>NC_090446.1:599900416-600219583 GCF_031143425.1 Pleurodeles waltl | reverse complement strand
ACAGCTCCTTCATTTCCAACATTATTGCCTCCCCTAATGCCCCAATTGCCCCCAGTATCCGCAATCTCCTACATCTCCTTGCCTTTTACTTTACGCTCTACTCATCACCCACCGGTATCCGGATACCTATCTCCCATCCGCCCCCTTGTCAGCTACACCTCTCACCTGTCCCATGAGTGCCCAGTGGCCCCTGCCACGCCCAAGTCAACCGCACTGGAATAATTAACCAAGATCCCGACTCCTGCAATGCACTGATTTGTAAATGTAGAGACACTGACAGGAAAAGTGGTGTCCCCGTGATTTGGAGCCATATGGTGCTCCCAAGAAGACGCTAGGAGCTTGAAAAAGCAGACCGGTTGGTTGAGGGGATTCTGTTTTAATGCCATAAGCAACACCTCCAGTTGGTTGTAGATTTTAGACAACGACCGTATGGGGCAGTAGATTCACGTTTACATATGAAAACACGGTTTCAATATCTCCAGGAGGCATAAAGAGCTAATTGGACCAGCACTGGATAGCAACCATATGTGAAAACAAAGTCCAGAAATGGAAAAGTGGTGTTCTGGTGACATGGAGCCACCTAGTCCGCCTGCTCGCTCAGTCCCTTCCGCCAACTACCATTTTACTAGTCAGCTGCCCTTTCACCTGCTCCTACCCGCACCTCTTCCCTTACACAGTGGCTTCAGTAGAAGTGATTTTTTTTTTATGTGGGGCACACAATGGGCCACATATCAAACTGGTAGGGATACCTACAACAAGCAGTCGTTAAAAGTTAACACCTGCCTTTTATATATCTCATCAGCAGCCTTGGTGTTGGAGATGGTGTGGCAGAATAAATGGAGCTGGTGCACAGGCCTCAGCTGACCCCCTAGTCATTCTAGTGTCATTACCCAGGGCTCTCAGATTTCCCAGTTCCAGCATGAGTATTTCATGCTGTCCAGGTTTTTGCTTTACATGCTGGGAGTTGTGTTCCTGATTAGGTTTTGCCTAGCAGACAGTTTTTAGCTGTCTGTAAGTGACAGTCTCTTGTGGACCATACCGACAATACAAATACACAAAAGGAGAGCACTGGGAGTGTTGCTAGCCCACACCGCCTCCCTAAAGAAATCTATAATCACTAAAGGTGTGGGGTAGTAGGGAACCGAAAGTAAGACTGGGTCAGTCTTAAATCGGTGTTGGTTAGGTCGCTTTGGATCCTAACGCGAGGGAATCATTGTTGGAGAATATCCAGACAGGGGGGGGGTTTTGTTGCTGTGTAGTCCCACAGGGGAAGGGGGAGTCTCCCTTACGGACTAGGTGGTCTCACACACATAATAGTGTCATGCTTCATCATATGGCCACCATAGGAAATAGATAGACCACAGTTATTCAGAACATATTTAGAGTGAGAAAAACCGTGGCAAACCACTGCAAAGCACACAGCACAAGGTGAAAAAATGTAAACGGCAATCACACACGCATGCAGATGTGACTTACCAGGGGGTAGGGGGGCGATATGCCTCTGGTCTGGCAAATGCCGGGGAGGGGTTTTCCCTTGTAGTCACACTCTGAGGAGATTAGGCGTTTAGGTAGAATGGGAGAAGAAGATAAAAAATGTGTAGAGAAAGGGCAGAACAAAAGGGCGCAAGGAAGACCTCCTTCCTCAACTTTCCTTTGTCTTTCTTCTTTCTTTTCCTCTCTTTCCCACTCGCCCCCCTTCATGTTTTTACCCTCTGTGCTCTCCTCTTTTCCTCACCCTTATGTTCTGAATAACTGTGGTCTATCTATTTCCTATCACAGACCTACCCCACCGTGAACTACCCGTTCAGGTAGGCCATTCATTATCCACTTTGAGCACCCCACTTTTTGCGTGTGCTCCGACACTGACGAATGCCCCTGACCTACCAGCACCTAGTGAGGGCAGAAACATGTTGGTCATCCACTTTTGATTTTAGACTCCAGGAGACATTACCCTCCAACGAGCCTCTTCCCCCTTGCTTTTAGTCTTACCAGCATGCACCTATATTAAAACTAGCAGCAACTATCAGTGACATGCTTGGTAATTTTATTACTCACCTCATCTGGATCTAAGTAACTATCCAGTAAGTTTAATTTCAGTACTCCCTCTGGTTCTTTTAACCAAGAGGTTGAGTCCGCCCAAGCAGTATCATCTTGCTTGGGTGGGGCTAGGTGGCCATATGATGAAGCATTACACTATTATGTGTGTGAGACCACCTAGTCCGTAAGGGAGACTCCCCCTTCCCCTGTGGGACTACACAGCAACAAAACCCCCCCCCTGTCTGGATATTCTCCAACAATGATTCCCTCGCGTTAGGATCCAAAGCGACCTAACCAACACAGATTTAAGACTGACCCAGTCTTACTTTCGGTGCCCTACTACCATACCGACAATATACAGTGGGCACATAGTCTACCCACTGCTTGCCATTGGTTGGCTTTGTCACTCTTTTGCTTCTATCTTACTTAGTGACTTGCCATCCTCCTCATGTTTTTGGCCATCCATGGAGTATAGCCCACTTACTATCCTTTTGATTGGCTGACTTGTTTCCTTCAACTGCTTACATTTAGTGAACTATTTTTTTTTTCTTTTTGTTTAAGCACTCTATCAGAGTGCATGTGTTTTCCTGCTCTCTAGTTTGCTGCAGGCTCCATACCACCACCACAAGCACACTCTCTATTGCTTCCTCCTGTGACCCCTACTCTTTTCGTAGTGTGCTCCTTCTCTAATAGCTGCCCCCTCGCTCCTTCCGGACTCCATGTTGTACCCTCCTCTACCACCCTGGCTCTTCATTTTACTTTTTTTTTAATTTTTTTTTTTACTTCCTCCTTCCCACTACCCATTCCTTCCCTCACACCTGCTCCTCTGTTGCTCCCCATCCCACACAGTCTTGACATAAAGTATTTTAGTCTTTTGGGGGGAGAGGGGCCAGCAGTTGCAATTTGCTACTGGGCTACTGCACATTTTTAAAAGTGCTTTGGAGAAAATATGTTTATCTTTTTTAATTTATTGATTGTCATTCTGTAGAGGTCTGCATGTAATCGAGTTCGTGGACAGTGTCCGCATCATTGCGTTTTTTTTTTGTTTTGTTTGCTCATGCTTCACAACTTAAGCAAAAAGCAATTTACTTTTTAAAGATGTTGTACTACCTCAGCAAAAACAATGGCAAAGCCAATAGTTTAAACAAATATTTAACAAGTGGACGTTTTGGCTTTGCCATTGCTTATTTAATGATGGAATGATAGTAACTAAAAATCCCAGAAAGTAAAGTTAAAAAAAAAAAAAACACACACACACACAGGCAAGTTCACTTACTCATGCATTGTTTTGGAAATCGTGAGACCTTACCCCGCCTCCCCCCTCCCTTTTTCCCAGTTGGCCACTTGTTGGCTTTTCACTATGACAATCATATTTAGCTCAGCAAATCTCTCCACCACATCTCCACTTAACTTGCTCAGGACCATAAACTTGAAACAAAATATCTCAGAATTAACTCCCAGTTAAGTAACCAGGTAAGTGGTTTATGAACATAAAAAATACCAAAAAGGGGCCTGCGGAGCTGCCCAAAACTACCAGGTGACGAAAACTATAAACTGCTTCCCTGTTTCTCCCACTTCTTCATCCATCACGCTGCTAAGTGCCACTCGATACCTGCACATCGGTGCACTGTTTTCACAGTCATTATCGATGCTTCAAGCCGCCAATTTGGAAGTGTTTCAGCCAGTTAGGCACTATGACGTAATTCCTTATTTGTGGGTTATGTGACCCTGTCCTACACGGAATCAAGAGAGATGCTTGTGTTTTTCATCCCTATTCACTCTATTTTATGTTTTAGAGAGTTGGGACAAACCACATTTCTCATATATGGTAATCTTTTGTATTTTTAGTTTTCCTCGTTATATTTTGTTTTTTCTCTTTATCCTTAATAAAAAAAGTAATGAAGTGTTGTGAAAAACAACTGCCCATCTCCTTGGAGCGTAGCAGTAAGGTCAGGGTGACCAGACGTCCCGGATTTCCCCGGACAATCCCGGTTTTTAGAGGACTGTCCCGATGCTACTCTTAATTTTAAACAAATGTCCCGGTTTTTGGGGACAAGGGTCAAATTATTACATAAATGTCCAGTTTTTTGGGACAAAGGTCAAATTATCTATGGAAGCATAAGTTCAAGGTATGCTCTCCTTTAACAAATGCCTACAGAGTATGCAATAATTAAAAGTATTTTATCTGTTACTATGAGGCAACGCAGTCCCCTGTCTGCTCCCAGCAGAAAAAGACGGAGTTGGGGGGGGGGGGGGGGGGGCAGAGAGAGGTGGGTGGGGACGGGTTGGGGATGCAGGGTGGGAGGTCAAGCAATAGCTAATTTTATATGTATAGTCTTGTAATTGTGTGTGTGTATGTATATATATGTGTACACACACACACACACACAAAAACGGGACCTGCCAGATATAAAAGTGAGAGTAAAGTCGTTAGTTCTTCTTTTATGTCTGACCTGTCCAGGTTTTTGCTCCTGAAAATCTGGTCACCCTAAGTAAGGTCGTACGCCACTGAAGAGTTAGTGATTCTGCACCCCAGAGGAGGCTGAAACCCGCGGCTTGCAAGGGCCAGCCTCGCGCCTGCGCACGCCATGGCGCGAGCACTGCAGCAAAGACGCCGCTGCACGTTACAATTCATCACACTCATCCCCTTCTGTCAGCTCGAGCCCCAGGTTTACAGTTACCAGCTGACCCTCCAGTGACCCCAGTTACGTAAGTGCACCTGATGCAATGGGAGAGCTGCTTTTAAGCTCTTTTCCCCATCTCTCCTATTGTCTTCTGAATGACTCCCCTCCTCCATTTTCTCGAACGCACCACCACTAACCTCGTTTCCGGTCCCTATTCTGTCATTCTTGTGCCTCATATACTCCCAACAATGTCCTGCTCTCCTTTTCCCCGCTTCCACATGCGGCCCCGTTTTTCTCAGTCATAGCCCTCTCTCCCTTCACCTACCCTTACATCCACAATCCATCTTTCTCATGTATCCTCCCACGCGACTTTTAGGGTGAAGAGACGTCCTTGATTCTCCCGGACAGACCCGGTTTTCAGTGGCCTGTCCCGACGCTTTTGTTCATTTTAAATAAAATACCCGATTTTTCTGAGGAAGGTCAGGTCATCCTAAAAAGGAGATTTGAAATGTATGCTTCCTTCCCCACAAGCGCCACTGACGTCTGAAATAATTTAAGTGTCTGTTTGTGCCAGGCAGCACAGGAGCAGCCCTCTCCCAGCAGAGAAACAGTGGAGAGGAGTAAGCAGGGAGGGGGTGAAGGGTGGACGTCCTGACATTGGTAAAGCTTAGTCTTGTAAACGTGTGTTTGCGTATATGCACTTGTTCCGTTTTTTGCTTCTCAAAATCTGGTCACCTTAACGCCTTTCTTCCCTACGCCCATTTCACATGGACCTTCCTCCCCTATCATTTCTCCCTCACACCCCTTTGATCCAGACCCGACATTATCACACCTGCTTGTACCCGTTCCTGGCCCCTCCCCCTAACCTATCCATTCCGGAGCTCTCACACTAGATTTATTTATTTTGAGTTTTGTGTAGCTCGGGCGACGTTAGGATGTTGTCAACGCACTTTACAATTGGACCTGGTGAGTGAAAGTTTGTAGGCAAATCATATAATGCCACATATCCGTATTTACAGAGGTAGACATAGACGCAAGAATGATACACTTACATATTCCGGAGTGCACAGAACTCACGCAAGGAGATACAGAGCAAACCAAAAGTATTTTTTGGGGGTTGAGATAGATGAATTATTTGTGTGCGGAGTTTGTTTAAGAGGTAATGTTACCAGTTGAAGAGGATTCCATTCACAATTTAAAAACGATGGGCTAGATTCATAAAAAATGTGTGCAGAGATGTGCACCTGAACGTACTTTTCCTGCTTCTTGGAATTCACAAAGATTCCCATGAATATGCCTGTAAAGCTGAGCCAATTGCAAGATTGCAGTCATAACCTTAAGTTAAGGCTATCTTTTCAGCAGAATCCTATTCCTACTTTATAAAGTTCTCCATAGCAGAGAAGTCCAAAAGAAGTGAAATATGACCAACTATGCAACTAGACTTTTTTTTAAATGTCTATATGTTCTCCACGAGGAAAATATTTGTCCCATGGAGAAACCGTTTTCCCCACCCCCTAGCAAATCTGAGGTGATCCATTCCTCTTCCCACCCTTCAAAAGGATATACGCAGGCTCTGTTTTGGAGTGGATCTTAGACATTTTCTAGGATGGAAATTGGATGGATTAGAGTTTATAAATTCCGCAAACATACAAATTTGACCCCAGTCTCAAACTTACAAGGGAATCCATGCCTTGGAACTCAATGTCTTGCCCAAAAGTGGGATTTGCAGTTGTGTAGATCTAAGCTCTTGTGACAGTGATCCTTCACACCCATAAATGGGTTTAGACCTGTTCGGAATCCCTTTGTAAATTTCTGTCAGACATAAAAAAATACACCTGGTTGTAAACTGTCTGCAACTAAATTTATCATTGAGAGTAGGCCACAGTGCAAAAGGTGGGCTCCCCCGTTGAGCAGACATGCTGTTCAATTCTCTGGCTGCTCCTCTAAAAAAGACTGAGTTTCCTGCTTGTTGAATTTCAGATTTCCAACACCCACACTTCTTTGCTACTGGAGTTTCTGCCCCCCCCCCCCTCCCCCACCCAGGAGGTGTAGTTTCTGTGCTTGGTGTACTATGGAATACAAGATATGATTTTGTAGGTTTTGTATGCCGTTTTGAGTATGCAGTGCTACTCGACGGGGAGGCAGTTCAGATGCCTTTGAACTGGTGAGATGTGCTCTGTCCTCCTTTTTTTTTTTGCTTAGTCTTACTGCTGAGTGTAGGGTGGTTTGGATGGGTCAGGCTAGATTTTGGTATTCTAGTGTGAATGTCAGTCTCCTAGTTCTGTCTGGAAATAGCAGATGACTGGACTAGTGTACTAATACCTGTTGTGAGACTCCTGCTGTTTCCAGAATTGAGCCCCTCTTCACCTCCTAACGGTTTATCTAAGTACCCTCTACATAGTTATTTTTGTTTGCACCGTACCCTGATATCGTTCTGGTTTAGATGTTTTTTTTTAAACCATTAAATAAAAACATACATTACTTTAACTTTTTTAAAAAGTCCAGCTCCCTCGATGCAGCTTATTATGCAGGGTATAATTTGGTGAAGCGTCGCATGAAACAGCGAAAACATGTGCTCCAGTGTTTAAAGGTAGCTTCTGAAAATATTATAATTTCAGTAGAAGAAACGGCGCAATGTGAATAAACAGGAAGCTGAGGAACATGCGTATGAGGCAGGAGGCACTGTTAGGGTTCCATTCCCTTTTACTTGATCAGTTTAGGCCCAGACAGTCGATTTTTCGGTTCTGAAGCGGTCATTGGCTGCTGTGAAGGCATGCATTTCGGGGGCCGGAATGGAAATCAAAATCAGCTCTTGCAAAAATGTTCTAACGAGCCCCACACTGTAGGAGGCAGCAACTGGGATGGGGCGATGAGGGCGTTGTCGGGCCATGACAGCCTATCTAGCGTGAAAGCAGCCCCCTAGTTGTGGCCCACTGAGAGAGTGACACATGCCAGCTTGGCCTGATCATTGATGTGGTCTGGGGGCAGGCCGGGGATGCACAGGGATATACACAAGTGGTGCAGATAGAGAGTTGCTTTGCTCACTTGCTTCAGCTGCCCTTCCAGAACCATCCTTTGCTTAACATCACATGTTTTCCTCTCTTCACAGGGCTCTTTACACCTACGATGGAGACACTGATGACCTTACCTTATCTTCATCAGGCGGTAAGAGGACTTACGTCACACATACCATATGCACAGACACTTACCTTCCCCAATCATCCCTCCGGTTCTTATCCACTGTCCCTCCCAGCTCACCTACTCCTGTTTCACCCATCCTAATTTCATCCATCCTTCTCTCCCCCTCCACCTTGCCATCATCCAGACGCCTCCAAAGGTGAGTACCATAATGAAGCACAAATGAGACACTTTCTTACTCTTTCTCGATAATTTATTGCCTCTTCTCTCACCTCTGCCAATCTCGCCCTATTTTCTTTTTTTGTACCTCTGACCTTCTCTCTTTATTTTTCTACCTCTGCCCTTTCCAGGAGGAGGTCTTCCGGACCTCTCCAGTCACTTCGAGAATCAGAAGGTCATGTATGGATTTTGCAGTGTGAAGGAGCCACAGGCTACTCTGCCACGATACGTCCTTGTCAACTGGGTAAGTCCTTAAGGGCGAGCTGGTAGGTGGTGCTTAAGGGCTGGTAAGGGGTTTGGTTGTATGGCAGAAATAAAGTACAATTCAAGGGGCAAAGAGAATAGGTACTGAGAGTGGAAGGCAGTAAGTGAGAATGGATACAAAGTTTTGGGGGCAGACAAGTAATGTGGAGCTGTGAAAGAAAACGCCCTCTATTGTAGGTTCCCTGATCGAGAAAACTGTACCTTTTGATCTCACGACCTGAACTGCTGGGAAAATTACATCTCCCATGGACAGGCAGAGAAATCGGGTGTCGACTTGTTCTCTTTGTCCTGGAGAAAGTGAACAGTATCAGTGAAAGTAGTATCTTTCCTCCTCACGGTCTAAGCTCTCTGGCACGGTTTGTAAAGGTTAGCCAAGTCGCCATTATACTTATTGAGCCATTTAGAGTTTGGGAGACACAGAGCGTCAGTCAAAATGGGGCACATGAGATTCATTCGCAAAACCTGCGGTTTGCCTGTCTCACTTAGAGATGGACAACACAACAGATATCCTTCAGCAGAGCCTCCAATGAATCTTTCAGCGTACACTTTTGATCAAAGCTCCTTTTGCTGCAAGGTCCTCACTCACCATACGTCTAAAGGTCTGCCCTGTTCTGTGTTAACCTTCCAACTTCCCTTCTTCCTGTTCCCGACATTAGTTTCCATGGCACTCCTATTTTCAATGGTGTGCACATTTTTCGCCTAAAAGCAAAGCCAGCAAAATGTATTTTTATCTCCTAGCAGGTTAAATAAAAACACCACAATTTGAAACAGTTAAGTCGAAACTGCCTTGCCAGGCCCCCTCTGAGAACACAAGCAACCTCAGACTGGTTTTGGCCTATCTTAGTCTCAACAGTGAATATCAACTTGGAACAGTGAGCACAGGACATATGTGTGATCATACTTGTCAGATATATGGCATTGCACCAAGGAAAGCACAAAGGTGAAGGGTGGAATATTGGTAAGAATGTGTGACACTGACAATTGCCAGGGACTACATACCAGTTTATTATTAGCCACATACTATGAAACGTCAGTCAGAGGAAATGCATATGTAAATCAGCCTTAGTTCTGCTCCAGTTGGTACGGTTGAAAGGGAGGTTACAGTGCATTTGTGCTGTTTCTGCAATTTGGTTGCCCACCCTTTAAAACAAGTAGAATAAGGCCATTCTGATTAGCTACTGGTTGCTGATGGAAAACAGCCCTTTGGTGAGCTGCTTCCATTTATAGTGGAGTGAACACAAAATCATTCAGTCCTATATGATCGCGTTGGAAGAGTAACCAAGACTTACTTTAGGAGGTTAATAGTTGTTTGTCTCAAATAAAATGTAAATTTAGAAATTTTCACTCAATAAAAGTATACGTCAAGCCAGAACTGCTGTGTTTCTCTGAAAAAAGAATGTATTTTTAATACATAAATACTTTAGTAGAACCACTAGAGCCTATGGAGCATTATGCATCAGACCCTGTAGGTTCCAGGACCCGATTCTCCTGCTGAATCTACAAATCGATTTCTAATTCCTGCACTGTCTGATAAAGGGATAGTCTCGTGTAGTGAAAAAAATCCGTTTTCTTTCCCCAGTCCTGCATCTTTAACTATCACCAACGACAATCACTCTAGAATGTTTCTTTCTTAGATGATGGCAGTTGGATTGTTACTTCATTCATTGGCGGCCTCCTTAATGCTTAACAATTACAGATCCTTTTTTTTTTGCATCATTTTTAACATCAGCAGTCTTGTGTTTTTCAATAATTTAGTCAGCATTCGAGTGCAAACCTTAAGATTATCCCACTGTTTGCTTCTCTTTTTTCAGATGGGATAACCTGACTACAGGATTGCCATCTGATCTTGTTACCTTGCAAGACTTCAGATCAAGTCAATCTGATACGCTACCTGTATTATTTCTAACATGCAGCACAGTATGTCCCTGTCACCTGACAGTTGTGGTGCCATGCATGGCTGGCGGTTCATGTGCTGCTCACACATTTAGGCCCCTACTGTTGTCCAGCATGCATGGCAGCTCCTTTTCACCTTGCCCCCATGTTACTAGCTTTCAGAGCACCCGGATACTCCTTGTCTTTGTACTGACTTGTAGCTGAAAATACAAGAACTGTCTGTTGGTTTTGCCATTGCCTTTTTTTTAATTTTTTTAATACAAGGTGCTTCTTGAAATCCAGAACATCATGATGATCTTGTCAGAAGCATACAGGATTGGTGTCCCGCCTCCATCGAGGGACTGGTTACCACAGTTGTCTGCCATCCCTTATTGTAGTGGACACACCTTTGTGAATCCAATACACTCTCTTTGCTTGGGGTGAAAAAGGGGAGAGGGTGGGAAAATGTTGCATGTGCAGTTAAAGTAGAAGCGCACTTATGGAAGGATAAGTATTGTCAGGGGTGATGACGAATCTTGGACATGTGTGGAGTGTAGCCGAAGCACATGCAGTTTGTACAACTCACTATTCTGATGTGGCATGTCCGGGGCATAGAGGTACCAGCGTTCATCTGTTCTTTCTCTGTCCTTCTTTTTATGGGTACTACTGCAGGTTGGTGAAGATGTTCCAGATGCCCGTAAATGTGCATGTGCCAGTCATGTGGCCAAGATTGCAGAGTTCTTTCAGGTAAGTGGCACCTTCCATTTTTCTCATCTTAGTATGAGCCACATGGAACTAGTGTCCCTACAAGGAGTTGTACTACATTGGCGAAACATCAGGAGTTCAAGGGCATTAGTGCAATGTCAAAGATTGCTGTAGAACCTTAATGCCACCAGCAGTTGCAGGACAATTGTGCCAAGTTATACATTACTCGACATTAGTGGTGCATCAAGAGGTCTAGTGTGTTAGTGTCACAAGAGGTACAGTATAGTGACATCACAGGGTGTTCTAGGACACTAATCCGTGTCAAGCCACAGATAATTGAAAGACAGTAGTCCAGTTGCACGTCAGTAGGAACGACACAGCATTAGCACGCCATCAAGAGTTTGTAAGAGGGCACTGGTGCCAGCCTGGGCATCATTACATGCATTCCTCCCATGCCAGGAGGAGCTGCACTCTATCACGAGCCTCGTACTCCTAACATGGCACGAATTTAAGCATTCTATCGTCATGTTGTTCTGCCCTTGGTAACCACCCAAGCAAGGCTCTGCCTGGCTGGAGACGTCTTGAAAGTCTTCGGCTTACACCTGTTTGGGCTGTCTGTTCCAGAACCACGTTTTTGTCTTTTTTTTAAATGGGTTTTACTTACGAAAATCAAATGGAGTACAGTCACCTTTGAAATTCTGCAATCTCCATATTACAAATGAAATACATAACAATGTCGGCTGTACAGATCAATTGGTGGTTCCAGATAGTACTGAAAAACGACCATGTCCAATATGAGGCCTCACTTGAGAGATTTAGTATAGAGAGGAAATAAACAGCCATCGTCTGTGGTCCAAAATCCAGTGAGATTGTCTGACTGCTTTGAAACCTCAACCAACTGTGAAAACTTGAAGCAAAATACCCAGTTCAATGCAAGTTTTATTTATTTATTTATTAAATTCATTCAGTCTAGAAGTCTAGTCCATTTGAGATAATAATAACAATCGTACATAAGAAAAAGAATGTGATAAAAACATGGTAACAATATAGAGCCAATAGACATCAAAACATTGTAACAATAAGAACAACAGAACAAAGCATTTCATTATGTATATAAATACAATAAAATAGGACATAAATAGATATAGTAAAAAAGGGGAGAGAGCTAAAATCTAAAATATAAAACTTTTTGTCTGGAGGACCAGTGTGCACAACCAGAAGACAAAAAAGACAGAAAATAGTCTAAATGGACTGAAAGGAAACATTATCAGAGTACCAATCAAAAAACAACAGAAAAACTATATGGGAAGGCTATATAAGCTTGTGCCGTCTTGATAGTCATAAGAAAGGCAACAAATTCGTAATGGAAATTTCCTACTAAAAACAATACAAAGAGGATAAAAGAGAAAATTAAAATCCTTCTAAAGACTAGTATAGAGATGACTCAGGAGCCTTTAGGTGCAATGAACTTGCGACGGATGTACCAGGCCTCCGATAAGTATTTGGTAACTGGAATGGCTACCCTGGGAGAGAAATCATGCGTACAGATTCTAATGGCGGTCACTCTATCCTGAAATGACATATTTTTACAGAGGGGAATAATCCACCTCTTTCTTGGTGTCTTATACAAAGGGCAGAAGAATAATACATGCTCTGATGTTTCTTTACAATGTTGACAGAAGATACACCTATCATTTGTAGCAATGTTAGATGGCCAGTGGGCCGTGAAACCATTGGTAGGCAATGTACCATATCTTAACTGCAGGTATAGAGCGCGGGCATGCGGAGGGATAGGGAGGTTCAGGAAATTCTCAGCCCAGGGTTCATGCTTAATTTGAAGAAAATCCATTGTTAACCTACCCGCCCTCTTTTGGTGCAGGGAATCTTCGTTAACTTTCTCCCAATATCTGCTTGTAACAAATCTCCTAGCCTTATCAGGGATTTGATCCGGGTGATTCCAATAATGGGAAAGACCCATTTTGTCCCAGGCAATTTTCATCTCTTTCAGCCAAGGGATTCTCTCCAATGCCTTGGGGGCGGCTATCGACTCTCTTATAGCCAGCCTATATGGTTCTAGTTCAGCAGATTTCCATAGACGAATCCAGTAGGAAAGGGGTCTTAAGGCCGCTATGGATTTAATGCCATTTAAACCAAGGTCAAGCCTTAAAGGGGTCATTGGTGTACCCGTACCTAGCCTGGACACCTGCCTAAGGAAAATATTTTCCTTGGTTTGCAGAATGTCCAGGTTTTTATGGGACCCCCAAAGTTCCGCTCCATATAGGGCTGCTGCTCTGATTTGAACATTATAAATCTCCGCGAGAATGTTCAGAGGGGGGCTCGGAGCCTTTCTAGATCTGCGGACTAAGGCCCCACCTCTTTGGCTTATGATCAGAGCCCCTTTGTCAATAGCTGCCTTCCATTTGCCTGATGTAGATAATCTGAAACCCAAATAATCAAACTCTTCGACTTTCTCCAATGGGGTCGAATTCATCTCAATATTAGTACGCAATCGTTTTTTAGAGGTAGTGAATATCATAAATTTAGTTTTCTTAATATTAACATCTAAACCATAGTCACTACAGTAAGCACAGAACTGGTTGATCAGGTGTTGAATTCCCATTGGCGATTTTGATAGTAGGATCGTATCATCTGCATATAGCAGGCAGGGGATTTTTTTTCCACCCAGTTTCGGAGAATCATTTATGCAGTTCTCTAGGTAGTGGATGCAATTATTAATGTAGAGCAGAAAAAGAGTAGGTGCCAAAACACAACCTTGTCTAACTCCTTTTTTGATAGCTACAGGGTCAGTCAGCTCGCCCCCCTGTCCACACCTGATTTGGGCAAAGGTATTTTGGTGCAACTGAGCTATAAGTTTCAGGAGGCCAATTGGCACTCCCATGTTTGATAATGTTGACCACAGCAGATTCCTGGGGATCAGGTCAAATGCGGCTCTTAGGTCTATAAAGACCACATAAAGGTTACCCCCCCCCAGGTCAACATTCTTCCATTTTATTGACATAAATCTTAGAGCTTGGTCAACTGTGCTCACTGCGGGTCTGAAACCCGCTTGTAAATCAGAAAGGGCTTCAGACTCAATAATCCATTCCTCAAGGTGGGACAGAAGATGTTTCGCATAAATTTTTTGGAAGTTATCGAGGAGACTAATTGGACGGTAGTTAGCCGGAATGTTTGGATTTCCTTTTTTAAAGATCGGTACAATTTCAGCCCCTTTCCAAGAAGATGGAACTGGAGCGCCTGCTGCAATAGCATTGCAGATAAAATTGAGGTAGGGAGCCCATATATCAGGTCTAGATTTATATAGATCACCTGGGATTTTATCTGGGCCAGGAGCCTTCCCCCATTTCAGGGAGTCTATTGCAGCTCTAGTTTCGGATAGAGAAAAAGAAATTGGAATGAGCTCTTGGTTTGTTAAATCATTGGGGGGCCACAGAGAAACTTCTGGTGGACCTCCATAAAGTTGCCCAAAATGCTCTACCCAAGTTGCTGAGAGAATTGTAGAGCCAGGCGCGGCTGGGGAGTCACTGTCATTATCAGCTATTAGTTTCCAAAATCTGGAAGTATTATTAGATAAGGCTGAATCCAGAATAGTGGCCCATCTGGCCTCCCCCCAGCTTCTGCGTGCCTTTGAGCATTCCTTCTTATAAGTGCCCCTGGCTATTCTCAACGTCGCAGCATGGCCTTCTTTAATTGCATCCAGGAGAGCTAGTTGTGCTATTCTGCAAGAGTTATTGAACCAAGGGGCATTGTATTTTTTATTGGAGTTGTTAGCAGTCTCTTTTGTGAAAAGTTGTTTTAAAGATTGGAAGAGATCAGTGTGGGCTGTAAGAAGGCTATCGCCCTCCTCAGACTCATCTAACCAGATCATACACTCCATATGATTTGCAAGCAAGCTGTAAATAGATGCTAAATGTTTAGGGGAGGAGATAACAGATTCCCATTTAAGATTGCATCTATTATTGGTTAGGGCCAGTTGGGAAACATTTGACCTAGAGTGAGGCACTATAAACGAAGGAAAAAGACCTCTGGTTGATAGAATCAGAGGATCGTGGTCGCTCACGGGCTGCTCATCTACCCTCATATCTACCATGTAGCGCCAAAGACGGATATCAAGAAATATGTAGTCAATGCGACTGCTATGTTCTCCGCGCCTAAAAGTAGGTCGCAAAATAGCATCAGAGTGTGAGCGGCCATTGCAGGCTCGGAGGCCATGAGCTAGTGCAATGTCAGCCAAAAAGCGTGCAGATTTGTTCAATCTTGGTTTTTTGTTGGAGACTAACTGGGGGATGCCCCAATGGGCATCCTCTTCTTTAGAAATTCCTTGGACTAAAGGATTAGGTTCAAAGGTAACATTAAAATCTCCTCCAATTAAAACAAAAGAGGAGGGATTACTTTTAAGAACATAGTCCAAATTCGACAGAACGTCAGACTCAAAATGGGGACTCACATTCCTATTATAGATATTAATTAAAAGGAGGGGTTTTTCTTCAGAAATCATTAAAAATAGGGCTTGCAGGTCCGGGCAACCAGTGTCTAATTCTTCTATCTTGCACCTGAGAGAAGTATTTAGCCACACGAGCAACCCTCCCGAAGGTCTCCCAGAAGATGACTTACGTGCCGGAATCCAAAAGCTTTTGAAACCGAGTCTATATTTGGGTTCTAATGCCCATGTTTCTTGAAAAAGACAAATCAAGTGATCATCAATAAGGTTACCCCAACCTGGGCTATGTAATTTGCTTTCCAATCCAGCTATATTCCAGCTGAGCACCTTATCGAGATCCTCTGAGCATGAGGACCCAACTTTATTCTGGGAATATAGAATACTAGGGGGGGGACTGTTAAAGACCATGGTGCTTCCCTCGGGAGGATTAAGACCAGAAGATTTCTCGCTCTGTGTCTTTAAAACCTCGCTGGATGTAACCCCAATAGTGTTTGGATTTGGTAAGTTGACCATGCAGATGTGACCCAAGGTATAGGGAGCGTTTGACAGATTGGAAATGCATTCCTCAGTTACTTGACATGATAAACTTTTGGGTGAACCCGGGACAACAAAATCGGCCAAGCTGTTAAGACCAATAGGGCAAATGGACTCAGCTTCGCAATTAGACAATACCACATCCTGAAAGGCATCTCCTAGTCAATCTGCCTCAGAGAGAGAGGATAGAGGACGTCTAGGACCAATTACGGGGGTAGGCAGTGTGTGGGTAACCGAGCCGGCCCCGTATGATGATGGTGATTGAGTACTCCAGGACGACATAGAAGGTGGATAAAACACTTGTAACCTGCAAAGAGAAGTTTTGCCAGTTGTAGGATAAAGTCTGTTAGCATTTAAAGAAAGTCGTTGGACAAGATCGGGGGAATTAAAATTAATGACGATACAATCCCCAAAACCGATCTTCGCACCCACCCTACCCTTCTCACCATCAATATTGAAGATGACATGGAAAAAGCAAACCCCGCATTCACATGCAACCAGTGGATAACCTTGTTTTTGAGTTCGATGAAGGATTCGGAAAAATGAGGTTTGAGTTCAGGAACATTTGATATAATAAGAACATAAGGGCATGATTCAGGTGGTAAATGGAGCACTTTAGGTTCTTGGGAGTCCCTACTCTTAACCTTCTTCTGGTATGCTGATTGAGAGAATTCCCTAATAGGGGTGCCGTCTCCCGAATTAGTTGCTGGATTATTCCATGAGGCGATTCCTTTTGATAAGGGAGCTAAGGCCATATGGGGCTTGGTCGTCAGGATACTGGGGGTTTTAGCAAAACTAGGCCAGTCGTGATTTAGAATAGGAGGAAAAGTTTTGGGTATTTGGCCAATGTGACTATTGGCAACAATAGAGTCATGATTAGGTTGAATTTCTACAGGTAAAGAAATTGTTGGTAGCTGACTGCTCGTAAGACTTTCAAGTTTGTCCTCAATTATTTGAAGACGGTTGGAGATAGGAAGAAGTAGTTTAGAGAGCTCATCTCTTATGAGATCCCTAATAAACTCATTTGCATGGGAGTTATTGGTATTGTGTAAGGAGATTGACGCCATATCATTAATAGAAGGTTGGGCCAAGTTAGAGGGACTCAAGGTTCTAGATCGTTTATTTTTGAGGACAGGTTCCCTACGCTTCCTTTTCCCTTTGGTATTAGATTCAGTTAAAGTAAGGGAACCTTCTATTGGGGGACACTGGACCAACAAAGTTGGTACGGCACAAATGGCAGGTGCAATTGGAGTATCATCTTGGATCTCTTGAGGAATTTTGGACGAAGAAGGGGAAGGGATAATCGGGACAGACTGGAGCTCTAGTCGCGGGTGGGGCTGTGAGACTGGGCTATCATGGGCTGAACTAATGGATGCAGAAGGAGGGGCAGCAAGGCGACGTTGCACTAATTCTATTTCTCTTTCAAGTTCCCCAACGGCCTTTTGTAAAAAGCCGTCCAGGGTTTTGTTAGAGTGCAATTTCGCGTCCAACCCCCCCCCACGTCGTCGGCCCATTTTACTAAAAACCAAGGGCCTTAAATTTAGTGGGAGATTCAAGTAGGATCACAGCGGGGCGAGCAAGGGCAGATTAATAATGGTAATTGACCACTAGCTAGGTAGAGGCCTAGAGCTTTGGGGGAAAGCTACCCCAACGCAGTGTAAATAGGCTTGAGTTTGTCCTTCGGGCAGTCAAATGGAGAGTGGTTATCTGGGACCACAGTTTAAGGTAAATATCAGGGGGGTGGCCCTGCCCTGCCTCTTCCTGGCAATGACGGGCAAGGATGGGCCCGCCCTTGGCCCGGGCGCCGCCCGTGCGCGTCCCGCGGAGCGGGAGCGCTTACGTGGTTTTAAAGGGCTCCTGCCCTGATTGAAGGCAGCACACAGCTGCTGCCCACCTCCTCCTCGGTTCCCGGCAAAGTTCAGCGCGACCCGCGGAGCGGGAGCGCTTACGTGGTTTTAAAGGGCTCCTGCCCTGATTGAAGGCAGCACACAGCTGCTGCCCACCTCCTCCTCGGTTCCCGGCAAAGTTCAGCGCGACCCCAATGCAAGTTAAGTTAGGCTTGTTGTGCAGTCAAGAATAATATAAAAGGGGAGGTCTCTGATATGTAAAAAAAAAAATATATATATATATCCATGCACTACCCAAACATGAAGGTGTTCCAAGATGCACAAACTTGACAGTCTGCATACAATGCAATTGCATCTTCAAATTCCTTCTAAAAACTGCAGAGGACTGGAAGCCAATTTAAAAACAAGTATTTGCAAAGCCAATTGTCTGCTGTTGGCCACCAGCCTTTCGGTTTTGTCAGCGCTTGTTTCGTTTTGTCAGAGGTTTTGCAGGACTTTGTATGTCAGAAGCTTCCAGGCCGCTCTCAACCAAAAGAAAATTCCTTAACTAAAAACAAAATATTTTTGGTCTCAAAGCACACGTTGTCATGGTAGTTCCTGGCACTTAAGAAGGGAATTACTTGTTCGATGGTTATAGATACACATGCTCTGCATACGTCTGCCATTTAGTGTTGGGCCCGGATATGCACAAGTTGTTTTTCTTCAAAGAAGTCGTCAGTCACGAGGTAAAGTGACCCCTTCTTTTGGTGATACTGCGCATGGGCATCGACTCCATTGTTACATTGTTTTGTTTCAGCCATCTGGTTCGGACGTGTTCTTTGGTAATCTGGTTCGAGACTGCTTCGGGCTCCCTTTGGACCAACCTTTGACTTCCATACTCGTCAGTATTGTCTTTGATCGTGTTGAATTCATCTACTGCGAACTCAGGACGCAAACATTTAGCCGGGTCGCCAATTTTGCCTTCGGGCCTTGCCTCATCAGGCCTCTTTTTTTTCCCCCCACAATTTGGTATCAAACAGAAATGTGCTGCTGATGGAACGGACACCTTTTTATTTTTGTCCTAGGTGTCATACCAGATATCCACATGCAGACCTTCACTTGGTGTGTGACCTTTGTTTATCACCAGATCACAAAGAGGGGAACTGTGAGGCCTGTCGGTCGTTTCGGTCAAAGAAAATGCTTCAAGATTGTGAGGCGCTTCGGAAAGAAATGCAGCAAAAAGAACTCAAGGAGACACCGGGCATCTTTGTCCTCCAGGACATCGAGCCACAGGAAGAATTCAATCGGGCTTCTGTGGTGGAAGAGAAGACCTTATCCATTTCGGACTCTGGATCCGAGTCGAAGACTGAGGCAGGCGTGCAGACACGGCAGGTACCTTTTGGTGCAGTACGCAGTGAGTACAAATGCCCACATAACAAAGAAGCATTCAGCTTCGATAGATACTAAGGCTACCAGGCCACCACCGCCATCCAGACATGTTCGGCACCAAATGATTGCCAAGAATGCCCTGCCTTCCGGCTCGGCACTGAAGGCCAAGCCTTAAGACTCCGCCCACAAACTGGCCTCAAAGGTTTCGGCATCAACCCAACTTAGGCTGTCTTTGGTTCAAACAATATCGGCATCAAGCATTTTGGCACCAAAACTAAAACCTTCTTCGTCATCGAAAGTTTCACCATTCAGATTAAAACCATCTGTTTCAGCTCCAGAGACTATTTTACACATTGTGGCGGAGAAGCTCGATCCAAAACAGAAAACCATACATATTCAACCAAATCCTGGTCAGATCGTTGCAAAATCTTCTCCTTTTAAGCCAGAAACTGCATTTGAGGAGGCTATTGATATCCAGCCACCTCCACAGAAGAAAAAGAAAAAGGACATCGCCACCAGTCCAGTACCTCCATTGTTATCACCCTCTCCTTCACCACACCACTCGGAGGCAGAAGATTTAAGAGGAAACTCCATTAGGGTCGCCACAACCCTCTGTAGAAGATCAGGGGAGGGATGAATACACACAGCAGCCACCATTAGACCCTTAGGGCACATATGATATTGACCCACCAGGGGACACAGATCCAGATTTATATCCGACAAAACCATCTCCACCAGATGACACCACATCATTTAATGAATTTGTAGATAGGGCGGCTGCATACCACCTAGTCTTATTACGTAAGGATCCTATAGAAGATGATTTCTTATTTGAAACTCTTTCTTCCACCTCTAGGGCTTCTCAATATCTTCCCATGTTAAAGAGGATGACACGACATGCGGGTGACATTTTTAACGACCCTGTTCACACTCACATAATTACATCCAGGGTTGACAAAAAATATAAACCTGCCTCATCAGATTCTGCTTATATTAAGGGGCAGATTTCGCCAGGCTCCCTAGTAGTTTCCAATGCATGCAAACAAGCTGATTCTCAAACTTCTGGGGACCCATCTCCTCCCTACAAAGAGTCAAAGCTTATTGATGCATCAGGCAACAGGGTAAGGGTTCAAGCATCTAACCACTGGAGAATTGCCAACACCCAAGCACTATTGGCAAGATAGGATAGAGCACACTGGGATGAGATGGAAGCTCTCATTTAACATCTCCCAGTAGGATTTAGAAAGAAGGGACAACAACTTGTATAGGAGGGCAAATGAATCTCTAACAATTATATTAAATAGGCTCTTGATGCGGCAGACACAGTTGCCAGGGAAATGAACACTAGTGTGTTATTACGCCGGCATGCATGGTTGCGTATATCGGGGTTTAAACCTAAAGCTCAACAAATACTTTCAAATTCCCCTTTTGATCAGGAACACTTTTTGGTCCACAAGTGGACCAAGCTCTAGGAAAAAAAGACACTGACGTGGCAGAGTCTAGGGGGACCCTGCAAACTCCTGGAAACAGAGGCTCCTTTTGTAAACCAACCTTCAAAAAAAGCAATAGGCAAGCAGCATCACAATCCTCTACCTCTTTCAGTCAATAACATTCACCATCCCCTTCAAGAGGTTTTTATAGAGGGTCATATAGGGGACGCAGTTCCAACGGTCGAGGAAGAGGTGTCTCCACTCGTACCACCCCTTCCACCTCAAAGCAATGACTCTCCTCATTCCCCTCAATAACACAACACCTGTCGGGGGCAACAATTTTTCCCCAACTTGGCAAACATAACAGACCAGTGGGTGTTGGATATTATCCAACATGGTTATGGCCTGGAGCGCATAACCACACCTCCAAACCTACCACTGAGAAAACCTCAAACTCTCTCTTGGACATCCTCAATTATTAAATCAAGAAGTACAGGCTCTACTTCACAAAGGAGCAATAAAGTTAGTTCCCAATCATCAAAAAGGTACAGGAATTTATTCTCTGTACTTTCTTATTCCCAAAAAGATGGGTCCCTTCGTCCAATTCTAGATCTCAGACCACTAAATTAATATATCTTATCACTACATTTTCATATGGTCACTCAACAAGTTGTAATACCACTATTACATCAAGGAGAATTCATGTGTGTCCTAGACCTAAAGGATGCTTATTTCCACATCCCAATACATTTAGCAGACAGAAAATATCTCAGATTTGTCGTACAAGGCAAACATTACCAGTTCAAAGTACTCCCTTTCGGAGTAACAACTGCACCTCGTGTATTCACAAAA
The DNA here is from genome assembly GCF_031143425.1 of Pleurodeles waltl. Taxonomy (NCBI): domain Eukaryota; kingdom Metazoa; phylum Chordata; class Amphibia; order Caudata; family Salamandridae; genus Pleurodeles; species Pleurodeles waltl. The sequence goes on along the minus strand of NC_090446.1, from coordinate 600,198,234 downwards.
TGCCTCACAATAGTTGCAGCGCATCTATGCAGACAAAGCATTCATGTCTTCCCATATCTGGACGATTGGCTTAACAAATCCAGTTTGCTTCAGCACACACAGACAACCATTCATTTCCTACCCCTTTTAGGGTTTACCATCAACATACAAATATCAACATACAACCATCTCAAATACAGCCTTATCTAGCAGCTGTTCCAAACATCCACTTAGAATTAGCCTACCCCAGTACAATCAGGATTCAGAATATAACAACTCTGTTGAGTCAAGTAATCCCCAATCAATGTATTCCAGCACGAACAGTCTGGAGAATTCTGTGATGATGGCATCTTGTATTGCAGTAGTGCCATATGCACAACTTCACGTGTCTGGCAAATCAATGGTCTCAAACACAGCGTCAGTTACACAATCTAGTGTTGGTAGACAGCTGCACACACTCTTCTCTGCAATGGTGGAACACACAAAATATGACAAAAGGGTGGCCATTTCTAGACCCTGTTCCCCAGATCACTTTCACAGCCTACGCATCCCTTGCAGGTTGTGGTACTCATCTCCACAATCTCTCAATACCAATACAAGGGCTGTGGAACACCAAACATCAAGCTCTACACAAAAATTACTTGGAGCTTCAAGCCATTTACCTGGCACTCAAAGTTTTTTGGTTCATCTCCAAGACAAGACTGTTCTAGTCCGGACTGACAATACAATGGCCATGTTTTATTTACAGAACCAGTGGGGACACACTCTCTACAGTTGTCTCTATAAGCTCAGACAATCTGGCTTTAGGCAATTCGCCATCGCATTCAGTTGTTAGCAGAACACCTCCCAGGGACAGACAACGATTTTGCCCACTTACACCTCAGCAGAATACAGTAACAAGTCCACGAGTGGGAACACCACTAAGTTCTACAAAAATACTTCAGTTGCTGGGGGCTTCCAGACATAGATCTTTTCGCAGCAGCAAACAACTCAAAATGCCCGAACTTCACCTCCAGGCTCCCACACCCTCTCTCCAAGTGAAATGCTCTATGGGTGAGTTGGTTAGTGATATTTGTTTACGCTTTTCCACCACTCCCTCTCCTTCCCTTTGTGGTGATGAAGCTCAAACAATCCTCTGTCCCTCATTCTGGTGGCTCCCACTTGGGCATGCCAACCATGGTCCTCTACACTACTCAAACTTTCAGTAGTTCCACATGAGAAGCTCCCCCTTTGCCCAGACCTTCCCACTCAGAACCATAGAGAAATCGGACACCCAAATACCAAAGAGCTCAACTTTGCCAGTTGGCTCCTGAGGTCATAGTTTGGATATTTACAGTTACCTCCAGAATGCATGACCATTCTTAAGGAGGCACGCAAACCCACAGCCAGAGCATACTACGCAGCTAAATGGAAAAGGTTTGTTATTTATAGTCAAAACAAACAAATTAATCCGTTTAATGAAACTATTCAAAATATTGTTTGCTATTTGCTCTACTTGCAAACTTGTGGGTTAGCAAATACCTCAATACGGCTGCATTTGGCAGCAGTAGCAGCATATCTACAAAACAGACAACATTTAACATTATTTAAAATTCCCGTTATGAAAGGATTTATGGAAGGTCTTAAGAGTAATTCCACCTAGGGTGCCCCCAGCAGCAAGGTGGAATAATATTGTACTTACCAGATTTATGGGACCCGCATTTGAACCCTTACATAAATGTCCAATCCAGTTTGTCTCTTGGAAAGTAACATTTTTGGTGGCGGTCACTTTACTAAGACGTGTGAGTGAGCTTCAGACATTAACCTTAGAAGAACCTTTTTTCCAGATACATAATGATAGGGTAGTCCTTCGTACCAATCCAAAATTTTGTTACAAAAGTGGTTTCTACTTTTCACCTGAACCAGTCACTTGAGCTACCAGTTTTCTTTCCGCAGCCTGATTCAGTTGCTGAAAGAGCTCTACACACTTTCGATGTTAAGAGCATTAATGTACTATATTGATAGGACTAAACACTTTCGTGAGACTAAACAACTCTTTGTGACTTTCTCATCTCTACACAAAGGGAAGGCTATATCTAAAGCTGGCATATCAAGATGGATAATCAAATGTATCCAAACATGATATACTAAAGCTAAAAGAACTCTACCCATACCTCCTAGAGCACAAATCACACTCAACTCATAGAGTAGGTGCATCTATGGTCTTTTTGGGTCATATAACAATAATTGACATCTGCAAAGCAGCCCATGGTCAGATCTTCACACATTTACTAAACATTACTGTGTTGATGTTTTCGCACAGCAACAAGCAAATGTTGGACAAGCTGGGCTTTGTACTCTTTTTCAGACAACTGCAACACCGATGGGTTAGCCACCGCTTTTGGGACGGCACTGCTTTACACTCTATACAGAGCATGTTTATCTACAGCCACACATGCTATCGAATGGATTGTTACTTACCCTGTAGGCATCTGTTCGTGTCATGTAGTGCTGTTGACTCACATGCGCCCGCCCACCTCCCTGGACGCCCGTGGCCGTTGCAGTATTTCTTTACACTTCACATGCATGGGCATCGCTTACTGACAGTATATTCACACTCCATTCTCACCCAACTGCGGGAAAACAATCTAACCATGAAGTTGATGTCCATGTGCAGTATCGCCGAAAGGAGGGGTCACTTTACCTCGTGACTCTGGCGACTCCTTTAAAGAAAAACAACTTACACACATCGGGACCCAACACTAGATGGCAGAAGTATGCAGAACATGTGAATCTACAGCACTACATGCCACAAACAGATGCTTACAGGGTAAGTAACATAATCTTTTCTGTGATTGTGGTCCTTATGAAAGAGCAGAATGTCATCGCTCACAGTGCAGCCAGTCAATGGCTGAAGTTGACTAACCCATTGCACTATGCTGTATAGTTTTATGGTTTTGTGGGCGAAATATAAAAACTGTCAAGGATGGAACAGACCAATTGATGAGGAGGGCTGACTAAAAGCCCCTATAAGTATATTATACAAATCTCAGTAAAATCAAAAGATCTTTGCTAATACCAATCCCAAAAAATCCCTTTAAATGGACATCTGCACCCTTATGCATTCTTTAAATAGAAAGCTCGCCCTGTTTGTTGTAATGATACTTTTGTAAATGATCCCCTTCTTCTACTCTTGTGGCAAATCACTCTTGCTCATATTGCCGACTTGTTCAGTTCTCTGCGTGTACTGCTGCTATTTGTAATAAGTATCACAGAGTTTTCCACTTGATGTCTCTGCCTACGTAGCCCAAGCTAGCTCATTAGCCTTTGGTGAAAGAGCCATTGATCTATGCGATGTTGTGTGAAATATGTTTACAGGTCGCTTAAGATGGAATCTAATCGTTTGCCCACATCTGCTTCGGCGCTACTGAATGCGGAGCATATAAGGCATCATGTGGGTTTACCCTTGGGTTGTTCTTCTACTTCATTGTTAAATGGCTGCATGCTCCTCCTTTCTCAGATACTCAAACAATAACCATTATGTTTTCTGATTTAGTGAAAAAATGTCAATCATTGTACGACATGAAGATAATCTATGAAGTCCAGCTTGTATCACCAGAAACTTAGTCCATATCGGTCATTAGATGAGAGCTTCCTGTGTGAGACTTGAGGGTGGGCTAGACCCTACCACGCCCCAGATTGTCTAGTCCTCTGCTATGGATCTTGCACCTGAAAAGTTGGTGCCCCATTACAATCGGGCAGGAATCTCGGATTGGTCACGTCCTCCCTGATCTTCAAGAAACTACAAAATCATGAAGGTTGACCCTTGGGAATGCACCATCCAAAACTCTGGAACACTTTTGACTCTTGCTTAAGGTCAAACCGAACTAACCAACCACATGTGATTCAGGAGAGCATCTAAAACTGATCAGCTCAGTTGGTAATTCGACAGTATGAACAACCTAGATAGACAAGCCAAAATTGCTGTCTGGGGGTTTTGCTCTAGTGTCTAACACAGCTCTAACTACATTTGAATTCCCTTTTTCTTTTCTTTTTTTTATAAAAAGTGTAAAAATAAATATTCATAATGCATGGACACGTCCTATGGCCCAAAAGGCAACATGTCTGGGAAATTGTAGCAATGATTTAATGTGACTGCTGAGCAGGTAGGTGGGTGTGCAGCTTATTACCACAACCTTCTTACATGCATTGCTCCCAGAAGTGGCGGCCATATGCAGATATCCCAATCAACAGAGAAGGTGTAGCATTTAAACACAGCAATATCAAATTGAGCAACGTTGCAGGAACGGCGAGCATTACTGTTACTGCTCCACTGCTTGTCCGAAAGCTATGCATGACTACCCTGTCCCTGGTGAAGATGGCCACCGCTGGTTCACTGTACTTTATAAAGATGATCACTGCTTCTTTATCCATCATACCTAGAATATCGTGTCCTCGGTGCACAAAGTGCCTTTCAGAGATCACTTCTGTAAGTTCACCGGAAGTGGACATGAAGTAACCTCTGCGTGATGTCTGAGGAGGGAAATGTTTATTGCAGCGGCTCTAGTTGTGTGCCCTGCCTAAGGACGTTTGGCTTTGGTTTACCGCCCCTTATAAAGATGGCTGCTGACCTTAACAATAATGGCTGCTACTAGGTCACGCTTTTTTCAGAACAATAGCTTCTAGCTTTTTGCAGTCCACGAAGAATGAATATGTGAGTAAAACTGGTAAATCTGGGACAGCAAAGAAAGATTAGAGGAATCCCCGTTGTATCCAAAATGTAGAGCTAAACCACAGTCATGTCATCATAGGAAATTGCAGACTCCCCAATGTTAACTTTGGAACAGCATGTCCTGCACCCCGGTCAGCCATGGCGCCGTTGAATCTTTCTGTTGGCAGAAAGCGCACTAAACAAATGCCATTAAAAGGCTTTGACTTTTCACTAAATTCTACCCTAGAGTATTTTTTTTTTCAAGCTTACTTTTCCTTTCCAGGTGGAATGTGTGCGATCAAACAATTTTATTGAATGTGGCCCCTAGTCCTCGACAGTGTTGCTAATGGAATATACTTGACCTCCGGTAGAATTGAAGGCAGCCTGGTCATGTTCAGGCTGCGGGCCCGAATTTAGCCCTCGTTATCCCCTGATCTCGAATGTAATCTTGGGTAGACGAAAGGCAGTAAAGGCGACTTCCCTGCATCTCTGAAACAAGTCTTGCATTATCGATAAGTTCACAGGAGTCAACATTTCTGGGTCACTCAGCGCCTGATAAAACGACTGCCCTTCAGCTCGCTCTTGTCATCTAAAGTAATTATAGCTGTCACCCCCACTGTGAAATGATTATCACTCTCGATTGAATGATCCTCGCCTCTGCTCAAACTCTACTCCCAATCTGATACCTCCCCACTTACCTCTGGTTTTATGACTTTTTCCTCGTAATTGCTTGACACTCATTCCCCTCTCACCCACCTCAATTTAATGAATCAGTCTTGAGGTCCTGCTAGACTCGGAACTACTTGTGGCTAAAATTAATTTGCTGTTTAATTTCTCTTTATTTACCACCCTGCTTTTCTAACTCTTGTTCCCTGCTTCTCTCATTCTTTTGTCTCACGCTCCCTCCCTTTTCCTTTTTCCCTTGTTTCCTCTCCCTTACTTTTGTTCTTCTCTTAACTTCTATCCCTTTCGGTTCCTCTTTCTTCTTTTTGTTCATCTCCATTCCTGTTCCTCTTCAATTTTTCTCATTTGCTGCTCTTTCGTTTTTTGTACCTTTTTACCTTTTAGATTCAGGTGACTGAAAATCCGTGCTTAGCTGCATATCAGGCCGATAGGGGTTGGCAAGGGGGCGACAGATCAAATTTTACAGGGAGTGATTGGATGAAACTTTGGGAAAGTGACAAGTGAGATTCTATAAGGGAGAAGCAGCAGAGAATGTATAGCAGTCTCACATTTGAAAATCTACAGCAGAGTGATGTGGTATTCCCTTAGTCGGGTTCTATAGAGTAAAGATGGGCAGGAATCCATATAGGACTGAAATGTGAGATCCTGTTTGGGGGCAACACATGCTACTGTATACAGAATTGTGATTCCATAGTGTAGCAGCCGGCGCTACTCTGTAAGACTTTACATACTGTGTTCCATAGAGGATTTGCATATTGAATTCCTGAAAATGGTAGAGTGAATACCACATGAGTGACATTGAGATTCCATTTAGTAGTCGGGTGGGATACTCTAGGAGATTATATAGGTGAAATAAGTGACTGCCATAACTTAACTCTTTGAGCTCCCCTCTGTGCTCAAGCCAAGCCCTTCTGTCCTTTCTTCTGGGTTCCCCTTTCCTTCCATCTCTCCTTATATCTTCTCATCCCTCTGCTTCCACCCTATGGCCACATCCTCTGGTCTCCCCCTCTTCTTCGCTTCTCCCATCATCTCTTCGTTCCACCCCTTACCGCCATATACTCGTATCATTCTGCCTCACCCTCCCTCCTCTGACATCTCCCTCACCTGTTTTCTCTGAATCAATAGCTTTCTCCCTCTTACCTTCTCTGCCCCTCTCACTGCCTTCTCTTCCTGCTCGCCTCTATCCTTTGCCTTTTCATCTTCGCCTGTTTTCTTTTTCGTCTTCACTTGTTCCCCGTCTTCTCCTCTGTTCCTGCTGCTATCTTTCCTGCTCCTCTCCCCTTCTGCTCTTCCCTCTATCTGCCCCGTTTCTTCCCTCTGCTGCCCCTTCCCTCCCTTTTCCCCTCCCATATCTCATTTTCTCTCTCCCCTAACCACTTCTCTTTTGTTGACTCTTCCTATGTCACGTCAAATCCTATTCTTGCCATCTCTCACTTTCCGCTATCTCACCCTCCTCTTTACCCTTCTCTCATTCCTAGCACCTCTCATCTCCTTCTCTTTACATTCCCTACACCTTCGTTTCTCTGTCTCTCTCTCACCCATTTGCCTTCACTTCCCTTGTGATCTCTCACTCTGCCATGCTCCCACTCCGTCCCTCTCGTTTGTGACTGTCATTCTGCTTCACTGGACCTCCACTGCCCCCCTTCTGTCACCTTCTCAACATTCACTGTCCTCATCTGTCTGTCACACCTTCCTATGCCCCATGCATACGTTTCTCCCTCCTTCACTCTCTAATCTTTCCCTTCTCTTCTTTTTTCCAACCCTTATCGCTGCCTGTTACGCTCCTTTTATGCCTCTCCCCTACCTGTCTTGCCTCCCTTGCTCTGCTTCTGTTTCCCACTTTCTCTCCTTCCTGCTCATCTTCCTCCTGTCCTGGTCTTCGGCTCCCTGTTGACATCATGAGTCTGTCTGTACACTGTCAGTTACTCAGAGATTACAAGATCAAGCTAGTCCTGGGAGTCATGGCTAACCTGAGTTTTGTGGTCCCACTCTCTTTTCTAACCCCTCTCCTTTCTCCTCTCTCCTTATCTCTTCGCTGTAAAACTCCTCGTCCTCATGCTGGACTCCCCATTCTCCATGGACTCTTGTCACCCCTCTCCCCATATCCGAACATCTCCCATAACCACTCATCGCCCACTTTCTCTCCCCTGCTACCTTTCTTCATCTTCCCATTTTTTTACCATATTTATCTTCCATTGTCTCCTCACGTTTTACTATCTCTGTTCCTCTCTGCGCACCTGTCATCCCTTTTCTCACTGTCTCTCCGATCTTGTTCCACTGCCTCTCGCTCTACACCACTCCCCTACTCTCACCTCAATCTTCCGTATCTTCCCCTTCTCCCATTCATCTCTCCTCCTCGTTGCTTACCTTTCCTCCTTTCTTTGCCTGCTCCTCACCCCATCTCTCTCCCCCAGGGTGTAGATATAATCGTCAATGCCAGCAGCGTGGAGGACATCGAACCTGGCGCCATCGGCCAGCGCCTTTCTAATGGCACAGCGCGGCTCGCCAGCCCTGTACTGAACCGGCTACGGGTGCGAGGAGAGGAGTCCAGTGAGCCTGTGGTAATGGAAACAGCGATGGAGTTGGGGAAGTGGATTGTGTGTGGGGGAGAGGGAGGAAGGGGTTGGGGTTATTTCTGCGCAGAAGTTTGGTGCAAAGCCTCCTGCCCTCTTTAGGCAGCACAGTGGTGCCTGGTGACCACAGGAGACACTACACACTTTGTGTGGTCAGCAGGGGTGGCTAGAAAGGGCTATACGTTCTCCTCTTACAGAGCAGAGATTGAGCCTTTGGCCTGGACCTCTCCCGGGCTGTGCCCACTTCTTTTCCATGAAAGAGATGGGGAGCTCTTGAGCCGCCCAATTTCAAGTAAGAAAGACTCGCCCGTCAAGTTGGTGTAAACCTGGACTGCTATTTATAATGGAATAAGCAAAATTAGAAGAACCAGAATGAGTAAAAAAAAAAAAACTCTAGGACTCCATGAGCTAATCACAACTGTCATGGGACCACTTGTGAACTCTGAAATTTAAGTCTTCAGTGAGCCCAGGACACATACCTTCTCCTCACAGAGCTAGAACACCCCATACTCCTACCATCTACAGCTCCTCCTGCTGTGCACCTATCGGGGAGGAAAGGGCCATTGACCCTTGGGGTGACATCACTTGGGTTTGTTTAGATCTAACCCGTCTCCAGGGATTTGACCTGCTTCTCTTCTGGATGTTGTTCCTGGGTACACTGTTCCTCATTTCCAGTTGGGGAGTCCCATTGTTTTCCATGTCCTAAGAGACTCAAAGATGAGTCAACGTCTTCTTCAAGCTCTTCTTGTACCAGCTGAGGTACCACAAAAGGCGACACCTCTGGGATGTCCTTTTTATGCTTTCCTCCTTCCAAGTACACCACTAGCCAGATGCCTAGTGCCTTGGGCAAGGTTCCAGCTAGTCAAACTGGGGGACTGGATTTAAGGAAACAGTCAGTTCCTATCCATGCGCCATTGCACAGAGCAAAGACACACCCTGAGGCACCGTGGTCCAGCTATGCCACACAATTGAACAACCCACGTGTTGCACTGTTGGACTGGGACCCTTCATAAGCTATGTGGCAGTTCACATTAGCACCTCTCTGGTGCTGGCTGTGTTTGAGTCTTGAGACAAGTGGGGATCATTTACCGTAGTCTCCTTTCACTCATACAGCCAGCACCTAACCATTAACTAAACCCTGTTTGTGGGAGGCCCCAGGGTTCTTCACGACTGATAACAAAGTCAGCATAAAATGTGCATAAATCCACTAAAGATCAGTACAGGACAAACCGTCCCTTTGCTGATCTACACACCAGACAGCCAGCCCTATATTGGTAAATCTCAACAAGGCAAAGGTAGATGTGAAATGTATAAGCAAGGATGGCTGAGAATCCCCCAGCAAAAAAATGCATTCCTTCTGCTTAGACTTGTTCCCCGACTGTGGACTAAAATCCTACAAGGTGTTTGGAAAGATATTTGTAAATTGTATGTGCTATGAGATCTTTGATTGACGGGCAGTCAGTGACTAATCATGTGAATGAACTTACTTCACTTGATTCACTCAGATCAATCACACCATGCGCGATATGGTGAAAGTGAAAAAAGACTGAAAGTAAGGTACAATGCGTATTGGAAAAAAGATTTCAGCTGCAAGTAAGCTATAAACCGGATCGGATAAGTCCCCTTGGAAAAGTGTGGTGGTGGTGTTGGAGGTGATGGGGGGATTTCACTAGGGGGAAGGGTTGAAGACTGAAAGTTCCAGGGAGGAAAATAAACCTTCTAGTTCACTCTTCCTTGTTCACAAACATCTTGTTAGCCCAGCTGGAGTAAAGGGCTCGCTTTAATGTATGCTCGCTGGCACACTCATTGGCCCTTTGAAAAGGCAGTGTTGGGGAGGGGACAGGTGCAACAGTTGATGGATAGTTGGAATTACACATGCATACAGGAATGCCAATCCTGGGGGTTGGTATGAGACATTCTTAACATTCAACACATAATGGTGTGAGATGCCGTGTTCTGCACTAGCTGGAGGCCTCCTCTCCAGCTTTATAAGACTGCTGGCTGCTGTCCCTCCTTTTTAAGGCTGCAGACAATCCACTGAGTATACATCCTTTGCACGTGAGTCCATGGTGGCAGGAGGTGCACCCCAGAGATTCCTTATGTCACCGCTAACTCTGTTCCACTCCATGAATCTCTAGCTGAAGGCCATTCTCTCCCATCCAGGACGGAATCCACTGCAGGTCCTTTGAGGGAGAGACGGACACGTCAGAAGGACCTGAGGTAACGGGCTCGTAGTGCTCTCACACTGTGGTGCTCCATGATAGCGCTTGCACACTCTGGTGCTCCTGTACTGCACTAACACTTAACTCTCTGGTGTGGGTCTTTCATTGATGCTGATGTGTGCATTTGGGTTTGCCATTTGCTAAGACTGAATCCTGAAAATGGGCCAATGACTTCTTGGCCAACTTTTGAATGCTTGAATTGGTAAGTAAGGTCCCGTGAAAGAAACCCTCCTGACACACAGCCTAGCCACTGTGCTTTAACCTGGTGAGTTGTTTTTTTAGGTAAAACCTCACTCATGACAATAAAGCCTATTTACAAAGTCAGTATAAACAGTGCAATTTTTCTGATCAAGCCAGAAGGCAAGTAATACAATCTAAGTGCAAGTAATATAAATGGTGTTCATTTACATAATGAACAGTGATCCAACCAACCTAGTATAGATACAGTCTCGGGGACAAGTACTTACAATTGTGCTACAGTGTGGAGGTTTGGGGGCACCTACTCCTTTTCAGCATGATACCTGTAGCGCAGATATGTAGCTGTGCCTTTTGTGGAGGTAACTCCAGCTTTGCCTTTACAACCCAAAGTTGACCACACCCTGGTAAGAATTGCATTCTCTGCAATTTTGGGTATTTAAATCGATGGAAATGCATGGAGGGTGTAATACTATTCTCACAGACCTATGGATATAATCAGAAAGCTTAGGAGGACACTAGATAGAGGATCACCCTCACATCTGCAGGAATGTTTTGGAAATTGGATGTGATCCCATCTTTGCGAGGTAGAACTCACCTCAACAAAGTAGTATGTTCTTTGGCTCAATGGGTGCTTGTTAAAGGTTCCATGCATAGGAAACCCATGCACACGCAACCTACATGTTGGTGGGCCCCGGTGGTGCAGGAAGCACATAAGCATTCAGGTATGTTCTTTCCCACCTCCAGCAGCTCACCTAACCAAGTTTCTGAAGCCCAAGATTGTAAAATAGAAAAGGTGAACATGTTTAGTCACCGAATCTGACCTGCCCAACTGCCAAGGAAAAAGATGCAAATGAAACATGTAGGACTAGTGTGGAAGAAATGGTCACACACTGTGATTTCACTGTATTATCCTGCCGTGGGTTGTGAGGATTTAAGGATGCTTGTGGTGCGCTGTGTGGTGATTTCATGGATGACCATTCTCTGGGGTTTGGTAGTTTGACAGACGTCTTCTGGTGTGCAGTGGCTTCTATCCTTCTCACTTTTATCCCTCAGTTCTAGCCCTACTAGCATATGCTCTGTCTATTCTCTACCTTTCCTCCCGGTACCCCAGTCTTGATGATGCACACACTCTGGTGCCCTACTCCAGTTCCTGTGATTCGTGTTGTCATGCATGTGAAATCATTAAAACCCTCTGGTATCCGACAGTTAATATGTGATTTGTCAATTGACTATAAATCTGAGCATTGAACAGTTGGAAACCGATTACCTAATGGTGCCCTCACCACCCTCCCTCCTTTGTCCCCTCTGTCTCAACCCCGCCCTTTCACATACCCTTGTGGTGTTCCCATATTCTATTCCCTGGCCCATCCTGGTCCAAATCTCGGTTCCAGGGCACAACTTACCAGAAGACCAACGCAGCCATAGAGATGAAGCACCTCAACCGGGAGCAGTTCTGGGAGCAAGCCAAGGTACAGTAGCCATACCCTGATGTGCAGGGGTGAACCCTGAGGTATGTGGGGCAGCCAAAGCATCGGGCAAATCCTGGGTTGCACTGAACCACTCCAATCACCTGATGTGTTTAGGTGCTTTTATAGGACTTTTTACTCCCGACCAGCCCGCAAATCCACCAGTGGTTATCAGTTCCTGGGCACCCAATTGGGGCTGAACTGCTCAGAGGATGTCCGATGCAGTATGCCTAGTATGGTGGATGTTGGCTGAGGTGCGTGCGCTCTGATGATATACTCTCAACAAGTTGGACCATACTTCATGGCGCATACATGTAGAGTGTTATGGAGATTCTGAGAAGAGTTGCAGCCACAATTACCTACTTACCAGTTTGTAAGGATCGAGTTGGTGGCTTGCTCCTGTAAGGATGGGAAGAGCGAGACCTTTAACACTGCCTGGAATTGGAGGTGATTGTCAACACTCCTTGTCCTTCACAGATATTGAAATCCTGAGGTTTGTTGTGTGAGCAGGGACAGTGGTTTAGCCTCCTTTGAGACCTCCTGTACGGAGGTATTATCCATAATGAAACAAGTCTTATGTGCAGGGGCTTTGTTTGGTGATATGAGTGAAGTTTTTGTTGAAAGGAAGTGATCCAGTCTGATGGATTGCTCGATGAGCTATACACATGGCTTTAAATGTGAGTTGCCTTGCTACTAGGAGCCAGTAGGTAGGTGTGATATGGCATGATATATTGAATTGTATAGCTCACTAATCACCTGAGAGGGTATCTAGGTTGTTGGTTGAGGACCTGCCTAGCAGCCACACTTTAAATTCTCTGACACTTCCTCAATATTACTAGAAGAACTCTTAGATGAAGTCCATTCATGTAGTTGAAGAAGGAGATTTCTAAGGTGAATGTAGTTTGGCCTTTTTGCTGCAACCCCAATAGGAAAATTCACCCGAGACATTTTATATGTAAAATGGCAGCATATATGTAAAACGTGTGAATCTATGATATGGTCATACTACAAATCCATTGTTACAAGTAGTGCTAGATGCCAGAATGAGACAACTCCAAGAGTTGCTCAACAGCCAATGACCGGAGGCTGGGAGTGGGGGGATGAGATGTAGTTCCAAGGGCGGCAAAGCCCATGCATTAATTGAATGTGCACAAACCCATACTCCCAAACAACCATTACATAACAAATCCCAATATTAGGATGAGGGCATGTGCTAAGTTTGACAGTACTGACATTATGCCCTTAGAAGAGAGAGCATTACAAATAAATGTCATAAGGTGACATATTTATTAGCACTGAAGATGTTTCAGGCATCATTGAAAGAACGAAGAAGGTGTTTCATATCAGAAAAGACAATATTACCCCAAGTGCCTCTTATTAGACCAAGGAGGCCCTTTGGTTTTTGAGAGTGGCTGAGAATATGACACAAGGCAAGTGCTACAGGTATAACACTCACATCAGAACCTGTTTAGGAGTTAGAGATCAATCTCATAGACATGCTGACTAGTAAAAGAAAATGTGAATACGATGGAAAGCCTAACAGGGGCGCCTAGGATAAATATTTCACCAGAGGTAAAGACCATAAATAGGTTTGTTCACAACACAGGGAGGCAAAGAGCAACATGGATTTGCACCCATAAAAGGGATCAGAGGTACTGTTGATGACTGGGGGAAAAGCATTTGCTTCATGCTTTATCATTTACTAATGGGCCCGGTTTTCTGAAAGATGTAGACCTTAATAGTGGCCCTACATTGTTGTATCTCCCTTGAGGCACTAAGACAAGATATTTTCCATTCTTGGAAATGTCTGCTGACCCTTGCAAGAAGTTGCGGGTACACTTAAAACTTATCTAGGAAATGGGACAGTGACACAGATCGATCAATTTAGAATCCTGTCTTACAGATGGGTATTGGACAATTTCAGAAAAAAAATATGCAAGTGCAAGGGAAGGCCCAAAGCCCACAATAAGGGTGTGCCAAAAAGATATGAAATGCAGTTTATCTAGAGATGGCTCACAAGTGCGTTTTGTAGGTAAACAATACAAAGTGAGGCACACATATGTAAACGTATTGCAAATTACACAAGAATGTGTTCAGTTATAATGAAATGCACTTCGAAAATCTTCACAAAACAGTACATTCCTCAATAATACAGTATGAAATTAATTTAACCAATCTCATTCAACATAACCTCCTATTTATTCAGATTATTTGTTCTAATCATTGGTCCAAAGTATCAGTCAAAAACTAAAGAAAGAGAAAAGTCCATAAAACAATGTACTCTCAAAAGAGAGGGAATTAATTAAGAGTTTTTGAGTCCCAAATATTATATAATTTGTTGTTGCATCATTAGTCTTCAGCCCGTATTGGTAAGGTGTTGTAATCTCAGTCCCATAATTGGAAAAATATCCAGCCGTCCAAATGTTTAGAAAGAATAGCCAACACGTGTTTCCTCCCGATAAAGGACTTATTCAGGGCTGGTAACAAATAATCCCTATCTTAGTGTCTACTCCTTATAGAATACAAGAATCCATCACCAGGTCTAATCCATAAAGTTACCTTATATTAATCATAACAAGATCGCCATAATACCTCTAAAAGCACGGTCACTGTATAAAGTAATGCAGAACCATCTTTCACTGGGAGCAGTCCCCAGCAGCAACATTGCTTCGGTTGTTTGGCTTTTAGAGCTATTATGGAGATCTTGTTATGATTACTATAAGGTAACTTTATGGGTTAGACCTGGTCATGGATTCTTGTATTCTCTAAGGAGTAGACACTAAAATAGGGATTATTTGTTATCAGCCCTGAAGAAGTCCTTTATCGGGACGAAACACGTGTTGGCTATTCTTTCCAAGCGTTTGGACGGCTGGATATTTTTCCAATTAGGGGACTGAGATTACAACACCTTACCAATACGGGCTGAAGATTAAAGATGCAACAACAAATTATATAATATTTGGGACTGAAAAACTCTTAATTAATTCCTTCTCTTTTGAGAGTACATTGTTTTATGTACTTTTCTCTCTCTTTAGTTTTTTGACCGATACTTTGGACCAATGATTAGAACAAATAATCTGAATAAATAGGAGGTTATGTTGAATGATATTGGTTAAATGAATTTCATATTGTATTATTGAGGAATGTACTGTTTTGTGAAGATTTTCGAATTGTATTTCATTATAACGTAACACATTTTTGTGTAATTTGCAATACGTTTACATATGTGTGCCTCACTTGGTATTGTTTAGCAATAATACTGGTCCTGATATAGGTTTCAGCATACACACATTGGCAACAGATGTGCAATTAGTGTTAGCAGCACTGCATGTAAACATTATACTTTTTGAAACTGGAGGGATGTGCATTCAGGATTGTCATCGTTGCCCTATGTTTTATTTAAATTTGATGGTAATATGCTTTCCCTAAGTTGTTCCACCATCAGTCCTAGTTAAAAACTGATTGTGGGACACCGAGGGCTCACAGGTCACCATATGAACCCAGCACACATCTAAGGTGAGGGAGGTACTTTGAAAGGTGGTCTGATTTGAGCTGCACTTTCTACAAGGCAAGTCAGTGAGCTATATGGATGCCAGAAGAACTTTCTTTTGAACGTCCACAGGGGAAAGTGGTGGTTTAATCCCTCCCATGATTTGTACCTTAATTGGTTTCATGATTATTGAATTGATCATTTCCTAGTAATTGCTACTGAGAAACGTTCAAACACTTTAGATATCAGGAGATCACTAGTGTACTAATCTAATAAAACCGAGAGCGTGCATAAGGGCTAAATAATTGTCTCTTTAGGTCAATCAAACATGGAAGGGTATGGCTCTTAACACTAGATTGGTAGTGTGCTGTGCGTAGTTTTGAAACAGACAAGCTGGTAAACTACCAGAAAATATGTGAATCCAACAATTCTGTCCCAGGTGTCACAGTGCACTCTCATACTGAAATAAAATATTGAAATGCCTATAGTTCACATTTGCAGACTTTTAAACATTTTGACAAAATGAATATTTTGGGACCAATGAATTTTGGTCTATGGACCGACCAATGAATTTTGGTCTATGGACCGCTTTTAGACCTGTAACAGATACCACCCTGGAAATCAGTTGTTGCTTGCAAGTAACTTGTTTGGCTCTGGTGTTTTAGGAGTAGCTGCTGAGTGGAGGAGGCAAGTAGGTGGATCGTAGTCTTGTGGCTGGAGGTTTTACTTATTGAGTTCCAGGGCATTTTTGTTGTTGAGGGATGGCCTTGTAGCTGATTCTCATGTCTTGAGGGGATTCTCTTGTGAAGCACAGTCTCTTGGTTTAAATAGAGTTTGGGGTCTGTGTGATGTTTTTGTTTACTTGGAATGCTGGTGGTTGGAGGAGTGCCTTGTAATTGACCTTTTATGGTTTAGTTTGTGTAGTGATTGGGGTTTTGTAAGATCATCATAGGGCAGTCTCGCAGGTGGAGCTGTTTGCATCTGATACTTTGATTCTGGTCTTTGCAGAAGGAGGAAGAGCTGCGCAAAGAGGAGGAGAAGCGGAAAGCTCTTGAAGACAGACTGCGCTTTGAACAGGAGCGGATGGAGCTGGAGAGGAAGGAGCAGGAGGAGCGGGAGAGAAGATATCAGGAGCGGGAGCAGCAGATTGAAGAACACAGGTAGTTGACGTAGAGGTGATGAAGGGTCAGGCGGCAGGCAAGCACTATTTTACAATGCAAGTCCACACAGTAAGGCACCCGGGGAGCTGTATAGATGCGGTCCAAAGGTGAAATGAAGTTGTTGAGCAAGGTATTGACACAACAAAGAGCCCATTGACTGAGGCAGTAAAGTATCAAGTGATGTGCCGGACAGGGCTTTTATGCCACTGGACATTTTTCTGGTGGGGTAGAGCAGATAAGTAGAGAAGAAATGATGGTTGGAAAGAGATTACAACAGGAGGTGAAGGGAAAGGGGCTAGCTTGAGCATTTTCGCTAGGGCTGCTTTGGTTCTCAGTCCGGCCCCGGTGCCTCTCTACTCAAGGGACCCATGTAAGCCTCGTGTGTGGCTGGGATCAGTGACTGGTCCTCAGTCTGGTTTTATAAACATTCTCATTCTGCTTAATCACAAGCTCCAGACTGAAGTCATAAGAATTGGAAAGGCCTCTCAAAGTTTAATGATCCACAGTCAAAAACTGGGGCTGCAGACCTCTCACGCGCATACCATTTGTAGATCTATATGAAAACCACTGAATCACAAAGGGAAATCACTGACCTCGCAACCACAGTCTAGACAATGGCAGCCATTAACCACAAGAGACGGCTCAGTTACCATATAAGGGTTTTGTTCCGAGCTACTCCGGACTCTATATAAGTACAGATGGAAAAGTTGACTAGACAGACAAAACCATCGGGAAAAGATCAAACATTCCTTTCCAAGGCTGAAGAGTTGAATACGTGATACAGAGAGCGATTCACAACTGGCAGAGTAAGCCATTACATAAGCTCTCTGCGGTGATCTTGTTGATGCGCTCAGATCTCCACATGATAACTCACTTAGAACTCCACAGTGGCCAGATGGCGGCGAGCGTCAGGAGTCTTCTCCAATCAGCTCCCATCCCTTCTACAAGTATTTAATGGCTGCGCTGCAGTTTCCCCTGCCTGCCTCCTGGCTTACTCCCAAGATGAGGAACATGGGAATGGATAGCAACGGAAGGGCGTGTTCATATTCTTCACTCTGGAAACTCACACACCTTACTGGGACTCACTTCAGCTGGCATGGCTCCAGCGTAGCTTTAGAGAGGAGAAGAAATATGTGGGAAGAGGAGAAGAATTAAAATTGGCAGAATTGCAAGGTCGAGCGTAATTGATATTGCAAGAAAAAGTGTGGTATTTGCAAACAGGCCCCGAGTGTGGATGTGAAATCCAATGTCAAAATCTTTGTAAGAAATCCTGTAAGGTATCCATTTTCCCATTTAATTTATTTTAAAAATAAATGCCTTATAAGTTCAGCAAACAATTCCGTGCAGAATTATTTGAAATGCAAGTTAAATAGGCAGCAAGTTAGACATATAATGTAAACAAATAGATCAGAAATGAACACATAATGGAAGCCTTGGAAAAGACAAAAGGTCTTGCCTTGGCAAGTTGCTGTACTTGGCAATTTCCTTTATGGTTTTATATTGCATACAAATGCAACAACAAAAAAAATGTCGTCACCTAATCCTGGCAAATACTATTTTGAAATTTGAGCAACATTCACCGATGCTTCTGTTTTACTGTTTTATGTGTTGGATAACAAGACTTCCAATCGTCCCGATTATTTTATTATTAATATTATTTATGTATGAGTCCAGAATCTATGAAAACATAACGAGGCACTCACATCTCGGGCACCTACAATGTCACTTACATGCTGTGTCATACATGGGATTCTGTAATCCCTGTATAATCTCCAGTCTCTAATTTATTTATAATACACGAGGTTCTGTAATCCATGTATAAAGGGCAGTCACAAATTTCTTTAGAACTGGGGACTTGTGATGCACCAAGTCGTAGATTATAAAGTAAAGACCTTACAATTCGACTATTATGAGGTTATTAAAGTTGAGTTCTGACTCGCAATGCCTGCTGCCCGAAGCCGAGGTGAAAGGGAAGTCAGGTCAGTGAGCATAATTGAAGCAGCTGCTCAAAGCATTGAAAACGGAATGTCGCTTTTCTTTCTTCTGCTCTGTTTTAATAGCTTGCAATGACAAGCAGAGAGAATGTTTATTTTTTGCACTTCTTAGATAGAGAAAGGTAGACTTTTTCTGCATGTTTTTACTCATTCCAAGATACTTTAGATTTTTTTTTTTTTTTTTTTAAAGGACTTGCATTGAATTGTTAATGTGTTTACAACAAATGTTTACAGGTTTTTGATGTGTTTAATTTCGCACTAGAGGTCTTAATTTTAATCTTCATGTTTGCAAACATGCTTGCTCTTTCATTGAAAGAGCTGCACACCAAGGTTTTAAGTGGTTTGCGGGAAAGGTGATGGTATGACCATGTATTTAAAGTGCCCCTTGACGTACACGATGAGGAAATTGCAAGTCGCCTCCGAGTTCCATAACCTTATAAGGGAACTCTGCCTTTGGCCTCATTCCTCTATATGGTTATGGAACTCCTCAGTGACTTGCAATATCCTTATAATGTGCGGCAGGGGGTACTTTATCCCTAATATAATCAGTGACTTGTGGCGCATCCAGTTGCCGATTCTATAGAAGAGTTGTCAGAACATGACTATTATAAGTTACTACAGTCGAGGTTTGATGTCACAATGCCTGCTGCTACAGCCAGCAGCAGAAGTGATAGGCAGGTTAAGTTATGAGCATAATTGTAGCAGCTGTTTAACTCAACGAAAAACACAATGTTGCTTTTCTTTCTTCTGCTCTATTCGTATAGCTTACTTTCTACACATTCCGAGCTACTATTGAACTGTTTTAATATCTGTTTACAACAAATATCTAAAGGTTTTTGATGTGTTTAATTTTGCACTATTGCTTTTATTTTTAATTCTTCATGTTTGTAATCAATCTCTTTGTCACATGAAAGAGCTATGCAGCAGGGTTTTAAGTGGTTTGTGTGACAGGTGATGGTGTGATCATGTATTATGTGGGATAAAGTACCCACTGCTGGACATTATAAGGATATTGCAAGTCACCTTGTATTTCTATAACCTTATAGAGGAACTGGCCCTTTCGCCTTGCTCCTCTATATGGTTATGGAACTCTTCAGTGACTTGCAGTATCTTTATAATGGCTGGCAGGGCGTACTTTATCCCTAATATAACAGCAACTTCATAAAGGAGATAGAAAATAAATCACTATCTAACTGGATTGCCGAAAGGTAGTCTAAGCAAATAGTGTGGGTTTTTTTGAGTGAAGATAAAAAATAAATTCATTAAAAGGGCATTGTGCGCCTGCTATGCCCATGAAGTGAAAGGGGCTATTTTGATTCAGATGTGAAAGGAACAGTTTTTACACCGATGTAAAAAATGTGCACAGGCTTTGGACAATCACACAATATGAATGGAGCCAATGGGGTAAAGTGGGCTGATCATTTGCCCTATGCTATATGCTTTGATGGGGGTGAAGGGAAATGTAAATGACACTTTACAGAAAAATAGCTGGAAAATGCTGATCAAAAGACAAACTTTCTAGAGTATCTTTATTATGTACAAATGTTTGGGAAAACAATGGTCTCCTGAAACAGTTAAAGCTTCCCAAAAGGCCAGAGCTAAAACTAGATTGAACCACCTTATAAAGGCTGCAATAAATTTAGAAATAAATATCAATACGATTTGCAGACTGTCCTCTGTTTAAGGACTAAAAAATAGAGAAAACAAATGCTCGTGGAAGGACAGGAGACAAAGGCGGTAAATAAGAGTTGGCGACATCTAATTATGCATTTTAGCCACAAGATGTACTGCTAAACATTTTTCCAAGTGCTGATCAAATATTCACAATCTGTAGTGCTTGTCTCCAGAAGAGTTATGGCAATGATTGCTTTCTTTCATCAAAGCAAGTCGGAGCAGTCGCTCACATTTTGTTCCCTTGTGGAAAAATAATGCCACTGGTATTGATTTAACGACAAACTCCTATAGCCAATCAGATACATTTCCCAAGGCAATGTCACTGGTGAAGAATCATCATAAATAAGTATCTGTGAATTGTTATTAGATGTATGATTAAAAATGCTACAGGTCAGACGTCAGTGGGTAGCTTACGCCCATGAAGCACGGAATCTATGGGGCTAAGGCATAACATCTCGAGCGGACAGCCTGGGAAAACCACCTAATTGGGCACTGAAACAAAAAGTGTAGTGTAACCCGGTGCCCATGTAAAGCACTTTAATATCCTAGAGCCAAGTTCACACTGTATAATACTGCAAAGAATAAAATAATTTACTACATTTTTTATATGATCAGCAGCCATCAGCTTACAAGGGCCCAGCAATTTATACTGATGTGGGTACAAAATTTGCAAATGTTATTTTTTTTGTTTGTTGAACTACTTTTTAGATAAACCCAATATGATCACTAAAACAGTTCTGAAATATATCCATGGACTGATCTTCCATTTTTATTTACAGAGAGTATGATCATTTTTCCTTAGAGGTTTGAAGGTTTCCATTATTTTTCTGTATTTAATGATAAAACTACATAGCACACCAACGTGAATGTGAAAAATTTGGCTTCAGAGAATATCTATCATGTGCGTTTTCAGAAAATATGTATTGTGTGCATAACCAAGTAAAATGCCTTGATTTATTGTGATCCCATTAAAAGTTTGGTTTGCTATCATATGAGGAAATTACAAAAAAAGTGCTTCATTAGTGCTTTCCTAACTACTGACATAGTTTGAAATATGTGTGCATTTCATTTACAGATATTTAAATGTTTTTTGGTTAAAACATTGACATCCTAAATAAAGCCTTTACTTCACACTTCCTGTAGCCCAGCAAGCTTCTCACATAGTTCACTTTATAAAAATTATCTCAATTTGAGGTCACTCAAATAAAAGTAAACTCCAATCTCCATGTTAAAAGAATAAGTAACAATTTGTGAGAAGACATAGGCTGACATTTGATCTCTATCTTTGAAAGCACGGCTTATGTGACCAGATAAAAACAAAATTTGAATGCAAGTGATTTCTCATTCACCTTCTGAATTCCTGCACTGTTATTTCGGGGGTGTTGCAGCACCAGTCCCATCTCCCCTCCTCAGACCTTACTGCCTGTGCCCAGGGGGACTGTGGGTACCAGGTGAAGTTACATTTACAGACTAGGCATAGAAAGAAACTCTATGGTGCTGGTAGGAGGCCTACAAACGCAGACACTGACCACTACTAGAAGGTCACACTGAGGACCCGGCTGGGCAAAGCTACAAAGCTAGGACTGCGGCTGCCAGAGTTCCATCCCTCTGTGGTTTCACAGTCTAGGCCCTTGTGTAGCAAAGCTTGTGCAGGGCAGTGTTCACCACCTCGGCAGATGGACACAGAAACCTTTCTGAATGATGCTGCTGCTCTCTCCTAGCGTGAATCCTCCCTCTGTGCCCTGAATCTTTCCTTTATTCATTTTTTGCAGACGGAAGCAGCTGACGCTTGAGGAAGAGGAGGCCAGGCAGAGGTTAAAGGAGCAGTCTGTCTTTGTAAGTGAATTTCTGGTGAGCGTGGGCAGGGGAAGTAAAGTTTTTCTAGTGTGTATAGCAGGATAATGAAGGGTGTGTTTGTTTCTCCTGTGTTTGGCATCCATCTTGCAGGACTTTTAACTTTGTTTATAGCACTGCAAGAAGCCAGAACAGTTGGGAGCAGTAACTATGGTGGCATCGGGGAGAGGGGAGGTGTTGGAGGCAGAGTTGTTACCCAGTGAGGGAGGAGTTGGGAAAGTGAAACTACCTTGATTATTTAATTGCGTTGCTATGATTTTTAGGGTGCTCACAATAATTCCAATAAAAACCTTGCTGTGTCCCCAGGTAAGTATATTCGGAAAACCTCCTCCCACACCAATGCACCACAGTCTGTGACATTTGATTATCTCCCATCGTAGACCCCCATTGGAGGGTCAGTGTTAAAGGTCACATTTTTAGGGTTGAGCGTGCGAGTGAATGCGCTAGCACATGCGTCTCGCTTGCGAGACTCTGTTGTGTTCAGTACGGGGCTTGGAGTTTGCCTGTCGCCCACCATTTGTTGGTTTGGTGGCACTATTCTTTACAGCCTTGTGATTCGTCAAGGCCCACCTGGCATCACTTCCGTTTCTCTGTGGGTAGCAGGGATCAAGCACTAATTGATGCAACTTAATTAGTGCCCGTCCGCTGCTCCTTACGTGATCGAGGTACTAGTTGTTATTTTTACCTTCGAGTGCCCTGCAAACAGAAGCCTTGTGACTGTCAAAAATGTGCCCAGCAGGCACAAAATTGCACTTTTATTTGTTTAAGCTAACTTTATTTTATTTTGCCAAGTCATCTTTCCTCAGTTTCTTCTCATGTTTTCTTTTGTTTTTGCTCGTGGGCACTGTTGTCAAAAGATGACAATTAACTTGTTTGAAATATGCGAGACCTGTTGCATTGCAAATGCTTGCTCTGGCTTGGAAATTCCCTGTACATTTCGCACTCTGTTGATGTCACTGCTGTCTGCAGCACTGTAAGTAAGCTTCTAACCCCATGTAATGCTCCAGACTGTCCAGAAGCCGTGTGATACCAGCCTCTAGTCTGTGTGGATCACAGAATGAGTTTTCTATACCATTTATTCACTTGCTTGCTTAGTTTACAAGGGTGAGACATCTGTACGCAGCCTCAAGTGAGGCTCATTCTCCGAGTCTGCCATGATATGGTCAGTGGTGGCCATAATTAGTTTGGTCTTTGGCTGGACCACTTTTAACAGAGAGTGAGGTGCGGGCAGTCTTTTTCTCCAGTGCCTTGAACTTGGTGAAACTCTGTTTCGGCACACACAAAATATACATAATTCTGAAAAATACAGTGAACAATTTCTGTTCCTTAATTTCCTTTACTTGAATCAGATTTTTGGCTAATAAAATATAGCAGTAGAAATGGGGATAAGATTGAAATATAATGATAGCTAGTTGGAAGGGACTTGAAATGGATGTCGTCTCCTAATTTCAACTGCATTTACAGCCACAAACCATTGAAAAATTACTGACACCTCAAAAGAGGTGATAACTCATTCACAAACGAGAAGCAGTCCCAGGAAGACAGCTTCCCCTTTTAGACTTTTGTCTGGAGGCGTAGGGGAGAGCAAGCAATGGTCCAGGGGACCACTGCCTGCACCCCCAATGTATTTTCTAATAGGAAACATTTTTAAAGCTGCTTTGGTTCCTGTTAAGGATCAAGGGCTGCTTAAAAAAATGAATGCGTCCAGTTGGGAATGCGAATGCAGAAGTGGTGGACTGCTGTTCTTGAGGGCCACCATCCCGTGCCCATACCCAAAGAAAGGGAGTTGCAAGTAGCGATCTGCCATATTAATATGTTCGATGGCATCTGTCGCTGTAGATACGCATGTTCTGCAATAGCTCGCCATCTGGTGTTGGGCCGGAGTGTTACAAGTTGTTTTTCTTCGAAGAAGTCTTTCGAGTCACGGGACCGAGTGACTCCTCCTTTTGTCTCCATTGCGCATGGGCGTCGACTCCATCCTCGATTGTTTTTTTTCCGCCATCGGGTTCGGACGTGTTCCTGTCGCTCCGAGTTTCGGAACAGAAAAAATAGTTAATTTCGGAAGATTTTCGTCGGTATTGTTGCGTTCGGGATCGGCATACCTACATTCAACACCGCATCGAAGATCGAAGAGCTCCGGTGCCCTTCGGGGTAATTTTTCGATCCTCCGTCGGGGCCTGGTCGGCCCGACCGCGTGCTGAAGAACGCCGATGGAACGGACCCCGTTCCGTTTCTGCCCCAAATGCCACAATAAATACCCCTACACAGACCAACACTTGGTCTGCAACCTGTGCCTGTCACCTGAGCACAGCGAAGACACCTGCGAGGCCTGTCGTGCGTTCCGGTCCAGAAAAACACTCCGAGACCGTCGAGCCAGAAGACTTCAAATGGCGTCCGCACCGACAGCCCGACGGGAGTTCGAGGAACAGGAAGAAGAAGGTACCTTCTCGATCCAAGACTCAGACTCCGAAGGATTCGACGACACACAAACCGTGAGTAAGACGTCGAAAACCACACAAAGAAACATTTACAAGGCCCAGGGGACGCCACTGCCACCAGGCCATGGCTCCACCCATAAATTCGGTGACCGACCGTCGGCACCGAAAAAGGCCAAAACAGTGCCGAGATCGTCCGACTCCGGTCGAGACACCGGCACGCAGCCTTCTCGGGACCGAGAAAGTGCTGGAGACAAGCCTCGACACCGAGATGCCGGTGTGGATACGGCTCGACGCCGAGACAGCGGCACCGAAACAGATCGACGCCGAGAGGTTTCGGCCCCGAAAAGGAAAAAAGTCACCTCGGAGCCGAAAAAACACGCAGACACAGTTTCGACGCCGAAACAAACTGCAAGCGACCCAGCTTCAGGCTCTTATACAGAAGAGCACTCGCTAACCTCCCAAATGCAGAAGCATAAGTTTGAGGAAGAGCTACAAGCAACGGATGCGGACCATACGCAAAAGCGTATCTTCATTCAGCAGGGGACAGGAAAAATAAGCACCCTTCCCCCCATTAGGAGAAAGAGAAGGTTGGAGTTCCAGACGGAACAAGCACCACAACCAAAAGTGGTGAAAAGAGTTACACCACCACCCTCTCCTCCACCCGTGATTAACGTTTCACCAGCACAAACGCCATCACACTCCCCAGCTCACACCACCATGAGCCAGGGTGACCAAGACCAGGACGCATGGGACCTATACGACGCCCCAGTGTCAGATAACAGCCCAGAGGCATACCCTACAAAACCATCTCCACCAGAAGACAGCACCGCGTACTCTCAGGTGGTGGCTAGAGCAGCACAATTTCACAACGTAAGCCTCCACTCAGAACAGGTCGAGGATGATTTCCTGTTCAACACACTCTCCTCCACCCACAGCTCCTACGAAAGCCTGCCTATGCTCCCTGGTATGCTCCGGCACGCAAAAGACATATTTAAGGACCCGGTCAAAAGTAGGGCAATCACACCAAGGGTGGAAAAAAAGTATAAGCCGCCTCCTACAGACCCGGCTTTCATCACAACACAGCTGCCACCAGACTCTGTTGTTGTAGGAGCAGCTAGGAAAAGGGCCAACTCTCACACATCTGGAGATGCACCACCCCCAGATAAAGAAAGCCGCAAGTTTGATGCAGCTGGTAAAAGAGTCGCAGCACAAGCTGCAAACCAGTGGCGCATCGCGAACTCCCAGGCACTACTTGCGCGCTATGACAGAGCCCACTGGGACGAGATGCAACATCTCATTGAACATCTGCCCAAAGACTTCCAAAATAGGGCAAAACAAGTGGTTGAGGAGGGACAGGCCATCTCCAACAACCAGATCCGCTCCTCCATGGACGCTGCAGATACAGCTGCACGGACAATTAATACATCTGTAACTATCAGAAGGCATGCATGGCTCCGAACGTCTGGATTTAAACCAGAGATTCAACAAGCAGTTCTCAATATGCCTTTTAATGAAAAAGAACTGTTCGGTCCAGAAGTGGACACAGCGATTGAGAAACTCAAAAAAGATACGGACACTGCCAAAGCCATGGGCGCACTCTACTCCCCGCAGAGCAGAGGGAATTACAGCTCATTCCGTAAACCGCCCTTTCGAGGGGGGTTTCGGGGTCAAAGCACACAAGCCAGCACCTCACAAGCCACACCGTCCAGTTACCAAGGACAGTATAGAGGAGGTTTTCGGGGACAATATAGAGGAGGGCAATTCCCTAGAAATAGAGGAAGATTCCAAAGCCCCAAAACCCCTACTACTAAACAGTGACTCACATGTCACTCACCCCCTCCACACAACACCAGTGGGGGGACGAATAGGTCATTATTACAGAGCATGGGAGAAAATCACTACAGACACTTGGGTTCTAGCAATTATCCAACATGGTTACTGCATAGAATTTCTACAGTTCCCTCCAAACATACCACCAAAAGCACAAAATTTAACAACACACCATTCCAATCTCCTAGAGATAGAAGTGCAGGCACTATTGCAAAAGAATGCAATCGAATTAGTGCCAAACACACAAATAAACACAGGAGTTTACTCACTGTACTTTCTGATACCAAAGAAGGACAAAACACTGAGACCAATCCTAGACCTCAGAGTAGTCAACACTTTCATCAAATCAGACCACTTCCACATGGTCACACTACAAGAAGTATTGCCATTGCTAAAGCTGCACGACTACATGGCAACTTTAGACCTCAAGGATGCTTATTTCCATATACCAATTCACCCATCGCACAGGAAATACCTAAGGTTTGTATTCAAAGGAATACATTACCAATTCAAGGTACTGCCTTTCGGATTAACAACCGCACCAAGAGTCTTTACCAAATGTCTAGCGGTAGTCGCTGCACACATCAGAAGGCAGCAAATACATGTGTTCCCATATCTAGACGACTGGCTAATCAAGGCCCATTCGTTAATAGAGTGCTCAAAACACACAAATCATATCATACAAACCCTCTTCAAACTAGGGTTCACCGTCAATTTCACAAAATCCAAGATTCGGCCACGCAAGGTACAACAATACCTGGGAGCCATAATAGACACATCAAAGGGAGTAGCCACTCCAAGTCCACAAAGAATTCAAAATTTCAACACCATCATACAACGCATGTATCCAACACAAAAGATACAAGCAAAGATGGTATTACAACTCCTAGGCATGATGTCATCATGCATAGCCATTGTCCCAAACGCAAGACTGCACATGAGGCCCTTACAACAATGCCTAGCATCACAGTGGTCTCAAGCACAGGGTCACCTTCTAGATCTGGTGTTAATAGACCGCCAAACTTACCTCTCGCTTCTGTGGTGGAACAACATAAATTTAAACAAGGGGCGGCCTTTTCAAGACCCAGTGCCACAATACGTAATAACAACAGATGCTTCCATGACAGGGTGGGGAGCACACCTCGATCAACACAGCATACAAGGACAATGGAACGTACATCAAACAAAACTGCATATCAATCACCTAGAACTTCTTGCAGTTTTTCAAGCACTAAAAGCTTTCCAACCAATAATAGTTCACAAATACATTCTCGTCAAAACAGACAACATGACAACAATGTATTATCTAAACAAGCAGGGAGGGACGCACTCCACGCAGTTAAGCATGTTAGCACAAAAAATTTGGCATTGGGCAATTCACAACCAAATTCGCCTAATTGCACAGTTTATACCAGGGATACAAAATCAACTCGCAGACAATCTCTCTCGAGATCACCAACAGGTCCACGAATGGGAAATTCACCCCCAAATACTGAACACTTATTTCAAACTCTGGGGAACACCTCAGATAGACTTGTTTGCGACAAGGGAGAACGCAAAATGCCAAAACTTCGCATCCAGATACCCACACAAACAATCCCAAGGCAATGCCCTATGGATGAACTGGTCAGGGATATTTGCTTACGCTTTTCCTCCTCTCCCTCTCCTTCCTTACCTGGTAAACAAACTCAGTCAAAGCAAACTCAAACTCATATTGATAGCACCAACTTGGGCAAGGCAACCCTGGTACACAACGCTGCTAGACCTATCAGTGGTACCCTGCATCAAATTGCCCAACAGGCCAGATCTGTTGACACAGCACAACCAAAAGATCAGACACCCAGATCCAGCATCGCTGAATCTAGCAATCTGGCTCCTGAAATCCTAGAATTCGGGCACTTACAACTTACCCAAGAATGTATGGAAGTCATAAAACAAGCAAGAAGGCCATCCACCAGGCACTGCTATGCAAGTAAATGGAAGAGGTTTGTTTGCTACTGCCATATTAATCAAATACAACCATTACACACAACTCCAGAACATGTAGTGGGTTACTTGCTTCACTTACAAAAATCTAACCTAGCTTTCTCTTCCATTAAGATTCACCTTGCAGCAATATCTGCATACCTGCAGACTACCTATTCAACTTCCCTATATAAAATACCAGTCATTAAAGCATTCATGGAGGGCCTTAGGAGAATTATACCACCAAGAACACTACCTGTTCCTTCATGGAACCTAAATGTTGTCCTAACTAGACTTATGGGTCCACCTTTTGAACCCATGCACTCCTGCGACATACAGTTCCTAACCTGGAAGGTGGCATTTCTCATCGCCATTACTTCCCTGAGAAGAGTAAGCGAGATTCAGGCGTTTACTATACAGGAACCTTTTATACAACTACACAAAAATAAAGTCGTCCTAAGGACCAATCCTAAATTTTTGCCAAAGGTTATTTCACCGTTCCATCTAAATCAAACAGTGGAACTTCCGGTGTTCTTTCCACAGCCAGATACCGTAGCTGAAAGGGCACTACATACATTAGATGTCAAAAGAGCATTAATGTATTACATTGACAGAACAAAGAACATCAGAAAGACTAAACAACTCTTTATTGCATTTCAAAAACCTCATGCAGGAAACCCAATTTCAAAACAAGGTATAGCCAGATGGATAGTTAAATGCATCCAAATCTGCTACCTTAAAGCTAAACGACAGCTGCCCATTACACCAAGGGCACACTCAACCAGAAAAAAAGGTGCTACCATGGCCTTTCTAGGAAACATCCCAATGCAAGAAATATGTAAGGCAGCCACATGGTCTACGCCTCACACATTCACCAAGCACTACTGTGTAGACGTGTTATCCGCACAACAAGCCACAGTAGGTCAAGCTGTATTAAGGACATTATTTCAGACTACTTCCACTCCTACAGGCTGATCCACCGCTTTTGGGGAAATAACTGCTTACTAGTCTATTGCAGAACATGCGTATCTACAGCGACAGATGCCATCGAACTGAAAATGTCACTTACCCAGTGTACATCTGTTCGTGGCATCAGTCGCAGTAGATTCGCATGTGCCCACCCGCCTCCCCGGGAGCCTGTAGCAGTTTGGAAGTTACCTTCAATTATTTATATATGTATCATCTCAACCTTAAATAAGTGCATACTTAGTCACTCCATTGCATGGGCACTATTACTACAATTCAACTCCTACCTCACCCTCTGCGGGGAAAAACAATCGAGGATGGAGTCGACGCCCATGCGCAATGGAGACAAAAGGAGGAGTCACTCGGTCCCGTGACTCGAAAGACTTCTTCGAAGAAAAACAACTTGTAACACTCCGGCCCAACACCAGATGGCGAGCTATTGCAGAACATGCGAATCTACTGCGACTGATGCCACGAACAGATGTACACTGGGTAAGTGACATTTTCATAATTAAACAGGTCATTCTGTGACCCTCTGCCACTGGACATTACGTCCAAGGGCAACCGAATTGACAGCTCTTATAGGAACATGGGCATACGTTACATTTTGATTTATGCAGTTACTAAAAATGTCAATATTTTGCCCCTAAAGAAATTTGTGCTGTTGCACTGTATACTTGCAAATATTTTGGAGATTAAAAGGCAGAGCATTTTTCAAAGTATCAAAATAACTCAGTAGAGTCATTGATTGCATCATACGAACTCCATCATGGTGAGTTTACAAGCAAAACCACCATATGACCAGAGTCTGCTTTTCCTTTCCCTTTTAGACTACCCCATTCTACCCATAAGGCTATCAAATTCAGCCCCCGTCGTGTTACTACAGGTTCCAGCTGTCAGATTTCGTTATGGGATCCTTTTCCTTGCTTCTTTCTTATGTTGCCATTTTCACTCACATTCATTTATATTCTTTCTCACGATGTCACGGTCACATTTAGGGCCATAATTAATTTCCCTCCAGACCCCCCTTTCCACTCAGTCTCACATTTCCTATAGAGTAGTTTCTACCGCTCTTAGGTTGTTACATTCACCTATAGTGACAATAATTTACATCCTTGCCAGGTCCACATATTAATAGGCTGAATCATTCCCTCATCTTCATTTCTGATCCCTCTCACACACCTAACAGATTAATTTCCAGTTTATTTAGATCTGTTACGTTTCCCCATTGCCATTTAATTTCACTCCCAACCCGTCACATTTACCTACAATAACCTATTTATTTCAATTCTCTTGTAGGCTCTCATAGCCCTACCCCCAGGTCCACTTCCACTTTCTTCCAGGATGTCACATCACACTCAGGATGTCGTATTCCTACACATTTATTTTCATTTTATTTCTGGTATTCATTTTAACTTAAACATTCCCATACCATAAAAACCAGACACATTCCCGATCAGTTATTGCAGCTCACGTCCAGTCTGCCACTTTCCGTGCCAAGAGCTGCACCCATAACTGGTTAAACAATTGTACTCTCCAGGATACAATCTGTTTATTCTGAGTTTGTTTTTGGCATTTGTATAACGATCCGTGTCATTTATTTGGCATCACTGCACTTTCGGTAGTCTGTGGTGTATTTGCAAAAGTTTTAGCTATATCCATTTTAAACCAGAAGCAGACACGTTTTGTGAAGAAGCGCCATCACTAGTGTCAATAGGTATTTCCTCGTTTTTAGGGTCGAGCCTGCGTCGCTTGCGCATGCATTTCGCTAAGCGAGACGCTTTAGGAATTCAAAAGGGCTCGGAGCCCTGTCGTCAGTGTCTTTCATTGGCTTGTGGGCTTGCCTGTTAGAATCTGCTTGATTTCATTAGTGGAAGGCATGCATACGTCATGCCTTTTCCGGTGGCTAGCCCTCCTCGAGCGCATCGACCAAGTACAGAAAACATGCGAGGCTCGCTGTTTTCCGTCCGGCTCGTGGACTACTTTTTCTCTATTTTTCCAGCGCGATCTCGCTTGGCACAAGTCGAGCGCTTTACATAATATCGACCCTGTTATACACCCCCCTTTCTTTTACCCCATGTCTTTGTTCCTCTTTGGACCTCAACTCTTTGACAGTTCACCAAGTCACCTACTCATTGACACTCGTCCTCGACAGCTGGGCCAGGCATCACTGAAACTGTCATGTACAGCAAGTATCTTTTCTTTACCTTTATTGCCACCTTTTTCATTGTCGTATTCACATGCCACTTTCTTCCAACTGGACCTTCAGAAATATCGTCTCTAAGTCCCATTCGCCTGGTGTTGCACTCCTGTTTGCCTTATGACTTACTCTGGAGGTCCCACGCACTCTCCCTGTTAAGTTTATCGAACCCTGACTTTGTTACCGGAGTACAAGTAGTCCCATGCTTTTGTTTATAAAATGTTTTTTAGTCGGCAGATTGTATTGGTGTAATTTTTTTTAAGTTGGTGTTCTTAAGCTTTGCGTAATGAACTTAAAACGGGGGAAGACGTGTGAAGGGGATGCTATGCATTTATTGACGATTTGAGAATTTGATTAAGTTCTAAATATCTTTATTATGTTTTATTACTTCCATTGGTGATGGTTAAAAAAGATAATAGGTCATGTTAGCATCGGTTTCTTCACGTAAAATCCCAGTGAGTGACATATATACACTTTGGGGTTCTGCTTTAGCAGAATGAGGACAACTCTAGAAAGGATGGGGCAAACGGAACTAAGGTGTTCCTACATATATGTTTTCAAGGAGCAGAATCAACATTTTAGCACCACCTGCTGATCATGTAGAAGTTTAATTGAGAGTACACTGTAAGTCACTTAACTATTAAAGTTGGTTTAAGGCAGGAATTTCAGTAAAACAAAACACCTGCCTGACCAAGATCCCTAGAGCAATGCTGTAATATTTAAATGGCCAGACTGATGACTTCGTAGCACAAGTA
The DNA here is from genome assembly GCF_031143425.1 of Pleurodeles waltl. Lineage (NCBI taxonomy): Eukaryota > Metazoa > Chordata > Amphibia > Caudata > Salamandridae > Pleurodeles > Pleurodeles waltl. The sequence continues at coordinate 600,166,096 of NC_090446.1, read as the reverse complement.
TTGCAACTTTTGCTATTTTTTGTCTGTACTGGGATAAAGGATACATTGTTTGTACTTGGCTAATATGCCCTGGTTCTCACTTTCCTATTGACACACACCCCTGCCAGCCACTTTTTATTTTTTATTTCCCCCCGCAAACCCACCATGCCTGGCAGGTAGCCTCCCAACACTGAGAATCTCCATGACGATTTGTTTGGAAAGGAAGATATAGGAAGAGGAATAATAAACAATATAATCTGTGCGAATTGGTCTTTAAGGGGTGTATTTATTTATTGGCCAGATACTCAAGAATAGCAGAGAATTGCTTTCCTGCATACTTCTGTAAGGGTAAAATGAGCCATGGAGATCTTTACCCTTCTGCCACCTTGGCGTAAACATGCATCTCTAAACATTATTAAATGCAAAGTGCTCACTGTAGTGGCACGCTTGATAACAGCAAAAGTGGGACAGCACACTTTCAGTCTAATTTTTTGGGTCGAGCCTGCGTCGCATGCGCTTGCGTTTCGCGAAGCGAGACGCTTTAGGAATTAAAAAGGGCTTGGAGCCCTGTCCACGTCACGTCAGTGTCTTTCATTGGCTCGTGGGCTTGCCTGTTAGAATCTGCTTGATTTCATTAGTGGAAGGCATGCATACGTCATGCCTTTTCCAGTGGATAGCCCTCCTCGAGCGCATCGACCAAGTACAGAAAACATGCGAGGCTCGCAGTTTTCCGTCCGGCTCGTGGACTACTTTTTCTCTATTTTTCCAGCGCGATCTCGCTTGGCAGAAGTCGAGCCCTTTACATAATATTGACCCTGTTACACAGTTTAATTGCACTTTTTCCGGTTACGTACATAATTGTACTTTTGCTGATAGGTTTCATTACGAGTGAAAAGCCCGGTTAGGAGTTTACAACGCTATCAGCTCTAATACGAGCAAACGCGAGACCCGTTGCATTGCAAATGCTTGTTGTTATTGCGTCCACTTTAGTGAGTTGTGCGTGAATATTCTTGGTTTTTGAAAGGTGACACCAGACTGCTGTACCACATCACTTGCACTTCATCCGTTGAATGCTGCACTTACTCCACAGGAGTATATCCGTTTGCGTAAAGCAGATGGTTGCAAAATGTTTTATTGGGTGCATCGACTGTCATTTTCTGTTTGAGTATTTTCCATTTTTTCTCGTACTATTTGTTCCCCCCCCCAAAAACACTATTTCCCGCCACCTCCCAAGCTACCCCCTTTCATCTCCTTTCAGTGGGGTATGGGCCTCCGATTCATTTGCCCTTACTAACCTTATCAACAGACTTAACTGGATCTAGGCGGGATTATGTTAGCCTTACAAACAAGAAATCCAGAAGCACACATCTAGTTCATTTTTAAAGCAAGATTTTCTTTAAAAGATGTTCGTTTGTTAATAAACTCTCGGTGTTTAGAGCACAGCATACAATGCTTTGCCAACTGGGCCTGTATTTTTTTGGTTTCCTGTAGAAGCCTGGGTCTCCAATTACAACTGGTTCCCAAGCTACAACTGGGCACATGTTGGACATAGTATGATGCCTCGTAGTACCTACTCAGAAGATATGTTACACAGTTTGATATTAAGTGTCTGACTTGTTTTAATCCAATATGCTTTTATCAGTGTTGTCCGACTTCAACATATGGTTTAATCTGTTTTTGCTGACTTTCTACCCAGGCCTCACTTCACGCTGGAGGTATATTGTCCAATGTAATCACTCAAGAATGCAGAAAGAAAGCAGCTAGTCATTGGGCGGTCAAGAAAAGGTGTAGGCTAGCCAAGCTAGTTTCTTAATCAACCAGAGCACTTTTCCTCCGGTTAAGGTGACCGGCATTTTAACATCACAGCTGTTAACTGTATGTCCCGAAAGGTAAAATTCGGCAAATCAGCAGAAGTCCATGGTTGCTCTCACATGAACTCTAAATGTAAGCCATCAATATCAAGAAGCTACCACTTCAAAAGTACTTTAGATGTTGTCTAAACCAAGGTTAAATGATTGAGGGCAGGCAGAAGGAGAATGACCGATGAAAAGAATACAGAAGGTTTTACCCACAATCCTATTGAGGTGATGGCGCTTCCAGGATCTCACAAATGCACAGTAATTTTCTCTGAGAAAAGGGTCAAACTGACCTCTGAGCACAGGACAAGGGCGCAAGCCGCTCCAGTTTCAATTTAAAATGACCACCCGCCAATAATGTGAACAGGGAGTATTTTAACTAACCTACACCGTTTCATGATATAGTCATGTGGTTTGAAGGGTCGCCGATGAGCAAATCTAATGGAAAGGAAAAAGAAGTGTATCTAAAAACCAATTTGACATGCGCAGCGTCCTGGTATATCATGGAGCCTAGGTCACCAGGCGGGGTTTGGAAACCGTTGAGTCAGTTAACATCTGGTGATCTGCATAGTCCGAGATAATTGTTTCCCTTTTATAAATTATGGAACGGACTTGAGGGGTCACACCCCTCTTCCAGTGCCACTGACATTGATTATCCTATTCCCAAACCTAGTACTTTGCTTGGGAGGGATCTACAACTTTTAGATACCTGACGGGGAATAATTCAGTCCAGACAGAGGATCATTATATCCCGTGCATGCACCATTGGTGTGTGGCCAGCTAAATTAAGGCCAGATGTACGAAAGGATTTTACCCATTCTGTGTCTATGGGAAAAAGCTTTCGTACATATGGCCCGAAGTTCCTTAACCAACCGGAGCACTTTCCTTGGGTTCTATTGCAGACAAAGGAGCTTATGCAGAGTTTGACGGACAAGGCACACTACCGCAAATGGCACTTGTAGTACAGCACACAGAATATCCACCAGTTTATAACCGAGTCCCGGTCCGAAAAAACTCGAAATAACGCCCAAAGCATTCTTTAAGGTTAGCTTGAAATAACATCTCTCCTTAAGCCGTTAATGGCGCCACCTTGCCATAAACCACTTTCATATGACAGCATCTGCATTTTACACTGTCTGTACTTCGCATTCAACCGACATTTATAAATCAAGATTACCCGAAGTTAGGTGCCGGGTAAAATTCACTGGTGGGACAAGCAGCAACATTATGACCTGTATTTAAGACATTTCTGCACGTCAAACTCTGCCCCCTAGAATGTAGCGCTTGCTATTATCTGCATATTGTATTCATGCTACATAAGAAAACGTTATTTGCCCAAAAAACAGATTTGTAGCAATGTGTTTGCAATAACTCAGATCTGATGCACCTGACTGCTCCAGGAGGTATTCCGCCATCAAGTCGACTGCGAAATATTGTGGTACCAAATTACCATCTGAAAACTTTAGAGGACAAAAATATTGGGACAGTGACTTGATATAGCTAAGTACAGATTTACTCTACTTTACTCCACACATATGTACCTTGACGATATGTATATTCGAGTTAAGCATAGTAAATGTTTACTTACATACAAGCACTTACCCCCTCAGTATTTTTGTCTTCGAAATTTCTGACACACTCTTCTGGTACCATGACATTTTTGTTGTCGATATTTCGACATACTGCCCCAGGCGGCGGCGAAGATAGAAGGGGAGATCAGATTTCACTTGAAGATACTAAATGAAGGGTTTCAGCACAGACGCAGGTTGACTTGATCACCCAGCAGAGGGCAGGATTGTGCACAGCATGCTGGCTTTAACACTGATCACGGTGCAAAATTGTCAGAGGTCAGTTGTGTTTCCTGCCTTTTAGATTATAATATTAATATGAGAGAGAGAGAATGCAGAAAAATGCATTTTGGATGAGCGCTTGCCCAAATAGCGTAAAATAAATCTTTTGAGGGGATTTCAGCAAATAAATTGGTTGATCTTTTTCGTTTGCTTCATTGGTTTGCAGCTGATTGCTTTGTTTTGTATATTTTCACTTTGTTGCAGGCAGAGCCAGAGGACGATGAGGGCACTCACCTGAAGAGGACAGAATCCGAGGTGGAGGTATGTTTTCACAGGAAGTCAGTTATCATTTGCCCTGTGCTATCCAATCGCATCCCTCAGAAGGAGGTCTCCTGTAAATATTTCCATCTCGTGCTCAATGCTGTGTTCAGCCTACAGCCCCCAAAGGAGGGCACGCCCAGCGGGGCCACCTCCCTATATAAAAATCATTACTACATTAGGGATTACTGTGTCCCATCACAGCGCTGACCATGTGAACCAACGTCACCTTTGACAAAGTGTCACAGATCAATAAGAAAACAAAACAGCGACTTAAAAATTCAAAATGAATATGGAGTAATAAGGCTACAGCCTCGGTATCCAAGACACATCAGTGTCAGAAGGAATATGACAGCCGAAGAAGAGGAAGACAGGGAGTACTGTGCACAAGCAGCCGGTCAGGTCCTAGAAACAAATGCACAATCTTCCCACCTCTCTGTCTTCCACTACCTGTCCGTCACTCTCCTCTTCCTTTGGTATGTGTCTCTCTTGCCACCTCTGTCCTCAGTCTCTCACTTTCTGGGCATGGCTGTAGCTTTCTTTCTCTCTCTTTTCCCCCGGTCTATAACTCTCTTATTGTCTTACTTACTGTTTCTCGTCCTCTGCACCTATCTCCTCATGTCTCTCTCCCTCTTTCTCGTCCTGTCTAAGACTAACGCTCTCCTAGTATATTTTGCTCTCTGTCCTTGCCTCTCTTCCTCGCCCTGCCTGAACCCCTGCTCTTACCTATGCTCTCTTGCTGTCTCGCTATGATTTCTTCTGTCACTCTTCCCTTTTCTCTCTTTTTCACCCTTTCGGTCTTGCAGTCAGCCACGCTGTCTCTGCTTCTGTCCTTTTCTCTCTCTTCTTTTTCCCTTGCTTCTCTGTCTGTCTCTCTCTCTATCTCTCCTTCTCCCTCCCCTTCTACTTTCCTGGCAAAGACCTGGCCAAGTTAAAAAGGGCCTACCCCCACAGCATCAGCAACAGGTTTAAATATAGGGCAGGATAGCTATGCAGGACTCCGAACACCTCGTTAGGATAGTATTCTGTGGAACAGTAGACCGGACAAGGCTGACGAGTGTTAAGACAGCGATGATTACAGAGCAGGGAACCCAATTGAAGACCAAAGTGAAAGAATTTGTGAAAAAGATAAAACAAACCCATTAATGTGTACTGTTAGAGAGCAGCAGGGACTAAAGATTTTCCACAGAGACTGGCAGTTAGAACGAACGTCCGTGCCTTCTGAATGTAAAGCGCCTTGAATCCTTCAGTGTGCTGATGATCACTATGGTAGGAAGACTGTCGATCACTGACATAAAAATGAAATAGGATTGTGTGACCCTGGAGTGAACAAAAGTCTGGTGCATAAGGTCTAGTTCTGAAAGAAAAGTTTATTTTTTCCCCCCAGCATAAGAGGCATCTCAAGGGTGCCAAAAAAAACCTTTACCTTCGAAGGATGTAGACCAGGCCAAGACCAGCCCTGCTACGTTTCGCAGGTCCATGCACCATATGCTGATTCAGTTCAGGATTTTTCTTTGACTTCTGGTATATGTAGTCTTGTTTATTCCATTATAACACAAAGCTACACGTCGTAGAAATCAAGGGAAAAACCTGGACTGGAGCAACACATCAAGAATGGATCAGGGAAACTTGGCAGCTATGCAAAAGTTCACCAAGTATGAAGAATCGGAGACAAATTTAGTGTAATCTGAACGTAAAAACAAGATGGAAGGCTGAAATAGGTGTCATTGATTGTAAACAGAATCATTCTAACAAAAGTACAGGGCAACAGAGTGAAAAGGGAGTTTTAACTTAAGGGAGGCTCTAAGGCTGGATAGAGGAAACCGCAGAGACGAATCTTGTAAAATAGTTACTACACACCTATTTGATGGTATCTGGCCACAATTGTGGATGATGATTTTTGCATTTTTGCCACGTCATGTGAGTAGACTGTGATGGGAACTCCTGGTCCACTTTCTGTGTTGGCTTCCTCAGAATCACAACGTGTATGAAGACTCTGGAGTGGAGGTTTAAAAGGATGGGGACTTTACTGCAAGGGGAATTTACTGGTTTTTCTGAATGTCGAAGATGGCGACTGACTTGTGAAAATTGTGATAACAGTAACATACAAGATGGCGTCTTGCTCGTTCGAGCTCGGCCCGCAGTGTCTTTTGCTGTGGGGGCAATAGATAGAAGTACAAAGCAGTGCTCCTGGGTTGAGCCGAGAGTCCACACGTTCCGATGTTCCAGATCGGCCCAGGCAGTGGTCATTCTCTGTAAAAATGATTTTGCAAACAACTTCGTTCTTTTAATAGACTGCAATAAACAACATTTTTAGAATGTTGATAAAAACAAAAAAGTGAAAATCATGCCTAGGGTGTGGGTTTCTAATAAACATGCTGGTAAATCATTTTAGACAAGTCTGTTGCGACGCCCACAGTAGAAAACCTTGACAAAAATAAGTAGTCGTTCTGAGCGCTGTCACTAGATGGCAGCATTATGCACACTGTGTACATCTTTAAGGCAGACTACGCTGCAAAATTACTGTTGCAGGTAAATAACTTGTTACTTTTAAGTTGTCTGATATGGAATCTGGAGATTGGAATGCGATCCCGTTTTGTTTATAGGACTAAATTCGTAGCTCCTCCTAAATCTCCACTTACTTGATGCGGATCTTCAGGTTCCTTAGCTGCCAAAATTAGGAATGATTGGAAATGAGCTAAATGTCAGCATGAAGTGCCATGGATGCTGCACAGTGTTTGTCTCATTATCCTGAGAATAGTGAATCAGACTTCAGGGCAGTAGATCTGTGGTTCAGGAGTACAATTGTTGGGAGCAGTGCAGAACCAGGGTGGTTATACAGATGCCCCACTGAGGGGCACTGCTAAGCCAGTGATTCGGATTCACCTGGGGATCCAGCAAATTCCAAAATAGGCCGCTTTTGAAATAAGAAGAGCCTGTCAGGGTTGGGGGGTGTCTGTCGCAAAGCTGAAAGTGCTATTCTCTGATTCTGTGGTTCTAGTAACCGCCGAGACGCTCGTGCCTAGTGGGTGACACTCACATTGGTTTTAGGTGTGTGCCTCTTCTTAGTTTGTTACTTGGTATCTTATTGATTTTATTTCTCGAATTATATTAACATTACGATGTCGTATGTTTTATCTCGCCCCAACTTTCCCCATTTCTCTTTCACTGTCTCCCTTCATCCTTTTTGGTCTCAATTCTTCTGAATTTTCTGCCTTTCTCTCCTCTTTCTCACTTTTGTTATGTTTTCTCTTCCTTGCCCCTTTTCAACTTGCTCAATATGTCTCTCATTGATTCGCCTTTGCCCTGCCCTCTCCTCTGTCACTTTCTTCCTCCTCTGTCTCTTCCCTCATCCCCTTCTTCCTCCCCTGTCCCTGGTTCTCTTTGGCAGGAGGCGGCAGCCATCATTGCGCAGCGGACAGAGAACCCCCTGGAGTTCTTTAAGCAGCAGGAGAGAGTGGCTTCCACCGGCTCGGACACGTCTCTTCCTCTCTTGCACCACAGACCGGGTGAGTGGAGTTATGGATGTGTTCTGTTATGCGTTTGTTATTAAGATTAAACATGCGCCTACAATAGCCATGGTGCATTAATTAGCTGTGTTTTTAACTGTTTTCAGAGTTGAATGTGGTTCGTAGTTTCTAATGTCTGGCTGCCATTGTGAGTTACTACCTGCCCGCTCCTCCTTTTAGCTTGTTGGATGAAGATGAAAACCAGGTGTTGACCCTAACGATCTAAGTGGAGAGAAGTTTTTAATTTCTCATATGGCAGCTTTGGCCGTCTAACATATCGCACAGTGGAGTGGGTTAAAGTTGCTGCTCGTCACCCATGTATTTTTCAGTTCTCTCTGAAAGATATTCTTTTATGGATGGAAAGGCCTTCCCCATCTAATAGTGGCATGCTTCATCATAGGCTCGTAAAATCTTTTCTCAAGCAGCTCTTGCAGCCTTCGTCAGGGCAGAAGTATTAGCCTAATGTCCTATAGCCCGTTACATGTTGTGCACTCCTACATGCAACTAGGTAATTCCTGCCTGGTCCTCAAGGCATCTCCCTGCAGTTGTCAGGGCGAGGCCTCATCAGTCACTACGGGATGGAGTCTTCCTTATTGTCACACGTTCGTCAAAGAGGGTCCTCCACCACTCACACCTGTTTAGGGCCACTTAACGGTGCTGCCACAGCAGCTTGAGAAAAGAAAAGACTTGCTTGAGAAAATATTTTACCATCAAAGGACTTGTTTAGAGGCCAAAACATGTTTGCATGTACATACAATAAGTGATTAAGGTGTATTGATTCATTGCGATAATTGTTACACCACCAACTTGGTTTTAACCTTACCACAGGCTGACACTTATAAAGTATTATCTTTATACAGGCATGAAGGTATTTTAAATCATCTTCAATAACCTTGGTTCCTAAACTTATTCTAATCTCCTTGTCCCAATAGGAGCAGGTTCTCCTGTGGGGTTATGGTTGAAACCGCCAAGCCAGCATCATCTTTGCTAGGTGGGTTGGACTGGCCTATGATGAAGCATGCCACTGTTAGGTGGGGGAGACCTTTCCATCCATAAAAGAATATCTTTCAGTGAGAATTGAGAAATACATGGGTGACTAGCAACAACTTTAATCCACTCCACTGTGTGATGTGTTAAGCATTGGTTGGGAGTCAGTGAAATGGTGGGAATACTCCTTTCTCTCAGTAGTGTGTGTATGTAGCTTTAGTTTTCTGCTTTGGTTTGATCTGTTTATCATGCAAGGAGCCTTGAAATCCACACTTTAAGCCACTGTGAGCCGGTGCAGTTGTTAACACGCTGGAGCGATGTGGTTTGAGCACGGCATACTGCTGAGTGATTAAGTCTCTGCAATCCATTGATTAGATATCCAGAAACCACCAGGTAGATGCAGCAAGAGTCATCCCTTGAGAGCGCACCAAGGACATAGCAGCATAGTCCTTGTAGGCAGGAGAAAGATGTGGAAGTGTTCTCTTTGAGGATTTAAGCTGAAGGAATCCTCGCACCTCCCCAGTCAATTGTGATCCCACGTATAGATTGTCAACAAAAAGACCTCCTAAGTAAGCTTGGAACAAGGCCATATAATAGCGTTCAGAGTTATTGGCCACATGTTCACTCAGTCTCCTACCAACATTATATCAGTTTTAGATGGGTTATATTAAACTGTTGATTGCCCTCCATTCATCATGTAACACAGGCCCTCTGCGAACAGTAGTCTTGCAGATGCAGTGAATGGCTGGACCTTAAAACTAGTTGGGTATCCTCTTATAGTTATACACTTTTAAGCCCATAGTCCAATAAAATGAACACTATGATCGGCTGGTGGCCTCTTCATAACTGAAGTTGTCCAGTAAGCTAGTTATCCCGTATCAGGTTTATCCGAGTGAGCAGAGCTTGCCGGGAACGCATCCAGACAATCGTCAAGTTCTGCAAGTGGGTAGGTGCCCTCCACTCTCGTTCGTCCATGACGTTAGAGGGGCTTGGCATGTCGTGATTGGGTAAATAGACCTACATCAGGGTAGCTGTCCATAAGTTGTATGTTCATTAGTTTACATTTTCAAAGCCACAAGTTTCGTTTTGGAGATTGGGAGGGGAAAAGTTGGAGATATTAGAGGTGTCAGCTTTGGTCTCCTTTAACAATGGGGCAATATAGGTTAGCTTGAAAGCTACAGTGAATTGCCCATGGAAGAAACAGTCATCGTGTGAGGAAGATGCACAGCAACTATTAAATCTGTTGCCACAATGTTAGAGTTTGTACAGAGAACAGACCCGAGTGTGATATTGAGCATCTGCTGGACAGTACTGGTTTCAAGAATTGTTCTTGAGAAGTGTTCATCATTTTGGAATGTGGTAGCAGCTCCCGTCACTTCACCAACACCACTAATAGGCATTGAAGTGCGAGGGTGTGCTGACAGTAACTGTTTGCTTTTGAAAGATTTTTCTGTGGTTGCTGTCCTAACTAAGTGAGCGTACAGCAGATTAGCACCAGAAGAGCTTGCAGGGGACGTCACTGGTTGGTGGATGAGAAAGCATGTGAATGCATATGGTAGCAAAGGTGCAGGAGAATGGATTGTGTCGAAAATGTTGGGTTAACCTCCGTAACAGATTTGCTAGCCAGGGGTGCAGGGCGAGTAGGTCTTTGAGGAACAGACACACACATAGGATGTTAACCTTTGTTGGAAAAGGGAACGGTGGAGGATAGAGGGTCAAAAGCCAACAGCTGAAAAGCATCATGAGGTAAACTGGATTAGACTGACCAGCCCCTCTTACTGCAGGGCAATCAGCAATCCGGAATGCCGGATAAAGTTGCCCTGTAGGAACAAGAGGATTGTAAAACTGGAATTCTTACTTGAAGACACTCTAGGGGTCATGGATGTCCAGTCTAAGTCCACATGGACCATATGCTTGCAAGATTTTCTGGAAAAATACTCGAGATATATATTTGCGTATTATGATTTTTTTTTAACAAGTTTAATAGATTTTTTAAATTTTTATTTTATTTTAAATAAGCTGTTCCTGAGTTTGAAACAGCTCCTGAAGTTTCTTAAGGCTAGCCAGTGCACACATACATTCATAACTTTCTATTTTTCTTTGTATTTGGCGGTCACATTTATGCTACCCCATTACCAGAGTCTTTTTAGGTTTGTCCAATAACTTTACATATTTGTTGCTGATATTTAGCTTATGCCTTACAATCTGAGCTTCACTTCTCAGCCTATCACCAATCTAAATGGGATGAAAACGGAGCCAAACAAATCAGTTAATCATTGGTATTCCTAGGGGATCTGGGCGGGGGCCGGGGGGCAACAGGTCAGTGTTTGTGAAGAACGCCAGGGAGGCTTTCGTGGTCTACAATTATCTCTAGCACTCTACTCCTCTTCGGAGATTTTACACTTGGTGGTGTTGCTTTGATGGTTCCATATCTCTGACTCCCAGGATGATGGTAAAAGGAGGAGCTGGAGAGGGCCCAAGGTGAGTAGAGCCATAAGTTCTCCTCCATCCTTGCTTTGCAAACATTGAATCTGGATGGAACTGCTTGATAAACTTTTTGGGTTTCCTGAAAAATTCATACGGATCCAGCCCTGACGACGTACATTGGACACTCCTAGTCCAAATTAATGATGGTCACATAAACTGAGGCCTAAAGTCTTGTAATTCCCCTTCGGGCAGAAGTCAAGTACAAAGACAACTGCTTTGTTTGGTTCACCTTATGGGATGAAATCAACAGTACGCCATTCACATTAATATGTGGCGCAGGGACGGGACCACAATGTCAAGCTCACAGGGGCCCTCACTGGGGTTCTAGCCTCAAGAAAGATCAGGAGAGCGGGTCTGACATTCAGAGCCTTTCTAGGGGGGAGTGTGGTCCAGGTACAGGGATCTTTATAGGGAAATTTCATGTGAAATTTCAAGGGGTTGCATGTTTCTAGAACGTGTTCTAACTGAATGTTTAAAAAGAGTGCGGAACGTGCATGTTGTGAGTATGTGCCCCTGGACAAGGAAGAGGAGCCTTTAGCCTCCAGCAGCTCACAGTTAACCATCTCATTCAATTTCAGCAGCTACGCTCAACTACTGTCAACTTCTCATCGGCACACTCACTTCCCTGCCCCGTCGTACTTAACAAGTTCAACCTTGCATTAACCAGGCCTCTCAACACTATCCTAACTTTCCATTGGGTCCTCAGCATTGCTATCCCACCCCACGCCCCAGTTCTTACTGCGCAGTCGCCCTTGCGGAATCATCTTGCCCTCTCAACATCTGCTAATTTAACCACCACCCCTGATCTTCATGATTTCTATTGACACCCATCTGTGCATCCCACAGTTTAAAAGTGATCTTCCAGAAGCCCTCAGGTCAGTTGCTTGGTGATAGTCCTTCACCTCTGCTCCATCACCCGCCTCCACTCACCTTGGTAAAACCAGTTCCCTAGAGAGCAGTGTATTTCTGTTCATTAGCAGCATCCTACTTCAAACCAAAGCTACTCATTGAGGAGCTTGGGGCCATGTACTGAATGGCTCCGGGCATCCCTCTCTTAAACCCCGTTTGCCTTATTTTCCTGCTGACAAAGCGGTCTCTCTTTCACTTTTCTATTACGCCACTTTCACTAATACACCCCTCTGACACGTTTGTTCGTGTTGTGTCGTCCTGACTCTTGCCTCATTACGACATTTCCTGTGTGACTCGCACCTTCTCCCAGTGGGTTTTTGATCCAATTCATTTAGTTACGTGGTGGCTCCCTCTCGCCTCCCATTGCCCGGTGAATGCCTCTCTTCCTTCACTTCTAGTGTTTTATAGCCCCTCCTGTTTCCCCATTCACCTCACTTTTTGGATTTTTCTTCTTCACCTCAGCTTCCCTGACCTATGTTTCCTGCGATGCTTCTCTCCCAACAGATCCGCGCCCCCGAGATCCGCTGTTACCCCTGCTACCTTTCTTCAGTCACTCTTTCCACGACCCCAGTCCACCTACTGGCCTTTCCATCATGTACCATACCCCTCAGTGATCGCTCTATCTGTCAGAGTCGCTCCTTGGTATTCATCCCTACACCCACCGGAGTCTTTCTGACTTCTTTTTCTCCCACTTTCCTCTTCACAGGCAGTAATTCAGATGCTGTCCAAAGAACACCTGGCTCCTCAGCCACCAGCCCACCCGACTCCAGCCCTTCCTCCAGCACCCCCATCTGTGATGACAGTGAGGGGCCTCCGGACACTCCCTGCCCAGCACCCAAAGGTGAGTGATTCAGGAGGTGGGGTGTCTGTGGGACATATGGTAAATGCTCTGTGTAACTTGTCCTGTCCACAATCACTCTGAGGTCTTCTAATGGGCTCCCGCTTCGATGTGCGACAAGGCAGAGGCTCTCACACTTGAGTAATGAAACAATCACTGCTTCCTTCCCCCATTGATCACAGCGGTTAAACAAGCATTAGCAAAACCAGCAGGCTGCGACTTTGAAGATCGTTGGCTTACTTTTTTGACGGTGCTTGTGTTGATGCCAAACAGCAAGCAAAAGGAAAAAAAACCAATAATGGCCAACTCTCATGTGATGTCACTGCAGCAGTTGCATTTTATTTGCTTTAAAGCAGCTCTAGTGTGAAGACGTATATGCATACGTGCACAGTGTACTGTTTGAAGAAGGCGAATGCCCATCTTGGAACAGGAAATTAACAAAAAATTCCAGGAGCACATTGCAGCTGCCTAGCTCTCCAAAAAAGGAAAAATAGAAATACTATGGAAAAAAAAGCGATGGGAGGAATTGGAGAGAAGCAGGGGGAGTGAGGACAGATCAACTTAAATGCTACTAACTGGAATGAATCCACTGTGATCAGAGGAGGGGCAAGGGTGGGGGCAACTGAGTTGCTGGGGAAAAGCAGGAAGAAGGGTGAGTGAGGTGGGGCATGGGAAGCAACACAGGGGCTGGAGGGCGGGGTAGGATTGTAAGATTGGAACAGCACACAAAGGAGACAGCAAGAATACGCATACAATTCCATGGAGGTCTGAAAAAAAAAAAATGAAAAAAAAAAGTTTCCCGGATGTAATCAATGGGAGGATACAAAGCATAAACAATAACAGATGGTACCCAAATAGTACAGATAGTATACATACCAAACCTATACAGCGTGTCCTGCCCTTCCGATAGTGGTCCTGATCTCAAAATGGAGAGAAAATAATTTAGCGCAAATAAGCCATTTATTAAACGTAGTGTTTTGGCCAAAGTTAGGTAAGCGCTGATTAAAAATAAGTTATTTTAGTTCTTCTATGGAGGAGGGGTTGCTGTGGGTTGAGGAGGGTAAGTAGTTCCAGATTTGGGGAGCACAGCCTCAGAATGATTGACAATGTATTTTTGTTGAAAATAAGAGTTTTGAGAAGCCTTCCAGAGCAGAGTACAACGTTATTTTCTATTTTTACATTCAGGAAAAATAAATCAAATGGGCAGGATAGGTGATATGTTAGTATAGCATATGACGCCTATTTTACATTACAGATGCGTTCTTAAATCATTTGTTAAGAAAAAAGCTTAAAGCGAGTGGAGAAGATGATGTCTTTGAGTACATGAGTTTGCGTAATATCTCTTGTTTTTGTGAGTGTCTGGGGTCAGGTTCCATAAAAAGGCCAGATTTCCTAACTATATCAGATTGGTAAGGGCCTGGCCTCCTTTGTCTGAGATTGCTACTCCCAAAACTCTGAAACGATCCTCAGATTTGGTCATATTTAATACAGTGCATTTTGACAAGAAGAGGTATTGTGGCGCCCTAAGACTGAAAAACAGCATGCCAGGAAAACTGCATAAAACTGGAAACCTCAACGAGAGAGGCAAATAGAGAAATCAACAAAACAAACATCTCTGTCCTAGAAGTTTATGATTTGATAGTATAAGCCAAAATGAATAGTAAATAGTTCCACATCTGTTACCACAGAACCCTAAAAATTCTGCGTCTGCATCAAATCCATTTAAAACGTTGAAAACTGAGAAGGTCCGTGTTGATTGGACTGTAGAAGTCTATCTTGGACATTCGCTACTATTAAAGTCCAACAAGAAAGTGAGTTCAATTCTCTAATGAGCCCGATTGATTAAGCAGAGTACCTTAGAACTGAACCTGCTTAGTTGGAAGTGGGTGCAGAAACGTATGGCCTCTGAAACATGATTGTATTTGCAAACTGCACTGACCAGTCTGATCACCAGATTCTTTATTGTGTGAATCCTAGCCTCCTGCACTCTTAAATTTGGGCATTCCTTAGTCTAGACTGGAGAACACATCAAGCTCCAATCACTTCAGATTTTTCCATTGAACCCGTAAAAGTGGTAGGATTTTACACTGGAGCTGGAGTTTGAGAAAGTAGGCTAACCATACCTTTTGCATCGGGCACCTAAAAGGGAGAGGAGAATCGAACAATACATCAATGCTTTTTACACAAGCAGAATTTGTCCTTATGGGACCTTGCTGGATGGACGAGGGCCTGCTATCCAAGGGTTGTTTCCTCCTTATAATCAAAATGCCAGTCCTCTCCCAATTCAGCTTGAAATAATTAGTGCCCATCTACATATGAATAGCGATTAGGCACTCTTTCAAACAGTTAATAGATTTTTTCATAATGTTTTTATTTGTTGTAAGCAAAATAACAGCAACGCATCACATCTCGCGTAACAATACAGATGTCACTACAAAAAGGATAGAATCATGCCTCTGATTCTGCCCTGTCCCACCACCCTTTACCAATGAATATCATGTCTATCGACGATTAACAGAATCGATCAACAATTGCTCTGGGCTCAGAAGAAGCTGAACTTTGTCTGCGCTGAAGGCAAAAGAGTGGACCAGGTTGCCTGGTACTCCCATATGTATTTTAAAGAGAAGATATTTATCAGTATCACCAAAAATCCTCAGAAATATGTCTATTAGTTAACAGGATCAGAGTGAAGGAGTTTTTGTGCTAGCCACTCAAGTATGTGCTATTTATTGATGTTTGCTGAACGGGAAGCCAGGGCTATAGGTGCAGGAGTGATATGGTTGAAGCTGGATTAACACTCATGAGCCTGTCTTGAGAAGAGGTCAGGTGAATTTTAGGAATAGTAATGATAATGATGTCACCATAGTCTGCTCTTAGAGGAGCATTTCTTGAACAGCCTTCTTAAGGTTTTGTTCCAGTAACTGAGGTTTTATCCCACAGGTGAGCGTCAGCTGGTAATTGTCATTTTTTGACATCTTGTTAAAATGTGTATATTTTGAGTTGACTTTAGAGCAAAACTGGATGACGTTAGGCCTTTCGTGATGGCTGTGCGAGTTTCGAGGTATTCATAAAATCCAACCAAGTTTGAGGTGAGATGGTAAGGAGAGTGTCTGTTTTGTTGGGGTCGAATTGTAATCAGTGGGCAGTTATCCAGGAATGGTTATTGTCTGGAACCATACTCAAGTTGGAGATATAACCACCGGAGGAGACCATGTTATCATCCGTGTAATGGTAATGTAATATATTATGGTCTTTAATGATATTTCCTAGTAGTTAAAGATGTAAATTGAAGGAACCAAGTGTTAGGGTCTTGGGGGACTCTTGATATCTACCTTCATCTATTGTGATCAGTTACTGAAGTGGGTCTCAAACCCGCTCAGGACCTTGTCTTTGATACCCATAAATTCTCTTAAATAATGTAAAATAATGCCATTGACTGCAACATTAGACTGAGCAGAATCAGAAGGCAAGAATCACCAATGTTAATGGTGCGCAAGGTATTGCGGATGATTTGTAGTTTTAGTATTTGTTGTTACACCCAGCTGTGAATCCAGACTGGGGATCATACAGGATATTTCTTATTGATAAATTGATTCTATTGGTTTGGTAACACAAATCCAAATGCATTGATAAACGTGGAAGGCAATTCTGGATGGTATGAAGTTCATCCAGGTCAGCAGATTGAATTTTTTTTTTTTTTTTTAAATGAGAGACTTATCTGGTTTGTCCGCTGTGGTGCTCAGTGGCTCCTCTGGCTAGACTCTGATCTGAAAAATGGAAAGAGTGTTTAAGTTTAGCCATAGTATTTAAAAAAGAAATAGTCTGAGAAATGTCTTTGAATAGAGATATGTTGTTACGTGATTTTTGCACAAGTTGAAGTTCGGGGAGTGACTCGAAAGTAGATTAGACAAAATTAAATATGTGATCAGTAAAAGCTGCAGACTTGTTAAACGCATCAATTGTGTTTCTCTCCAGGACCTTTGGAAATAAATCTACAAAGAAAACATACAACTCTTATAGTCTGACTACAAAAAACAGATGAACATAGAGAAATGCTTAACTACCCCTACATAAAGATCACTGAGGGAGGTTTCTAGCTGATTCTGCCAGATGCTTGCTAAGCTATTTCAACATTGGTCTGCATAAGAACCCAAGGGCTATTTGTTATCCTGTTGTGGTACTTTCACAGTGAGAGAGAGAGATGAAAAAGGAAGAGGGTGCGATTACTGCAGATAAATGGATGGCGTACTGAAATATTGATGGGCAAGGACGTAGACACTAAGATACACAAATAAATAGTGCTTAATTTCCTGACATCATTTCCTTGGCCAACTGTACTGCTCATCTATTCACAGAAAAGGCGTTTTGGGGGTTGGGGTGAAGAATTTATGTGGGGCGGATTAAATGGAGATTACTAAATACCAGGCAGTTCATTGATTACTCAAAATCACAATTCTAAATTGGTTTCTCCACAGACTAAATATAACTGTCATGTTGTCTCCATACCTGCAGGTTCCCTGATTGCAGATTTCATTGCAGATGCCGGTCAAGAGGGGGTGCAACCTGCAAGTGTCCCACCAACAGAAGATCCATGGAACCCCTTTGGACAGATGCCACAGGAGGCCAAGATCGTTGACGAGAGCCCACCTCCTCACCCAGCCCGTTTGCCTGACCCAGAGGTCTCCTGGGCTCCTACAGAAGGTTTGGTGCAGGTGGACGACCTGGTGTTCATGGAAACCAAAGAGTCTGAGGCCTTCCCAGCGGCCCCCCTTCCTGAGGAGGCCGAGAGCATCATGGACCTTGTGGACACCGCAAACACTGGTGGTGGTCCCACTGCTGTGGACAACAGCCAGAATCTTCTAGATCTTTGGCAAAGCGACAAAGCTGGTGGCTGGGCAGGGCCTGGCCCAGGGGAGCAGGAGACCGGTGCTTGGGCAGCACCCTGCCCGAAAGAGCAGGAGGCTGGCAGAGGGGTAGAGGAAGTCCCAGTACCTGTGGCGACAGGGGAGTCCATGCAGATGACAGCCCTAGACAGCCTGGCGGGTGGGATGGACGATAACCTCCTGAACTTTGATGAGCTGCCTGAACCGCCAGCCACCTTCTGTGACTTGGAGCCCGAGGATGACCCTCAGAGCATCATCGACATTGAGGGACCACATCAGATGACACTCAGTTACCAACATGCTTTGCAGGAGGCCTCCAGCTCCCACGAGATACCTGTAGTGTTGGTCGAGTTAGAAGAATCTCACCTAATGACCAATGGCGAAACCCCACAGAAGGAAGGGGCTACGGTGAGCACCACCTCATAATCTCCGTGCACATCAGTGCATTTCCCTAATGGAAAACATAAAAGTGGAATACTTATTTATTATTGTTATCTAATGGGCGACTCAGGGCAGGGTTCCAGTTCATAGTTTTTTGCTCATTATGCAATTACAGACACCAACTGTAAGCAAACCTTCCTTGGTTCTTCTCCATACCAGGATCCCTCTCATTGGGAACATAAGCAACCCAGACTGTTGTTCGTCTTTGAGAGCCTCATGAATGAGGTGCACATTGAGTTATTTGGCACAGTGAACACTGGACCCAGGCCTTACTGCACCTTTTGAACTCGGTGTCTCTCTCAGAAAAACAAAAAAGTGATGGATTGAATGCTTGCATTAATCTCATAACCTCAATCATTAGGCCCCATTACAGTCCACTTTCTTGCTCACTGTGCCACCACAGGCCAGGACTAACAAGCAAATCACCTTTGATCCTTCTTCAGTAGAAACAATTCACCCCAAACAACTAGGTTATGAGCCCACTGAACTGGAACACAAGCAACCCCAGGTCGGTTGCACTATCTCTATAACCAGAACTTTATCTCTCCTACTGTAGGTGGATGGGGCTGGTCCTATCTCTGTTACCTTGTAGTGTCCACTTTGATTCCCTGTACACCTAATGTCTCAATTGTTTTGCACCCCCCTCATAGCTCCCTCTGTCTTACAGTTGCAAGGACTGTCGCCATGCTGCTCGCAGTAGTTCTCTGTCCTGCACTTGAGGGGTTGAGGGAAGGGAAGGTTAAGAGGCAGGGCCACCTGTACCCCTTTGGAGAAGCTGAAACCACCAAAGCATTATCTTTCCTTTTTTCAGGTCAGTGAAGGTTACTTCAGCCAATCGCAAGATGATGAATTTGCGCAATCAGATGAACTATCTGCAAAGGCCCCGCCTGTATTTTACAACAAGCCTCCAGGTAAGGCATTACCATCCTTGCACCCTTTGTAAAGTCCTACAGGTTGGCCTTGGTCAGCAGCTGGAAGCCTGACTGCTGATGGTTTGGGCTGGGCCTGCTAGACTGGAGCTGTCTTTGGTGTTTTGAATGTGATTTTTAGGAGCTCAGGAGGATAGTCCTATGTGGGAGGAGCTGGGTGTGTGGTCAGACGAGGGTGGCTGTCTGGAGTGTCCATTCATTGGCTGGTGAAGAGTTAGTCATGAAAGCCTTAGACAAAGGAGCTGTCAGCCATGTCATAAACCCATGCAACCCATTACTTCAATGGATGTCCAGACGAAGACCGACATATTCATCTTGCTCAGGTTTTACCTTACATGTATCTCTTGGATTCTTGGGGTTCTGCAAAAGCAGGACCCTTTCTCATATGAACCCTTGGTTATAATATAGGACATATCTCTAGACTTTGTGGTTGACTGAACTTCTGCTCGAGTGTCTGTGCAGAGTGATTTGGCTCAGACAAGGGCTGGAGTAGGGGGAAGGCTAGTTTTAAAACAGGAAAGTATTGTGATGGGAGGATGACAGGCCTACTACCTGGCTGTCTCCTTTCGTGATTTAACATCTGACAAACATGCAGTGATCCTACACATCAGTTAGGTGAGAAATAACTGTGGAAATAGACAATAAACACGCTACCTACACTTTAGGCTGGATTTAAACGGGTCAACCTCCCTCTATCTAGTATTATTGAATCCAAATGTGATTTAGAGCAGTTTTTGGGAGAAAAAAACCTATTGGAGAACATAATGTATTTGTTCTTACCTTGGTTAGGGAGTGGCTGCTAATCAGGCTTCGGCTTTGAGCCACTGGTTGCTCCACAGTACAACCACATGGCGGGCACGGACGCATACCAGCCATTATCTTTGACACTTAACCTTCCAACTTTGCAGTTCTTCCTCAGCACCGTCTGTCTAACATTTCATTTGTTGAAAATGAGATGAATACCGAAGCCCAGATTTAGGGTAATTGAAGAAAAGACAGATTTACCGTTCACACCAACATGCCACTTTCATAAGGAAGTTTGTTGTGGTGCAGGACCTTAAATATATCAGTGCACTGCTGGTGCCTTGTAATGACAACATTGCATTGTCAAGAGCATAATTCTATCACAGTACACTGTAACCTTCTTGATAAAATGCTACAGTTTAATCCCGTTCATAACAACCCACACCATTCCTGAGTCCTTTTAATAAACTTGGAAGATTGTTGAAAGGTAGGTTTTGCAGCATGAATCTTTTCTGGACTCAAATGCTGTGCATTATTTCATCACTGAGTGGTTGGGTCCAAAATTGTCTTTTAGTTCTCTTTCTCCCTTTTTTGTTTGTTTGGGTATCTTAGTCAGTGACCTTTTGGTGCTCTGCCCTCTTTACATAACATCAAGCATACACCCTGGAAGCCCCTTTGTGTGGTCACCATCTTCGGATTCTTTTCTCTGCTTTGGAACTGGAAGCATAACGGAGAGCTCTGGAGCTGAAGAGAAGAAAATAGTGTTTTTCATGAAGGCATCAGGGAATCTGTTATCAGGGCTGACTTTAGCGCTGGTGGCACCCGGTGCAACAATAATTTTTGATGCCCCCAGTCCTCACTGCCCCATTACCTCCTCCTCAGATTTCCCCACTGCCACCCAGCAAAAGTGCCCCTCATCTCCCATGAAATTCATTTGTTTTAAAGCTTTGGTAATGGCTGGCTTTACTGATCCACTCAGCTAGTCACATAAAATACAGATCTGTTCTTTGCAGCAGGCATATTAACCCACTGCTCTACTTTATCGTGAGTCAAAACTGCCACTACACAGAACTTCAATCTCTCTCTCCAGCAGGAACATTATTCAGAAGAGTTATCGGGAAATTTTAATGGCTACCTGAAAGCTTGACTCACAGTGAACGCTGCAGCAGGTGCTTTTAAATCGGTAATTCTTTCTAAACACAGCACCCCATTGAGGTCAGTGCCCCTCCCCTCCAAGCCAGCGCCCAGTGCGGCTGCACCGGTCACACAGCGCTAAAGCCCTCACAGATAGGGATAAAAACAATTGAATCATCGATGTATGTCAAGAGAGGCAAGGAAAGTACCAAAGAACACCGAAGCTTGAAGTTTCAATGCAAGGACCTCATCCATGTGGGTGGGAGATTACACAACAGGTATTGAGCATACCCCCTTTACATACAGCCCCCACAATTTCACCCAGAAAGACCGCCACAAAGTGTACTACTTTTGTCTGCCAAAGGACCACAGCTCGGAGGCCGACATGTGTGCCAAATTTTGACCCAAGACCCTGAAGTCAAGGGAAAAGCAGAAGTGGGTGTACTATGTCTTGCCACAACACAAACATGTATTTCTCTAGGAGCCGGGCTGTTGAGTGATGAGGAAAGCTTTGGCACAAGGGGAAAGTCACCAATTCTGAGGAGGTTGTCGAGATTGAGCAGGAGAAGATGCCGAAGAGAACATCAGAGGATAGTGTCACACGATGGCGTCAGGTAGCACTGCAGCTGGACTCATTAGACTCAAAGTCCTCGATGGCCACCCCAACGCCTAAAACACCGGCAATCAAAGAGAAGCTCAAGCATAAAAAACCCCACAGGTCGAAGTCGAAAGACTCTGTTTTGGGATAAACCCCAGGAACTAGCCGTGACCCCAGAAGGCATTTTGTGAGCACAGGAATGGCAAGGAGTCTCTTGAGAGGGAGACTTCAGCAGCCAAAAGGAGGCTTAACATCCTCCAAAAACACCCTTAATGTCCAAATAAAAAAACACAGCCTAAAGGCTCAAATGGAGGCCCTCCTGAAGAGGACAAAGGAGTTGCAAAAGAACTCTTTTAATGGCTTTCAATTCAGTGTGAATCAACAAAGGGGGAAAGCCAGGGAAGAAGAGCACACAGATCTGGCCCTACCAAATCCCCAAGAAGAACAAGAGGAGGAAATCTAAGAATATGAAGGAGACACAGATGAGGGCCAGTTCAAACAAGAGATGTTCCTAGAACTAGAAATAGAGGCGGAGTGGTAGGTTCTGGACACTGATTCTTTCCCCTAAGAAAGAGTTCAACACTTATTCCCTCGATGTCCCCTCCTTTATATCCCAGGGAAATGGCAGTGTACAGCATCATAATAAAAAAAAGCAGCGGGCACTTATGGAGTGCAGTTGGCGGAAGAGCAGGCAGAATAATGTTTCCTCCTGGAGATGCTGCTACCCTCACAAAGAAAAGAACCAGTTCCTCGCTACGCTGCCCAGGGTCATAGACTGTAGTAAGAGGCTTTCAGGGAGCCAGCTAGACCCAAGGCACAGACTATCAGGGTGGAGAACTATAGACAGTCTTTCCAGAACCCCACCAACATCTAGGGCAGTGTGGCGGCAGATTCCATTATAGTCACCACAGAGTACAAAAGAATCAACACACCGGCTGCCATACTAAAGTGAAAGTAAGAGACTGGAAATGATTGGATGAAAGATGGAATGGTCAGCAGCCACTCATCACCAACTCAGACGCTCTTCTCAATAATTCCCAGAACAGTACAAAAAGAGGGCAAAGGCACGGAGTCAAGGTGACAAAACCATTTCCAATATATGTCCAAAGACAGCAATTAGATACAGCTGACACAGCCAGGAGACAGCTGTTCTCGTGCACCACCCTAACAAGGTACACTTGACTGAGAGTATCTGGCATTAATGCAGGAGGTGGTAGCATTGATAAGCATGCACTTCACAAGGTGGAGCCTCTTTGGAAAATCAGTGGGTGAATCACCTCAAAGGATGAAGGACAATATGACTGTAAAGGCAATGGATGCTTTGCAGTTCATAGGCAGTACCACGGCAAGGATGAGAGCACCTACAAGGTAATGGGCACAGACCACCACCCCTCATTCCACCTCTTTGCCACAGACTGATACATAGGGTGCACCCGGACAGCGGCAGTACCTCACTACACCAAGGCAGTCCTTTCGAAGAAGGGCCAGAGTAAGAAGTATTGCTCCAAGGGGGGCAAAACTAGAGAGAAAATGAACTACCAATGATCTCCGCCCAGACATAACACCAGTAGGGGGCAGGATTGAGGATAAGTGGAAAACAATCACCTCCAGCAAGTGGATCCTAAACATTAACCCCCCAGCAACCAGGCCAAAGACCGAGACCTGCAGATAGAAGAACTGTTGTATCTGTGACAAGATGTCGCAAACCTCCTAAATAAGAAGGCAATAGAGAAAGTGTTAACACAAGAGATAAATTAAGGAGTCTACTCCATTTACTTCCTGGTACCAAAACAGGGCAAGACACTTGGGCCCATCCTAAGTCTATGGGTAGTAAACAAGTTCATGAAGACACAAAGGTTCCAGATGACAACACTACTGGAGACGTTGTTCTGTGTCTGCAGAAAGCAGACTATAGGCAAGCATAGAGCTCAAGGACTCATACCTGTAGACGTAAGAGATTTGTTGTAGACAAGGTACATTACCAGTTCAGGGTACTGCCATTTAAGATGAAATCTATGCAGATGTTTTTTATAAAATGCCTCGGTGTCGTGATGGCACACCTGGGGAAGTGGGGGATCCATGCATATGTTGTCAGTTGGCTAGTAATGGCAGAGTTATTTAAGCAGTGCTAGGACAGCATAGACACAGTGATAAAGATACTCTAAAGGCTAGGTTTTTCCCAGAGAGGGAGAAGACTAAAACTTTCCCATTGGCAAGGATGATCCAGGCCCTGAGGGAGCAAACTCTCCCTTATCAGAAGGGCAATCTCTGGAGAAGCTTGGGTCTCAAGCAACCTGGATGTGGGATGATCTAGTGACTGTCACAGAGAGAATACACAAAGAGATACAGTGGTGGACAACATCACTATGATCAGATCTTTCCAACAGCCAACTTCTTCACTAACCATCACAACGGACACATCCAGCACAGGGTGGGAAGCTCTCATGGAAGGTTGAACACCTGGAGCCTGTGGGGCCTGGAGGAGACCATGAAATACATAAGTATGTTTGAACTGAAAAAGGTCCTCTTGCCCTAAAAGCCTTCCAGACACTTGTATGGGAAAATGTTTTAAATCCAGAAGAACAGCACCATCAGCATGTTCTATCTCAACAAACTGAGAGGGGCAAGGTCCCATGCAATGGCTTTTGGAAGGTTTACTTGGGAGATGTTCACTTGTTCAGAGAAAATACACACAATATACCTATCTGTGCCACCAGCGCATATTCTCCGAGATGGGCAGTGGGCACAAAGTTGACAAAAATGCAGTTGGTAGAAATATTAAGCAGATTTCCCCAGAGAGCAAGAACACAAAAATGTCTGACTCTAAGCGATACCTATTCAAAATTGAAAATACTTCATATCACATTTAGTTTCAGAGGGTGAAAGGTAACATCCCTTCATTGGCCACCGACGCTGAAAGGTGGATGACAGCCTTTGAAGTCGGCCAAACACAACTTAAAGGAATGACAGAGTTAAAATCTTCCAGAGGGGTGTGTCCCTCAATGGGCACAGCGAGAGGAGTTTGATCCTGAGTGGCTGATTGCCAACCAGTGACAGGTCTTCCCTCTTGCACACGCCTCACTTAGGATAGGAAGTGACAGGATAGGCTTACACGATGTCATCGGTGTGGTGCCCACATGCCCCATCTTGGCAAAATCTGTATGCCTTTCAAGTATTCCAGGAGACAGTGTTGCCATTTTAACATAGAAAAGTGAGGAAAAGCACGATATCTACGTGCCTCAGTAATCGGGGAGAACTAGGACAACTGAACCGTGCCTAGTATCGCCTAATAGTCTAGTGGCCCTAGCGGAACGTGTCATTACATAGTGCTTCCAGTTTTGTGTCACTATACATATTGAAATAGTTGTTTTGTAAGTATTGCACGTTGTGAAAAACGCCCAGCTAGAAGATGTGGGTTTTGTTTTTGCCAAATTAGGGGAAATCCTTTTCAGGCTGAGTTTGATGTTAAATCAAGGGTCTTTCATTGGAGTCTCTAGCTTTTGGAGTTTGCCAGGTGAGCAAATTTCAACCTCACTCACCTGAGATATTTAGTGGAAAACATGTTGCCCTTGAGCTCGAGACCCTCTTGTGTTTATTGGGTGATGTCAGGAATACCCAGCCCTGAGTATCTGCTGATCTTCTTTCCTGTCTTTCATGTGTGCAGTAGATCTCTCTTCATCCACTCAGCTACAGTGATCCCTTCTGTCTCTCCCCTTACAGAAATTGACATCACGTGCTGGGACACAGACCCCGTCATGGAAGAAGATGAGGACGAGGAAGGCTTTGGAGGAAATGCTTAACAGCGGAAAGGAACCAACCGCATTTCGTGTGCGTGAAAAACACGTTCTACATTTAAAAAAACTGATAATAAAGCAATTAGAAATCCCGGGTACCCATATTTGCTGAAGCATTTTTCAGTGACGGAGTATTAAGGCAAGTCTCTTCCGGGTGGATCCTTACCAGAGGGGACTGTCCCAGGCCATGGCTCAGCAGGAAGCCTTCAGAACCCATCTGCCGGCTGCCAGGGCCTGCTTTTCGTGGGTCTTTTGTAATGGATCAGACGTGTGTTCTTTTGACCGTTTTTCTCTTCGTTGGTAGTAGCGCTGTGCTCCTGTTTGTTTCTGAATTTGGTTGGGACTTTTAATGCCGCCTTTGCTTCTCCCCTCCCCATGTTTCTAGACTACCGGGCCCAATTTCTAGGTTTGTGGAGACTGCAGGCCTTTCTCCACACCTGAGTGGAGAGACGGTGAACTGCACTGGCTTCCCTGCTCCTGAGGGGAGAGACGGTGGACGGCACTGGCTTCCCCGCTCCTGAGGTGGGGTGGTAAACTGTACAGACCTAGTCTCTGCCAAGTGTGAGTGGCTGTGGATTGCAGGGGTTCGTCTTTTCTCCAGAGTGAAAGGGGTGGTGGATTGTACAGACCTCTCCTCATTGGAGTCGGAGGGGTTGTCTGCATTTCTTCTGTCCTGAGTAGAGGGATATGTGGGACTCTCATACCTTGTGTTTCCAGGTGGCACACTCTTTTATTTGAGGAGCCATTGTACCTCCTGGAAGTAATGTGTGCCTGTGTTGGGACCTTCGTCGATGTGTTTTTTGATTGATTAGGAGTATCCTTGGTTTGCTCCCTCACTGGTTTGGAGCAGAGTCCCAATTCCCTTCTTTTTCCTTTAAATTCAGCGTGAGAATTCCTTCGAGGGCCTTGAAGATTTTGCACGAATTTAGGAACCTTGGCAATAATTCATGTGATGCGAACTCAAGAATTTACTCTTTTACCACGCCAAAGGGCTGGGGGGCATTTTGGCACTCCCTTCCTCTGCTCCTTTTCACCCCACCTTTAATATTTTTCCCGCCTCCTTTCCTCTTGTTAATCCTGTACCACTACCTGCATTCCCCTGTGTAAATCTGCCCCACCGGTCGGCTTGATTTACGTGGTTTCTCTACTTTTACTTCTCACACTGCTCTAATTGCTCTTCACCCTCCTGTTTTCTCTGGTACCTATTTTGAACTACTTTGTCAAGTCTTAAAATCCTAGTACTTATTTCTCTAGCTCAGCTTTTCTTACTACCCCATTTGCTGCCCCTGCTACTCTCTAACTTCTTTCTCGCCTTGTACTGCCTCTTTTCTTCACACTGCAAACACTCCCTCATGTTCTTTCTAATCTGATTATCCTTTTCCTTTCCCAGTCTGTTCACTACTCCCATACCAATCTCTCTCCCATTTCAACAAACTATTTGGATTCTTAGTTCACCCAGTGCTGAAAGACGCCCCTGGTCCTCAATTATGCTTTTCCTCAAAGAGATGCAAGGCTGGCACTGCGCATGTGTTACTCGCTTGCTGGGCAATACCCTGGACCTTTGCCACCCCCTCTTAGTTCCCAACTTTTCCTTCTCAGCAAGTACTGAACCTTGCTCTCTGTCTGACTGCCTGCATCTACAACCCTGATTCAGACTATGTACAGTGTGCAATGACTGGTTCTGTAAAACAGACTTGAACAGAATCAGTCACCTGCTTTGTGACAGGAATGGCATGCAGCTAGTTTCCCCCTCTCTGTGTCTGAATTGTGCTGAGGTACCTCTGACGCCAGCTTTAACAGGAGCGCAATTGTGGGCAATGACTTCTAATCCAGGAGACCGGTGAGTGCCACAGGCTGTTAGCAGTTATCACTAAAGAGGATCTAATACGCTAATGGCGCTAAAGTCAGGGATGATTTCCAGTCTTTAAAAAAAATAAAAAACACGTCCGTGCCAGAGTCATTCAGCTAGATATGTGTTCGCTCAGGTGCAAAATAATTTGTTCCAGACATCTTCAACCTTTCTGTACCAGTTGATGTGTTTGCTGTCCGTGCATTTTACGGGAAGAGGTGCTGGTTCCTCCAAGGATCAAGTTACATTGACCCTGGCTTTGATCAAGCCTCAGCCCTAGCTGGTCAGGGCTACTTCAGTCTTGGTGCTTTGAAAGATGAGTATCCACCTCCATGATTTAGCATGTTACTATGTATTCTTCAGGATTTTCAGCCCCTCAGCAAACCGTATAGAGAGACTTTTGCTCCTTCAATTAATGCAAGACCAAAAAAGCAAAAGAAAACAGTTGGTTCAGAAGCAACTTTCTTTACGTGTCTGTTTGTTCAGTCACTTGCTGCACCCAGCAGCTCCTCCTGAGCCCTGCTTCTCTTCCCAGAAAAATTGTGTAATCTGCACCCACAGCTCTGCTGGGTCCTGCCTCCCCTTGGTGGTCATCGGGGCATAATGTTCTTGAGGAGGCCACTTCCCAGGTGCTTCAACAATTTCATTGAAACCTTCCCTTACGCTTTCTCCCCTGCACACGCTCTCTTGAGCTGCTCATGTTCCTAATTTGTGGGACCTACTTAGTGCGAAGACCTTGCTTGGATGCCAATCGTGCACCTAGTCATGGGGAAATCGGAGGAGTTTTTATTTCAGGGGACATGCCGTATTCAGGGAAATATGTAATGCAGCGACATGAATGACTTCATTTATTGTTTGCTGTTCAGCTCGGTCAGGTCGCCATCCACATAATGTTTTCTTGAAGGCTGGTGAATTTGTCACTGGCTCCTAGAGCTTTCCTCGGTTTAGTAATCTGTTGATTTAGGAATAAGAGGGAGCAGGATCTAATAGCAGGTAAAGTGGCGTTAAAGGTGACCCCAGT
This sequence comes from Pleurodeles waltl, assembly GCF_031143425.1. Classification (NCBI taxonomy): domain Eukaryota; kingdom Metazoa; phylum Chordata; class Amphibia; order Caudata; family Salamandridae; genus Pleurodeles; species Pleurodeles waltl. The sequence continues at coordinate 600,138,030 of NC_090446.1, read as the reverse complement.
ACTTGTCCTTACGCTGTCTCTCGCTAACACCCTCCCAGCCTTGATTCATGTACTGGCCACCAGCAAATTCTGTGGACTGTTATGGATACATACATGATGCCTGCAACCAGAAGGGTGCGGGGAAGGAAACACATGCACATCACAGCCGTCATTCTCTTTCTATGTTAACAGCTTTTTTTAAAACACTGTCCGGTTATACCATGAGGCAAAAGCTGCTGCATAAGTTGGTAATGGGAGTGAGACTGTGGACTGCGAAAACCAGAGTAAAGGTACCTTTCGCAACACTGACCCCAAAGTAACCAGGAGCCCCATTCCATCATGGGTCTTCAAATGAGAACTGAAGAGCTCCAGTCTGTGGGATGGGATCTTTAGTTTCCAGCAACAAGTGACATGAATGTGGTGGTGTGTCCCCTAAGTGGGCCTCTGGGGATCCATGTATATGGCTGTAGGTTCCGGATCAAAGTGAAAGGGAAGGGCCTGAGACGGGTTTGAAGCAGATGTTTGAGCCCCCCACCTCTGTACTCGATTTGCCTTTCATTTTCTTTTATCTACTCTCTACTCCCGCACCTTCACACCCCTTTTGAGGGGAATGCATCAATGTTTTGGCAGTCCATGGTAACGCTTAGTAGAGGAACTCCAAAGCTGGCCAGCCAATGGTAAGAATTTCTAGGTGGCTCTGAATAAGCTGAATTGATTGTAAGAGGAGGGTACAACGGCAATGGTCATGGCAAGAATGGGAGGGTCATATTTGAAGGAGCAGAGTCCAAGGTAAGACTGCAGATGATCACCTGTGCAGAAGAAGCCCTTATTATAAGGATCGGGAGAGTCTCAGCAGTCAGTCTATCCATGGTAAGGATGACATAGTGTTTAAGCTGCTCAGCCCCTTATGAGAGTGGGGTTAGTCTCTGTATCAGCCCACTGCCATGGTGGGGGATGTCTCCACACCATCCTAGCCAAATAGTCATGGCCAATTCCTGTGGTGGGAGGGGTCTTCTCTGAAATAGCGCAGCCCATGATCAGAGTTAAGGGGAGGGCAATTACTTCCTGCAGACCAGTCCATAGTAAAAGTGGATTGATTCCTGATGCTTCACTGGCAAGGATACCAGAACAATGTGGGGGATATTTTGTTAGCTCCACACACAGTAAGATTATAGTAGGAAGATCTTTGAAGCAGTCTGACCACCTCACCACTCGACCCCACACTCTGGTGCGGCCCGGCAGCCCAGCCCATGTGAAGACTGGAAAAGAGTGGAGGAATCTGTGAGCTGGCACAACCTGTGGGCAACAGCGAGGTTCACAGACGCAATCCAGACACTTTTACGCTAGCTTGATCTGTTACTTAAGACCCTTTCTCTCAGTGCGAGTCCTCTGGAACAGTTCTGGCTGGTGTTAGTGTGGCAGTATTCTTGTATTATACACCCCAAGTCAGCAGTGGGCACTTAATGCCTCCTAAACCAGAGACTGCCTGACTTCTAAGAAGTAGGGTTGGGTCTTTGGGGCTGAAGGGAATGTAAAATCCTTGGATTTATTTTGAAACATTCTCTGAAGAGCTCCCCATCCATTCTGTTGCCACTGGTCCAGAGTTGAGTTTTGTTTTCTCCTGATAACTTTACTGTTAGTGTTTATTAAAGAACATTGCCCTCTGAATGTGGGGTACATCAAGTGACCATGCTCTATCAACAAATGAGGGGGTCCCTAAAATATGTCTCAACAGCTTTGCTTGACCCCTACCTCAGTCCATCTCCTTCCATTTTTTACCTGCCTTCTCCTTTATTTCAACTTTCCCTTCATCACGTTCCCTCCTCCTACCCAACCTTTTCCATGCCTCCAGTTTCTAGTCCACAGCACCTGTTTTTCTTCCCATGTACAGTACCCGTTTCTAAAAGCACAAACCTCTGTATGATCTGTGCTCGTGTATTAATAAAGAAATCTGGGTCAAAAGAATCTTGACTGGACGGAGTCTTTGGGGGTTGTCGGGGTGTTTGGAGGCCTTGACTTTACGCTAGTTGCGAAAGATGCATTTCTTCTTCACATAAGGTTCTGGTAATGGCAGCAGAGTCAGCTAACAATTCGCCAGATATTCCAGTGCCTTGCAGGTAGGTGATGTGCTGGGTCTTGCTAGACAGGAAGTAGACTGCTGCCATACATGTATTTTGCATGATACAGTAAATTGTACAGTTATTGTAAAAGTGTGACTGTTTTAAAGGTGACATAATCTTCAAACTCCTATTATCTAGAGTGTCGTTTTGAATACGAAAGGAGTGCTTCCATCTCAGATGCAGGTTCCCACATCTGACGATTGACTCAGTTTGTCCTCACACACTGGGGAAATTCAAATAATCACTTGTATACATACTGGAGCTGGGTTTCTCACCCAGTAGCTATCGCTAAGCTGTTAGCTTATCAGGGTAGGTATGCCTTTGGGGGTCTGTGGTTTATGGTCCTTGCTTGAGTGGGAAAGCCAGGACTGTAAGAAATAGATTGCTCTAACGTTATTTTGGAAAGTTAAGCATACAGTCAACTAACCAGCCACAGTATCTTAAAAGAAGTGTTTCATTCCCAGCCACCTGCATCCTTATATGTTAGGTAGATTTGATGGGCATGCAATATATGTGTAAAATGCTACTGTAGGCTGGACAGGTTTTCACTGTAAAGGTCCTGGTATTAGGTGAAAGCACCTTTATGTGAGTGGTAAATCATATAGGGACTGCCAAGTAGTAAAACTTGATGAGTCTGAAAAATTGCCCTCAGAAAAAAACACTGGCCACTACAGTAAAGGCCCCAACAAGCCTCCGCTTCCCAAAGAGGGAGGAAGGCTTATCCTTCTGAGCACTTTGCATGTAACCGATCCTCCTTGGGTCTTCTTCTGGTTGTTGAGCTGCTTGGTACTTATTTCCCTAAGACTGCATTTATTCATAATGAGGAAAGTTGTTGGATAAGGTTGATATTTGTTGAAAGACTGAGATGCTCCTTGGCTTGGAGCAAACCTAGCTTTGTAAGGAGAAATGAGCCTGGATCATGACAGAAGTAAGGGTGGAGATTTACAATTATGTTATGTGTATTTGTAAAGCACACTATTACCTGCAACGGTATCCTGGCATTGAGAAGGCGTGTGTGCTCCTAGCCCTATCTATGGTCGGCTGGTTAATTGGAAAACCAGGTCTTTAGCTTCTTGCAGAATTCAAGAGGAGAGGGGTAGGTTGATGTGGAATGATGCCATTCCAAGCTTCAGGAGTGATGTAAAAGAACGCCTGTCTAAAAGAACGCCCGTCCTGCTGATCTGATTCTGTGTGTGCATGGGATGTATGCAAGTAGGAGTCATGCAGAGCAGAAGTGTCTTGTTGTTTGGTGAGAGGAGGTGCATATATTCAGGTTGGTGTGGCTTAAGTTATGTAGTGCGTTGAGTGTGTGTGTGAGAGTCTGAATAGCGCCGGTATGTGAGGTGGTAGGTGGTGAGGTGTGATCTGGGTTTTATGTTGGAGGTTGAGGATGAGCCTTACTGCTGTGTTATGGATGGTTTGTAGTCTTTTAGTGAGTTGCTTGATGATCCCAGCATAGAGGGTGTACTCGTAGTCTAACTTGCTGGTGACTAGGTGAGTCGCAGTTTTTCTAGTGTTGCTTGGGAGCCACTTGAAGATGTTCCTAAGCTTCTTCAGGGTGTGGAGGTAGACAGAAGTGATGAAGTGACTTTGTTGCCTTGTGCGGTCATAACCAGTTTTCTGTTGATAATTTTTTTCTGAGGTTCCTGGCATGGGTCTGAGTTCGGCCAGCCACCAGTTGGAGTCCAAACGTGAGGTGTTTTTGTTGAAGATTACTACGCCTGTCTTGTTGGTGGAAAGCTTGAGACAATTGTATTTTTATCCAGTTAGCGACTTAGTTCATGCAGGCGATTAACTTGTTTCTTGTGTTGGGTGTCTTGCATGAGAAGGCGAGTATGAGTTATGTATCAGTGGCATAGGAGAGAATGTGTATTTGTTCGTGGATGACTTGGCCAGAAGAATAATGTATGTATTGAAGAGAGTGGGTCTGAGTGCTAAACAATGAGGCGCTCCGTCGATAAATTTGCAGTCTTCTGAGAAGAAAGATGCCAAGCTGACAGCTTGTGTTCTATCTGTTAGGAAAGAGTAGATCCAGCAGTAAACAAGTCTTTAGATGGCAGTTTCATGAAGGCACTGATGAGGATGGGGTGTGAGACTGTCAGGTGCTGCAGAGAGGTCCAGGAGACTGAGGCTGCCATGTTCCCTCTGTCAAGGATCATGCAGATGTTGTCTGTGGTAGCGGTGAGGGCCGTTTCTATACTCTGTTTGGACCTGAATCCAGAGTGCTTCACGTCGGATCTGGTGGTTGCTGAGGTGGTTGGTGGGGCACTAGTTGTTTAGTTTCTCTATGACCTTTGATGGATAGGGTAGGAGGAAGATAGGTCTGTAGTTAGAAAGCATAGCTGGGTCAGATAATTTCTTGAGCAGTGTCATGGAAGTGGCATGTTTCCAGCTGTCTGGGAATGTGGCTTTTTCATTGGAGGTGCTGAGGATTTATGTTAATTCTTTGCTGATCAGTAGGAGTCCCTTGGTGACAAGGTGGTGGGAGCAAGTGTCAGATGGGGCCTCCGAGTGGTTGGTCTTCATAGTAGCAGCAAAATTGGCAGTAGTGATGGCTGGTCATGAGATCAAGGTTCTTTCTTTGTCCATGATGGCAAATTGAGTTACCACAATGGTGGGACCCGTTTGAGGGTTGAAGTTGTTGTATATAGATGTGATTTTGTTGTTTAAGAATTCTAAGAACTTGTTGCAAAGGTCTTGTAAAGGAATGATGTTGCTGGAGGCAGCAGAAGGCAGGGTGAAATATTTGGTGATGGCAAAGGTTTCCTTGCTACTGTTAGTGCTTGTGTGGATGTGATCTATAAGAGTTGTAAGCTTGGTTTTCCGCATCTGCCATCAGTAGAGTCTTAGGGCTGATTTGAAGATGTCTTTATCTGTGGTGTCTTGACTTGTTCTTGATTTGGGTGCTAGTTGCCTTCAGTGGTGTTTTATCAGCCTGAATTCCTCTGTTTATCAATTGGCCTGTGGTTTGACTTTTGCTGTTGGGTTGTCCTTTTAGGGGAACCAGGATATCAGCTCCAGATAATGATCCAGCTGTTTAAGTTCTTGATGGCTTTCCAGCAAGTTGCTTGTGTGCTCAGGCCGTTGCGTGGAGAGGACGGAAGTCCACTCCTCTTCTGTGATGCTTTTCCAGCTGCAGCAGGTGGTTCAAGTGGTCGTAGGTCTATGGTGGTGCAGGATAGGAATGCTGAAACTGATGCGGGTGATGTCTGTTCAGGTCACAGTTGCTGGCTTGTCAACTGTGATGTTCCCGATTGAGGAGAATATCTGGTTCAATAGGTGTCCAGTGGTGTGGGTGAGTTTGGTAATGTGCTGGGTGAGGCCAAGGTTCTGAGGTTTTATAGAAGTGCTGTAGAGTATTAGTTTTTGTGGTCTTCTAGGTAAAAGGTAAGGTCTTTGAGGGGAATGAAGGTGCTTGATGATGAGGGGTGTGATGGAGTCAGTGATGTTACAATCGAAATTGGTGCGGGCCCTGGTGGTCTGTATACAAAAGTTACACTGAGTGATAACATGGCTGTGATGTCTATCTTGAACATGAAGTGTAGCTGGTGGTAGTGTCTGTGTAGGTGGTGCAACTGATCTTTGAACATGATGGTGACTCCACCTCCAGGCTTGTGCTCACGGTCTTGCCTGATGATCTTTTAGCCAGTGGGAATGGCTAAAACGAGGTCCAGTGCAGAGGTTTGATTTGGCCATGTTTCCATGAGGAAGAGCAGGTCCGGTGAGTGGACGTACAATAGGTCTCATCTCTCTGTGGCTTGTTTGGTGAGAGAGCTAGTGTTGAGGGGGATGCCTGTGAGTGTGGCATGTTTTGTTGTTGGTGTTTTGTCTGTTTGTGCATGAGCGAGTGGCTGGTTTGTGAGTTTGAGCACCTTGGGTGCTTTTGGGGCAACAGCGATGGGTGTAGGCTGTGGGAGAGTGCATGGAACTTACAAGAAGCACATGTAAATGGCATTTTCATGTTGTGTGCAGAGTGGAAGCTGTACAGTGAGTGGCGACCGGGGTAGAGCACAGAGGAACATGGCAAGGAAACCAGTGATGTCACTTCCTGTGGAGATGGGTGATGGGAAATAGTCTTTTTGCTTGGCTTCTTTTAAAGACTTTTTTGGCAAGAAACCAGAAATGTCACTTCAGATCTTTATTTTCAATTCACAGACTTTCTCATAAGTACCCCCAAAAATCTCTGCCAGGTGCAGGTACAAGTTTCTGGGCTGCTAGGTGCAGTTTTCTGGACTCACTACTGGGAATGTTATGACATCTCTGGTAAGATCGTATTCCTCCTGTGGAGAAATCTACATAACATAATGTTCGATGGCATCTGTTGCTGTAGATACGCATGTTTTGCATAGCTCGCCATCTGGTGTTGGGCCGGAGTGTTACAAGTTGTTTTTCTTCGAAGAAGTCTTTCGAGTCACGGGACCGAGTGACTCCTCCTTTTGTCTCCATTGCGCATGGGCGTCGACTCCATCTTCGATTGTTTTTTTTCCGCCATCGGGTTCGGACGTGTTCCTGTCGCTCCGAGTTTCGGAACGGAAAGATAGCTAATTTCGGAAGATTTTCGTCGGTATTGTTGCGTTCGGGATCGGCGTAGTTAGATTCAACACCGCGTCGAAAGATCGAAGAGCTCCGGTGCCCTTCGGGGTAGTTTTTCGATCCCCCGTCGGGGCCTGGTCGGCCCGACCGCGTGCAGAAGAACGCCGATGGAACAGACCCCGTTCCGCTTCTGTCCCAAATGCCACAATAAATACCCCTATACAGACCAACACTTGGTCTGTAACCTGTGCCTGTCACCTGAGCACAGTGAAGACACCTGCGAGGCCTGTCGTGCGTTCCGGTCCCGAAAAACACTCCGAGACCGTCGAGCCAGAAGACTTCAGATGGCGTCCGCGCCGACAGCCCACCGAGAGTTCGAGGAACAAGAAGAGGAAGGAACCTTTTCGATCCACGAATCGGACTCCGAAGGATTCGACGATACACAAACCGTGAGTAAGACGTCGAAAACCACTCAGAAGAAGATTTACAAGGCCCAGGGGACGCCACTGCCACCAGGCCATGGCTCGACCCATAAATTCGGTGACCGACCGTCGGCACCGAAAAAGGCCCAAACAGTGCCGAGATCATCCGACTCCGGTCGAGACACCGGCACGCAGCCTTCTCGGGACCGAGAAAGTGCTGGAGACAAGCATCGACACCGAGATACCGGTGTAGACACGGCTCGACGCCGAGACAGTGGCACCGACGAAGATCGACGCCGAGAGGTTTCGACCTCGAAAAAGAAAAAAGTCACCTCGGAGCCGAAAAAAGATGCAGACAGGGTTTCGGTGCCAAAACAGACTGCAACTGACCCAGTTTCAGGCTCTTATACAGAAGAGCAATCGCTAACCTCCCAAATGCGAAAGCATAGGTTTGAGGAAGAGCTACAATCAACTGATGTAGACCATACGCAAAAGCGTATTTTCATACAGGAGGGGACAGGAAAAATAAGCACCCTTCCCCCTATTAGAAGAAAGAGAAGATTGGAGTTCCAAACTGAACAAACACCACAAACAAAGGTGGTGAAAAAGGTTACTCCACCACCCTCTCCTCCACCTGTAATTAACGTCTCACCAGCACAAACTCCATCACATTCCCCAGCTCACACCACCATGAGCCAGGGTGACCAAGATCAGGACGCATGGGACTTATACGACGCCCCAGTGTCAGATAACAGCCCGGAGGCATACCCTACGAAGCCATCTCCACCAGAGGACAGCACTGCGTATTCTCAAGTGGTGGCTAGAGCAGCACAATTTCACAATGTAAGCCTCCACTCAGAACAGGTCGAGGATGACTTTTTATTCAACACCCTCTCCTCCACCCACAGCTCCTACCAAAGCCTGCCTATGCTCCCTGGTATGCTCCGGCACGCAAAAGAAATCTTTAAGGAGCCGGTCAAAAGTAGGGCAATCATACCAAGAGTGGAAAAAAAGTATAAGGCGCCTCCTACAGACCCGGTTTTCATCACTACACAGCTGCCACCAGACTCTGTCGTTGTAGGAGCAGCTAGGAAAAGGGCCAACTCCCACACATCTGGAGATGCACCACCCCCAGATAAAGAAAGCCGCAAGTTCGATGCAGCTGGTAAGAGAGTCGCAGCACAAGCTGCAAACCAGTGGCGCATCGCTAACTCTCAGGCACTACTTGCGCGCTATGACAGAGCCCATTGGGATGAGATGCAACATCTCATTGAGCATCTGCCCAAGGACCTACAAAAGAGGGCAAAACAAGTGGTTGAGGAGGGACAGAACATTTCAAACAACCAAATACGCTCCTCCATGGACGCTGCAGATACAGCTGCACGGACAATTAATACATCTGTAACTATCAGAAGGCATGCATGGCTACGAACGTCTGGATTTAAACCAGAGATTCAGCAAGCAGTTCTCAATATGCCTTTTAACGAAAAAGAACTGTTCGGTCCAGAAGTGGACACAGCGATTGAGAAACTCAAAAAGGACACGGACACTGCTAAAGCCATGGGCGCACTCTACTCCCCGCAGAGCAGAGGGAATTACAGCACATTCCGTAAAACACCCTTTAGAGGGGGGTTTCGGGGTCAGGGCACACAAGCCAGCACCTCACAGGCAACACCGTCCAGTTACCAGGGACAGTACAGAGGAGGTTTTCGGGGACAATATAGAGGAGGGCAATTCCCTAGGAATAGGGGAAAATTTCAAAGCCCCAAAACCCCTACTACTAAGCAGTGACTCACATGTCACTCACCCCCTCCACACAACACCAGTGGGGGGAAGAATAGGTCATTATTACAAAGCATGGGAGGAAATCACTACAGACACTTGGGTTCTAGCAATTATCCAACATGGTTATTGCATAGAATTTCTACAATTCCCTCCAAACATACCACCAAAAGCACAAAATTTGACAAAACATCATTCCAATCTCCTGGAGATAGAAGTGCAGGCACTATTGCAGAAGAATGCAATCGAATTAGTACCAAACACACAAATAAACACAGGAGTTTACTCACTGCACTTTCTGATACCAAAGAAGGACAAAACGCTGAGACCAATCCTAGACCTCAGAATAGTAAACACTCATCAAATCAGACCACTTTCACATGGTCACACTACAAGAAGTGTTACCATTGCTAAAACTACACGACTACATGACAACTTTAGACCTCAAAGACGCGTATTTCCATATACCAATACACCCATCGCACAGGAAATACCTAAGGTTTGTATTCAAAGGAATACATTACCAATTCAAGGTATTGCCTTTCGGATTAACAACAGCACCAAGAGTCTTTACCAAATGTCTAGCAGTAGTCGCTGCACACATCAGAAGGCAGCAAATACATGTGTTCCCATATCTAGACGACTGGCTAATCAAGGCCCATTCGTTAATAGAGTGCTCAAACCACACAAATCAGATCATACAAACCCTCTTCAAACTAGGGTTCACCGTCCACTTCACGAAATCCAACATTCTGCCCTGCAAGGTACAACAATACCTAGGAGCCATAATAGACTCAACAAAAGGAGTAGCCACTCCAAGTCCCCAAAGAATCCAAAATTTCAACAACATCATACAACGCATGTATCCAACACAAAAGATACAAGCAAAGATGATATTACAACTCCTAGGCATGATGTCTTCATGCATAGCCATTGTCCCAAACGCAAGACTGCACATGAGGCCCTTACAACAGTGCCTAGCATCACAGTGGTCACAAGCACAGGGTCATCTTCTAGATCTGGTGTTAATAGACCGCCAAACTTACCTCTCGCTTCTATGGTGGAACAACATAAATTTAAACAAAGGGCGGCCTTTCCAAGACCCAGTGCCACAATACGTAATAACAACAGATGCTTCCATGACAGGGTGGGGAGCACACCTCGATCAACACAGCATACAAGGACAATGGAACGTACATCAAACAAAACTGCATATAAATCACCTAGAACTGCTAGCAGTTTTTCAAGCACTAAAAGCTTTCCAACCAATAATAGTTCACAAATACATTCTCGTCAAAACAGACAACATGACAACAATGTATTATCTAAACAAACAAGGGGGGACACACTCCACGCAGTTAAGCCTGCTAGCACAAAAAATTTGGCGTTGGGCAATTCACAACCAAATTCGCCAAATAGCACAATTTATACCAGGGATTCAGAATCAACTCGCAGACAGTCTCTCTCGAGATCACCAACAGGTCCACGAATGGGAAATTCACCCCCAAATTCTGAACACCTATTTCAAACTCTGGGGAACACCTCAAATAGACTTGTTTGCGACGAAGGAGAACGCAAAATGCCAAAACTTCGCATCCAGATACCCACACAAGCAGTCCCAAGGCAATGCCCTATGGATGAACTGGTCAGGGATATTTGCTTACGCTTTTCCTCCTCTCCCTCTCCTTCCTTATCTGGTAAACAAACTCAGTCAAAACAAACTCAAACTCATATTAATAGCACCAACTTGGGCAAGGCAACCCTGGTACACAACGCTGCTAGACCTATCAGTAGTACCCCACATCAAATTGCCCAACAGGCCAGATCTATTGACACAACACAACCAAAAGATCAGACACCCAGATCCAGCATCGCTGAATCTAGCAATTTGGCTCCTGAAATCCTAGAATTCGGGCACTTACAACTTACCCAAGAATGTATGGAAGTCCTAAAGCAAGCCAGAAGGCCATCCACCAGGCACTGCTATGCAAGTAAATGGAAGAGGTTTGTTTGCTACTGCCATATTAATCAAATCCAACCATTACACACGACTCCAAAACATGTAGTGGGTTACTTGCTTCACTTACAAAAATCTAACCTGGCTTTCTCTTCCATTAAAATACACCTTGCAGCAATATCTGCATACCTGCAGACTACCTATTCAACTTCCCTATATAGGATACCAGTCATTAAAGCATTCATGGAGGGCCTTAAGAGAATTATACCACCAAGAACACCACCTGTTCCTTCATGGAACCTAAATGTTGTCCTAACTAGACTTATGGGTCCACCTTTTGAACCCATGCACTCCTGCGAAATACAGTTCCTAACCTGGAAGGTTGCATTTCTCATCGCCATTACTTCCCTAAGAAGAGTAAGCGAGATTCAGGCATTTACAATACAAGAACCTTTTATACAACTACACAAGAATAAGGTCGTCCTAAGGACTAATCCAAGATTTTTACCAAAGGTTATTTCACCGTTCCATCTAAATCAAACAGTGGAACTTCCAGTGTTCTTTCCACAGCCAGATACCGTAGCTGAGAGGGCATTACATACATTAGATGTCAAAAGAGCATTAATGTATTACATTGACAGAACAAAGAACATCAGAAAGACTAAACAACTATTTATTGCATTTCAAAAACCTCATGCAGGAAACCCAATATCAAAACAAGGTATAGCCAGATGGATAGTTAAATGCATCCAAATCTGCTACCTTAAAGCTAAACGACAGCTGCCCATTACACCAAGGGCACACTCAACCAGAAAGAAAGGTGCTACCATGGCCTTTCTAGGAAACATCCCAATGCAAGAAATATGTAAGGCAGCCACATGGTCTACGCCTCACACATTCACCAAGCACTACTGTGTAGACGTGTTATCCGCACAACAAGCCACAGTAGGTCAAGCCGTATTAAGAACATTGTTTCAGACTACTTCCACTCCTACAGGCTGAGCCACCGCTTTTGGGGAGATAACTGCTTACTAGTCTATGCAAAACATGCGTATCTACAGCGACAGATGCCATCGAACTGAAAATGTCACTTACCCAGTGTACATCTGTTCGTGGCATCAGTCGCTGTAGATTCGCATGTGCCCACCCGCCTCCCCGGGAGCCTGTAGCAGTTCGGAAGTTACCTTCAACTATTTGTATATATATCATTTCAACCTTAAATAAGTACATACTTAGTCACTCCATTGCATGGGCACTATTACTACAATTCAACTCCTACCTCACCCTCTGCGGGGGAAAAACAATCGAAGATGGAGTCGACGCCCATGCGCAATGGAGACAAAAGGAGGAGTCACTCGGTCCCGTGACTCGAAAGACTTCTTCGAAGAAAAACAACTTGTAACACTCCGGCCCAACACCAGATGGCGAGCTATGCAAAACATGCGAATCTACAGCGACTGATGCCACGAACAGATGTACACTGGGTAAGTGACATTTTCATTTTAGCAGAGGGAGAATAGAGCCTACTGTGTATATTTACATTTTTTTCTTTTTTTCTTTTCTCTCTACTGAAATATATTTTCCTACACCCCACCAATTATGAGGGATCTGCTACTCTTCCGATCCGGAAAGGGTATTTCTTCAGTCCCTGAATGGAATAACCTTCCCATCATTTCTAGTTCGGGAAGGAGTTGGATCGGTGTTTGTGAATCCCCACAAATACCCACTTCCTACCCCTTGTATGCAATTTACCATGTTGAACCTTTACAAACAAATCTATAGCAGTAAATTCACTTTCACCTGCCAGGAATACTTTTCTGGATTCCTTGCAGGCATACATTAGATATTTTTGGGTCCAAACTTAAGTTTATGGTTTAAAATATCATTGTGAATATGGCATTATGGGGGTCATTTTGACCTTTTTTGAAAGACCGCCGAGGGACCGCCGTGCTGAAGACCGCCAGTGGTGCCAGTTTTCCGCTCGGCGTATTATGACTGTTGGCAGCTCTCCGTCCTTTTTTGGACGGAGAGCCGCCAACAGCCATATTTACGGGCGGCGGGCAAGTGGAGGTTGCTCCACCTCCACCGCCACGTCAAAAGAACACCGCCCACAGAATCACGTACTGTGATTCGGCGTGGCAGTGTTCTGTTGACGGTGTGGTGTCGGCAGAGCAGCCCCCATGGATCCCGTCCTCTCCCGGAGGATCGACGGACCAGGTAAGTTGTTCGTCCGTTAGAGGAGGGGGATGGTGGGGTGTTGTGTGTTGTGTGCGTGCATGGGGGTGTGCGTGTGTGTATGTAGAGCGGGTGTGTGAGTGCGTGTATGCTTGCGGAGGTGTTGTATGTTTGGGAATGAGTGCGTGTATGTCTGTGGGTATGGATGTGTGCGTGTCTGACTGTGTGTGTGGATGTTGGCATGTATGTCGGTGTGTGTGCGTGTATGTTGGTGGTGCCTGCATGCGTGTCGTGTGTGAATGAGTGATGTGATGTCAGGGGCACGGGTGGGGGGGGGGTCATGCCACCTTTGGGGGATGGTGTGGGGTGTAGGGGAGGGAGTCGGGGTGGGGGGTGGGGTAGACCCCTATCAGTGCCAGGGAAGGAATTCCCTGGCACTGATAGTTCTTACCGCCATGGATTTCATGGCGGTTCCAAACCGCATGAAATCCATGGAGGTCAGCCGGGTCCAAATACCGCCGGCGGTATAGTGACGACCACCGGGCTGGAGACCCAGGTCTCCAGCCCAGCGGTCGTCTCCACCCGGAACGGAGAAGCGGCGGATGACCATGGCGGTAACCGCCATGGTCATAATTCCCAAAAAAAGACCGCCAGCCTGTTGGCGGTCTTACCGCCGCTTCTCCGCCATCCGCCAGGGTCGTAATGACCCCCTATGTATGTTAACTGATTAAAGTGTATCTAACTCTTTTGTCCATTGGAAATGACAGAACCTAACTGCACACACTGAATTCCAATCCCATTTTGTAACATGCAGGTGTGAGCCATTCAACTCACATTCTGATCAGTCAGCAAAGTTGACTAGTAATCAGCTGTCAGTAGATTATGCTTGAAACTAAGCTAAAGATAGTTGTGAAGTACTAAGATCTTGGTTAGAACAAAAGTAGTTGTTCCTTCTGATGTGGATTATTCTGGTGTGACAGACTACTATGCAATCAGATCCTTCCTCTGCTCTCCATGTTGCATCCCCTGAAGTAATCTTCTTAAGGATGTCTAAATCTGAGGACCTCTAATACGGCAGTGACCATGTGGGACACTGAAGATAGAACATCCTTATTAATTAGGGTGCACTTGATAACCCCCATCTACTTGCACCACCCCATCAGATTGTAAAAGTCTTAGAAGTGTGATGTGGTGTTCATATAACCAAGTGTGCCTCAATTACATGAAGTTGTGATCAAAGTCTAAAGGCAAGATCCCACATTGATGTGGAGAACGCTGCATACTTAAGGGTTCTATACCTGATCTCTAGACATCCAAACATTGCTTGTTGGTTGAAGCAATATGTAAGGAAATGCCTCCTTGGCATGGTTACCCTCTGACATTTTGCCTTTGCTGATGCCAAGTTATGATTTGAAAGTGTGCTGAGGCCTGCTAACCAGGCCCCAGCGCCAGTGTTATTTCCCTAACCTGTACCTTTGTTTCCACAATTGGCACACCCTGGCATCCAGGTAAGTCCCTTGTAACTGGTACCCCTGGTACCAAGGGCCCTGATGCCAGGGAAGGTCTCTAAGGGCTGCAGCATGTCTTATGCCACCCTGGGGGACCCCTCACTCAGCACAGACACACTGCTTGCCAGCTTGTGTGTGCTGGTGGGGAGAAAATGACTAAGTCGACATGGCACTCCCCTCAGGGTGCCATGCCAACCTCGCACTGCCTATGGCATAGATAAGTCACCCCTCTAGCAGGCCTTACAGCCCTAAGGCAGGGTGCACTATGCCACAGGTGAGGGCATAGGTGCATGAGCACTATGCCACTACAGTGTCTAAGCAAAACCTTAGACATTGTAAGTGCAGGGTAGCCATAAGAGTATATGGTCTGGGAGTCTGTCATACACGAACTCCACAGCACCATAATGGCTACACTGAAAACTGGGAAGTTTGGTATCAAACTTCTCAGCACAATAAATGCACACTGATGCCAGTGTACATTTTATTGTGAAATGCACCCAGAGGGCATCTTAGAGATGCCCCCTGAAAATATACCCGACTTCCAGTGTGGGCTGACTAGTTTTGCCAGCCTGCCACACACCAGACATGTTGCTGGCCACGTGGGGAGAGTGCCTTTGTCACTCTGTGGCTAGTAACAAAGCCTGTACTGGGTTGAGGTGCTTCTCACCTCCCCCTGCAGGAACTGTAACACCTGGCAGTGAGCCTCAAAGGCTCACCCCCTTTGTTACAGCGCCACAGGGCATCCCAGCTAGTGGAGATGCCCGCCCCCTCCGGCCACCGCCGCACTTTTGGTGGCAAGGCCGGAGGAGATAATGATATTAACAAGGAGGAGTCACTGGCCAGTCAGGACAACCCCTAAGGTGTCCTGAGCTGAGGTGACTCTGACTTTTAGAAATCCTCCATCTTGCAGATGGAGGATTCCCCCAATAGGATTAGGTATGTGCCCCCCTCCCCTCAAGGAGGAGGCACAAAGAGGGTGTAGCCACCCTCAGGGCTAGTAGCCATTGGCTACTAACCTCCCAGACCTAAACACCCCCCTAAATTGAGTATTTAGGGGCCCCCAGAACCAAGCAAGATAGATTCCTGCAACCTGAAGACGAAGGACTGCTGGCCTGAAGCCCTGCAGAGAAGACTGAGACACCAACTGCTTTGGCCCCAGCCCTACCGGCCTGTCTCCCCACTTCAAGAAAAACTGCAACAGCGACGTGTCCCCCAGGGTGCAGCGACCTCTAAAGCCTCAGAGGACTACCCTGCATCTAAAAGGACCAAGAAATCCTGAGGACAGCGGCTCTGTTCCACAAAGACTGCAACAAAGAAGCAACTTTTAAAGACCACACGTTTCCCGCCGGAAGCGTGAGACTTTCCACTCTGCACCCGACGCCCCCGGCTCGACCTGCGGAAAACAAACACTACAGGGAGGACTCCCCGGCGACTGCGAGCCTGTGAGTAGCCAGAGTTGACCCCCCTGAGCCCCCACAGCGACGCCTGCAGAGGGAATCCAGAGGCTCCCCCTGACCGTGGCTGCCTGCTTCAAAGAACCCGACGCCTGGGAAACACACTGCACCCGCAGCCCCAGGGACCTGAAGGATCCGACCTCCAGTGCAGGAGCGACCCCCAGGTGGCCCTCTCCCTAGCCCAGGTGGTGGCTACCCCGAGGAGCCACCCCCCTTGCCTGCCTGCATCGCTGAAGAGACCCCTGGGTCTCCCCTTGAAACCTATTGCAAACCAGACGCCTGTTTGCACACTGCACCCGGCCGCCCCTGTGCCGCTGAGGGTGTACTTTTTGTGCTGACTTGTGTCCCCCCCCCGGTGCCCTACAAAACCCCCCTGGTCTGCCCTCCGAAGTCGCGGGTACTTACCTGCTAGCAGACTGGAACCGGGGCTCCCCCTTCTCCATTGAAGCCTATGTGTTTTGGGCACCACTTTGACCTCTGCACCTGACCGGCCCTGAGCTGCTGGTGTGGTAACTTTGGGGTTGCCCTGAACCCCCCAACGGTGGGCTACCTTGGACCCAACTTTGAACCCTGTAAGTGCTTTACTTACCTGAAAAACCAACAAATACTTACCTCCCCCAGGAACTGTTGAATTTTGCACTGTGTCCAATTTTAAAATAGCTTATTGCCATTTTTGCCAAAACTGTACATGCTATTGTGATGATTCAAAGTTCCTAAGATACGTGAGTGAAATACCTTTCATTTAAAGTATTGTTTGTAAATCTTGAACCTGTGGTTCTTAAAATAAACTAAGAAAAGATATTTTTCTATATAAAAGCCTACTGGCCTGGAATTGTCTTTGAGTGTGTGTTCCTCATTTATTGCCTGTGTGTGTACAACAAATGCTTAACACTACCCTCTGATAAACCTACTGCTCGACCACACTACCACAAAATAGAGCATTAGAATTCTCTCTTTTTGCCACTATCTTACCTCTAAGGGGAACCCTTGGACTCTGTGCATGCCATTTCTTACTTTGAAATAGTGCATACAGAGCCAACTTTCTACACAATATTTGACATTTGTGGACATTTTGGAGTTTAAAGCCTCGCTGACACCCCTCAAATTGGGGTAAAAACTTGGGAGGAGAAGATAGAGTGGTACAGCCTTGCTTAAGCTGTTAAGGATGCTGATTCTCAGGAGACATATGGGCTAAATTGCACTTTGGTGTACAACTTCGCTGCTTGGTACAGTTTTCCTGTGTTTAATGAATTTTACAACCTGAGCAAAATGTACCCTTCTCACAATACCTATTGTGTGAGGTACAGAGTGGAAGTTTGGGGCGTGGTAGCATTGGTGTTACGAAACATGGGAGTGGGTGGGAGGGGCCTGCAAACTGCATGGGTGCCCCCCACTCTCCTCGGGCCACCACCTACCACTTTTTGTGAGGGTCGGGGGTGGAACTTGGAGGAGCTTCCCCTGCACTGCGGGGGCTTATGTTACGCCACCTCTTGGTAGGTCTCAGGCGTGTGAACAACACTAACCCGAAAAGCACTAGGTTAGACCAGGTATTGGGAATTAAAGGTCAGCCTATTGGCATCTTTTGCTCTTCACAGCCATTGGCACAGTGCTTACAGGGATGAAAGTCCTCAGAGTGTGTTTGTGAAGCCATGCTGCTCTGCCCTTAGCCTTGTCTGTTTTTCTCAAGCGAGCTTGAAATTTCTGCATTTCAACTGGAGCTACTTGCATTTAACGGATAAGAGACATCGAAGCTGAGCTGTGAAGTTGAGGAGGCTCCCAAATACACCCCTCTTGGCAAGAGTCCTCCACTGACAGTGGTTGCAGGATAACCTATAGTCTAGGACGGGGCTTTTTTTCCTGGTCCCCTATGAATGGATGGGCAGACCACTGGCTTCCTCCTTTTGAAGTTTGTGTATTCTCCTTTAACTGAGTGCTTTACCTCTTAGCTGTCTGAGACATACATAAGGAATGCCTGCATGTGTGTGCGTTTGTGTTGGAGGTAGCTTTTGTGTGTGTCTGAGTAGATTAATGGCAGAATTAATTTAATGCTACACATCTGTGCGTTACAAAAAAGGGTGTTGCTGAATGCTGGGCTACCATTGTCCAACTGAGCCTACACGTCCAATTTTCTTCTCCCCTCCATGAAACTAGTTCCTCTGTTGGTGAGGGGAGCTTCTTTGATGTAGCCGTGGTTCACCTGACAGAATAAAACTTAACCTTCCCTCTTTCCCGTTAGAGGTTTGCTTTTCTTTAAAAGAAGTCTCCTGCCTGGCTTGCTCATGTTTTACCTGAGTCAGCGCAAAGGGGTTTCGGAAGGACCATGTTAACTGCACATATGATGACCATGCAGGGAATATGCCCAACGATTTGAATTGCAGATCTCTTGATTTGCAAGGCCTGACAATCCAGGAAGATAAGAACTGACCTCTCATATCAGTACATATATTAACATTTCAGCTCTGCAGCCTGTATGCCTGAAAACGAAAGGAGAGAGAACCGGGAAGAGCCACAAGTAGGACAGCGGCTGCGTTGCTGCTGTGGGTGGGTTTTACATCAACAGACCGATTGATGGATTGGGTCTATGTGAGTTTCTAAGAGACAAGAGCCCTAAATACAATCATATAATTTACCCAGAGAATATATGTAAAAATAAACGTAGGAAGATACATAAAGAAAAATTCACTTAAGGCAAGATTTGCAGAACAAATCATGAAGCTTTATTAAAATGAACAATCACCACAGAAGGCAATATGCATTGATTAGTCACAATTCACAATTAGCTTTATTTCGGCAATAAAAATAATACCATAAAAGCACATCCAACAGTATACATGTCATCATAAATAAACCCATGGATTTAAAACAATACAATTGACACATATTACCCATAATAATTTAAATCAGGAAATACAATAATTTTAAAAGATGCAGCTAAATTACCATAAATATCAAAC
The DNA here is from genome assembly GCF_031143425.1 of Pleurodeles waltl. NCBI lineage: Eukaryota > Metazoa > Chordata > Amphibia > Caudata > Salamandridae > Pleurodeles > Pleurodeles waltl. The sequence goes on along the minus strand of NC_090446.1, from coordinate 600,119,146 downwards.
TTTCATTATAAAAATAATAAAAAAGACATATCCATTATTATCTGTAAACAAACACTTATTCACAGAGTGCAACTAGACACTTTGATCTAACATGCCAAATTGCATCTAAAAATTTAGCCAGCGCACATACCACTGTACCATGGGTGTTAGTTTTGCAAATCCTCAAAGCTAAAAACCGATTTTTGAAGCCCATGGATCTACAAAGAGGTATAATCCATTGAATCCGCTACTTATCATAAGCAGGACAATGGAATAGAACATGCGCAATACATTCTGGTAAACCGCAACCCATGGGGCAGGAGTTAAGTTGAGAGACCTGTTGAAACCATTTGCAAGTAAAAGTACGTAAAGGTAGCGATCCCAACCTAAACCTAATATAAAGTGCACGTGCTCGGGGAGATAAGATCAAGTCCATGTAATTTTCAAATTCGTAATGGCATTTGACTGATGTGAACCTGTCTGTCAAATCTAAGTGGAGAGACCTCAGCCAAGTTGCCTATTTTCACTTTGAGCCAATATGCCTCCTTAACAATTTGCGCGCATTTTTGGGAAGACCACAAGGGGTTGTCCAAAAGTGGGCCAATCCTAACTTAACCAAGCTGTCTTCAACATAATTGCACCATGGGATTTTCCTAGCAACATTTTTGCTTGGCAAGGCATTCAACCATATCCTATAGGGGCAAAAAATGTCCGAGGACCATATCCTAATCCAATACAATATTGGTTTTAAGGCGGCTATATGCGCAATGGAATCTAAGTTCAGGTCATCCAGACAGGCAGAGTGGGAGAACTAGTAGGTCTCTTGAGTAGAGCCTTTATAAATTAATTTTCAGTGAGCTCTAGAGCCCTCAAATGGCCATGCCTCCATAGCTCTGCTCCATACAAAGCACTCCCTCTTGCTTGTATTTTATATATTTCCATTGCAGGAGAGATTGCGAATCTAGGAGACCTATTAGCAAATCTCAGTACGCCCCCAAGTTCTGTTTTAATCTCATATTAGCCTTTAATAACTGGGCCTGCCATCTATGTGTATCCTCTAGTCTAACCCCCAGGTAATCAAAATCCACAACTCTCTCCAATACTTCCCCTTACATTACAATTGGCTTCCTTACTAAGCATTTTTTTTCACCAAAGATCATATATTTGGTTTTCATAGAATTAACTTCAAGACCAAAATCTTTGCAGAATAATGTAAACTTCCCAAGTAAGCTTGTGAGACCAGAAGCGGTTTGGGATAATAATAAAGTGTTGTCATCAAAAAGTAAGCACGGGGTCTTTACCCCATCTAACTTAGGAGCATCGTTGTCACAGGCGTGTAAGTAAGGAATACATGCATTAATAAATACTAAAAACAACGTTGGAGCCAGTACACACCCCTGTCTCACCCCCATTTTACTCGGAATTTCACTTGTTTGCTCCCCATCTAATTTGTGCAAAGCTCTCGGTGTATAAGCTTTTGATTATGTTTGATAAGGAACTCGGAAATCCAACTCCATCCAATACCTCCCACAACTTATAGCGCGGAACCAGGTCGAATGCTGATTTAAGGGCCACAAAAAGGTTCCCTCCATCCAGGTCCACAGACTTCCATTTAATCGTAAGAAACCTGAATATCTGATCTATTGTGCTAATTTTCTGCCTGAATCCTGCTTGAAGGTCACTAAGGACTTGGGAATCACCTAACCATTCCTTAATCCTTACCTGGTAGCAAAATATTTTTTGGAGGTTATCCAAGAGACTAATTGGCCTGTAATTCGCCGGAAATGCCCTAATCCCTTTTTTGTGGATGGGTACAATAATTGCGCCATACCAGGAACGAGGATAAATTCCACTGGCCAAGACAGCATTTGATACATTGTTTACATATGGGCCCCACATGTCTATATCAGATCTGTATAAGTTGGCCGGTATGCCGTCTAAGCCGGGGGCTTTTCCTGGTTTTTGGGCCATAATGGCCATTTTAGATTCGTTGAATGTGAATGGAATAAGACTATCATTAGAGGAGAGATCTATTCTAGGGACCACGCTATCAACGGCTTCAACTTCATATAACTTTGTGAAGTGGGCCACCCAATCTTCCTATGAAATATGAAAGTCAAGACTAAAATTTTGGTTTCGCCCGTTTGAAGCCACCAGGGACCAAAAGCGTTTCGGTTGCTTTTCCTTGACTGCTACCAACAGGTCCTGCCAGGACTCTGTCTCCCAATTGTTTTTACATATCTTTATTGTTAGAGCATACTTGCGTCTAGCGCTGATTATCAAAGATCTATCATTAGATTTAATTGCCTTAACCAAATCACTCATAGACTCCCTGCACGCTTTGCCAAACCACCTATAACACTGGCCCATGAGTGGTCGTTCAGGTTCTTTGAAAGTTCTAAGAAAAAGTTCCCTCAGTGTGGAAAAGAGATCCATGTGCAAACGCATAACCTTGTTTGGGGAATATGAGCAAGGGTCTTCTACTAATTGATGCGTTGATACTAAGTCCAACATTGTCCTCCATAAATTTCTCGGGTTTTTAAAACGTTCCCATTTCAGGATGCGCTTATTGGGGGCAACTATTAAAGGTAGAGAGAATCCCTTGCTGGGTTGCACAGCTCTTCTTTTGGCAGTGAGGCCATCATAGGTAACTAGGATTGGAGCATGATCGCTATTATACTGATTTCCTACGCAAATATCTTGGATAAGGTTCCAAATCCTTACGTCTATTACCACATAATCCAATGTACTACTATAAAACCTTCTAAAGAAAAGTAGGTTTAGCAGGGATGAGTCTATTATCTGAAGCGCCCTTGTGCTAGGTTTAACTTGTTTCTTCAAAGAAGCAAATGGGGGAATATTCCATGAAAGATCTTCTAGCTACGTTACCTCAGAAAATACACGATTTGGTTCTAACGTCACATTTAAATCCCCTGCAACAAAGATGAAATGCGATGTTATGTAATCTGACACCAAAGCATTCAACACCTGTATAGTTTTAGACAGTTGGTTCAGTGGCCCTGGTCTATTATAAACATTAACACACAGCAAGGAAAAACCACCCTTTTGTTGGATAGATAAGGCCAATATAACCTCTGAGTCCACTGACATTTCCCTGATCTTTCCCAAAACTGAGTTCCTTACCCATATCACCAGCCCCCCAGCTGCTCTCCCCGCCAGTGATGGTCTAGCTTCTTTACAATAAGAATTAAATCCTTGCCTAAAAACATTGGTAGTCAGCCACGTTTCATGAAAAAAACATATATCAAATTGATCAATAAACTCCCCCCAAACTGGATCAACTAGTTTATTGTGAATTCCAGCCAAATTCCATGACAAGAATTAAAGACTCCTGCGTTGGAATAGTCTTCTTTAAGGGAGTCCGGGTGTGCGGGCTGCCATTAGAGTTTCTGAGGGAAAGGTTGGCCGATACTATATCTAAATCAACCAAAGGGGATCCCTCCATCTCAAAGGGTGAAAGCTCTCGATCCAACACCCCTTCTACTCGTGAGAGGTTGTAATACAGGGGGACCCCCCTATTATCCCCATCAGAAGAGTCAGTCTACGTCTGCAGCCATAGGCGCTTGAGCAAACCTCCTTGGAGTGAGCACATTCTGGGAGGCATGCTCCTGGAAATTAGATACATCCTGGATTTCCTTTAGCACAGGTGAATTTAGTCTTGGCGCAAAATCCTCTGCAGGCCAACAGCTTTTAAAACAAATATCTGATCCATTTTGCAAGGGGTTACGCATTTCCAAAGACAAAAGACCCCTTACCAGCTCTGGGGTAGATAGTACTAACTTTATTGTATCCAAGTGGCATTGATTAGTTAATTAAATAAAATAATGCAAAATAACATTGGCAATGAAATTAGAGCCCTAACCTAGTCAATAGTCAGAACCATTTATAGTTTAGCACAAGGCAAATAAAGAGTACATCATAAGGACTGATCAGTTTGAGGTAGAAGAGAATTAAGAAATTAATTTAAGTGCAGATCGATAAACAGACTAACGTGGAGTCTGCTCTCTAAGTGGGACAGAGTAAGACCTGAAGCAAAGTAATAAAATGTCAAAGGGGTCTGTCACTAAGAATATGTGGGGAAAATCAATCTTTTTAGAAACATCAGGAAGATAAGTTATTACATTTTAATAAATGTTACAGTGCAAACAAGACTTAAGCTAACTGATTTTTGTATATTTAATACATTTGTGGAGATAATATCTGAATCTCACATGAAGAGAAAAAGAAAAAAAGAAAAACATAATAATTTAAGGTGCATGAAGGGTGCGCTGAAATGAAAATATAAGTGAACCTGCTGACACAATGCAAACATTTCATTTGGGTCTCACTAATCCACCTTAAAGCACACACAAAATAATTTTATAATTTTTGCCCTCACAGACTGGGCCCAAGTTTAGGAAATATTGGTGGTGTGTTTTTTGTTGCTGTGGGATAAGGGAGACCTGCCCTTCCCACCGGTGCCCCTATCACCAATAAACTGCTACAGTGACCAATAGATTTCAACATGAATGCTTCCCCATACCTACCAACACTTAAAGGAACATTTAAGATGAATTAGAACTCTAGCCAGCCACTGTCCTGTAGCCACTAGTCCTGACTACGCTAACAGTGTCCACTGACCCCCAACTACATTACGGCCCCACCAACTGGAGTCCCCAAAGAAAAGGAATCACTCAGCAGAGGTGTGTAGGAGGCTGGACTGGCTTGTAGTGAGTACCAAGGGGTACTTACACCTTGCACCAGGCCCAGTTATCCCTTATTAGTGTATAGGGTGTCTAGCAGCTTAGACTGATAGAAAATGGTAGCTCAGCAGAGCAGCTTAGGCTGAACTAGGAGACGAGTGAAGCTTCTACAGTACCACTAGTGTCACTTGCACAATATCATAAGAAAACACAATACACAGATATACTAAAAATAAAGGTACTTTATTTTTATGACAATATGCCAAAGTATCTCAGTGAGTACCCTAAGTATGAGGATAGCAAATATACACAAGATATATGTACACAATACCAAAATATGCAGTAATAGCAATAGAAAACAGTGCAAACAATGTATAGTCACAATAGAATGCAATGGGGGCACATAGGGATAGGGGCAACACAAACCATATACTCTAGAAGTGGAATGTGAACCACGAATGGACCCCAAACCTATGTGACCTTGTAGAGGGTCGCTGGGACTGTAAGAAAACAGTGAGGGTTAGAAAAATAGCCCACCCCAAGACCCTGAAAAGTGAGTGCAAAGTGCACTGAAGTTCCCCAAAGAGCACAGAAGTCGTGATAGGGGAATTCTGCAGGAAAGACCAACACCAGCAATGCAACAACGATGGATTTCCAGACTAGAGTACCTGTGGAACAAGGGGACCAAGTCCAAAAGTCACGATCAAGTCGAGAGTGGGCAGATGCCCAGGAAATGCCAGCTGTGGGTGCAAAGAAGCTACTACTGGGAGGTAGAAGCTGAGGATTCTGCAGGAACGACAAGGGCTAGAAACTTCCCCTTTGGAGGATGGATGTCCCACGTCGTGAAGAGTCGTGCAGAAGTGTTTTGCCGCCGAAAGACCGTAAACAAGCCTTGCTAGCTGCAAAGCTCACGGTAAGGGTTTTTGGATGCTGCTGTGGCCCAGGAGGGACCAGGATGTCACCAATTGCGGCAGGGGACAGAGGGGGCGCCCAGTAAGACAAGGAGCTCTCTCAGTAGCAGGCAGCACCTGCAGAAGTGCCGGAACAGGCACTACGAAGTGGAGTGAAACGGTGCTCACCCGAAGTTGCACAAGAGAGTCCCACGCCGCCGGAGGACAACTCAGGAGGTCGTGCAATGCAGGTTAGAGTGCCGTGGACCCAGGTTGGCTGTGCACAAAGGAAATCTTTGTGGAGTGCACAGGAGCCGGAGTAGCTGCAAAACACGCGGTTCCCAGCAATGCAGTCTGGCGTGGGGAGGCAAGGACTTACCTCCACCAAACTTGGACTGAAGAGTCACTGGACTGTGGGAGTCACTTGGACAGAGTTGCTGAGTTCAAGGGACCTCGCTCATCGTGCTGAGAGGAGACCCAGAGGACCGGTGATGCAGTTCTTTGGTGCCTGCGGTTGCAGGGGGAAGATTCCGTCGACCCACGGGAGATTTCTTCGGAGCTTCTAGTGCAGAGAGGAGGCAGACTACCCCCACAGCATGCACCACCAGGAAAGCAGTCGAGAAGGCGGCTGGATCAGCGTTACAGTGTCGCAGTAGTCGTCGTTGCTACTTTGTTGCAGTTTTGCAGGCTTCCAGCGCGGTCAGCAGTCGATTCCTTGGCAGAAGGTGAAGAGAGAGATGCAGAGGAACTCTGATGAGCTCTTGCATTCGTTATCTAAGGAATTCCCCAAAGCAGAGACCCTAAATAGCCAGAAAAGAGGGTTTGGCTACTTAGGAGAGAGGATAGGCTAGCAACACCTGAAGGAGCCTATCAGGAGTCTCTGACGTCACCTGCTGGCCCTGGCCACTCAGAGCAGTCCAGTGTGCCAACAGCACCTCTGTTTCCAAGATGGCAGAGGTCTGGAGCACACTGGAGGAGCTCTGGGCACCTCCCAGGGGAGGTGCCGGTCAGGGGAGTGGTCACTCCCCTTTCCTTTGTCCAGTTTCGCGCCAGAGCAGGGCTGAGGGGTCCCTGAACCGGTGTAGACTGGCTTATGCAGAAATGGGCACCATCTGTGCCCATGAAAGCATTTCCAGAGGCTGGGGGAGGCTACTCCTCCCCTGCCTTAACACCTTATTCCAAAGGGAGAGGGTGTAACACCCTCTCTCTGAGGAAGTCCTTTGTTCTGCCTTCCTGGGCCAAGCCTGGCTGGACCCCAGGAGGGCAGAAACCTGTCTGAGGGGTTGGCAGCAGCAGCAGCTGCAGTGAAACCCCTGAAAAGGCAGTTTGGCAGTACCCAGGTCTGTGCTAGAGACCCGGGGAATCATGGGATTGTCTCCCCAATACCAGGATGGCATTGGTGGGGCAATTCCATGATCTTAGACATGTTACATGGCCATATTCAGAGTTACCATTGTGAAGCTACACATAGGTAGTGACCTATATGTAGTGCATTGCAGCGTGTAATGGTGTCCCCGCACTCACAAAGTCCGGGGAATTGTCCCTGAACAATGTGGGGGCACCTTGGCTAGTGCCAGGATGCCCACACACTAAGTAACTTAGCACCCAACCTTTACCAGGTAAAGGTTAGACATATAGGTGACTTATAAGTTACTTAAGTGCAGTGTAAAATGGCTGTGAAATAACGTGGATGTTATTTCACTCAGGCTGCAGTGGCAGGCCTGTGTAAGAATTGTCAGAGCTCCCTATGGTTGGCAAACGAAATGCTGCAGCCCATAGGGATCTCCTGGAACCCCAATACCCTGGGTACCTCAGTACCATATACTAGGGAATTATAAGGTTGTTCAGGTATGCCAATGTAAATTGGTAAAATTGGTCACTAGCCTGTTAGTGACAATTTGGAAAGCAGTGAGAGAGCATAACCACTGAGGTTCTGATTAGCAGAGCCTCAGAGAGACAGTTAGTCATAACACAGGTAACACATACAGGGCACACTTATGAGCACTGGGGCCCTGGCTGGCAGGGTCCCAGTGACACATACAACTAAAACAACATATATACAGTGAAATATGGGGGTAACATGCCAGGCAAGATGGTACTTTCCTACAAGGTGTCCGTTCTTTAGATATTGATTCCTCATTACAAAGTTGGACATCTTTTTTGGTTTTGTGGTAGGTCCAAGGTTGCGTTCCTGAGCACATTCCTCTGTGTCACTAAAACTCAATCAATGCAAACCTAAACTACAGTACTGCTAATCTTAGTCTTTAAATTAACCATGAAAAACTTTTGAAGCAGCTGACTTTTGTTGGGCCAATTGAGACTTTAGGGGCCTGAAGCAACTGAAACACTTCCTCAGCAGTAGTCATCATAGTTTGTTTCAAACTGGGCCTTATGGCAAGGGTCCTTTTGGTGGGTTGTTGCATTTATGCCCAATCTGTGCGTTTGCAGGCAACATCCAGTTTGGGACTTTATTGTTGTATCCTCACATGTCATTCATTGATTCAGGGCTAGTACCTTAAAAGACTGACATACTTATTGCCGTCACTTCAGCTGACCGGGCGAGTGACCTACTAGCTCTCCTTGTCAGAAACGTATGCAGACTCTGGTAAGGACTGGATTTTTCTTTACACGCTCTCCTCTTTTCAGTTCTTGGTTTTGACAACTGTCAAACAAATCTGTTGCTAACAGTATAGTTAGAGTGGGCTAGGGCTTTCTTTCAGTCGCTGGCTGGAGACTTTCTCATTCACTTCTTGTCCGAGCCAAGTGGAGTTATCATCTCTTACCTAATAATATTCCTTCCATGTCCACTTGAGTGCTTACATTGAGCTGCAGGAGGAATATTTTATAATGAAAGCTCTCTCTCCTCACTCCTCCTGGCTCCCTCCGGAATGTCTGGATTCAATGTGCTATGTTGTACCACATTAAACCCAGATCTCTTGGCTTTGCCACTGCTTGTTTTATTTAAAAGCAGCTGACTCAGGGTCATTCCACTAAATGCAGCTTGCTATCTTTTCCCCCTGTGTGTGTTCATTAATGAATTCCCGCTGTGTTCTGCATTGCTTGAATATGAGGCTGACCCTCATATGTTAGTTAAATGTTAGAACAGGCTTGGGCTTCTCGTGATATTGTCGGCATCTGAGACACATATTCTGTGTTTTTCTTGTCTTGCCTAAAAGTGTGCATGCGCGGTTTCTGCAAGGGGTATTGTATAGAGGGCTGAGCATGGAACAAGTACTAATTGATTTTATTTGATGGGTGTCCTGCCAATTCAGGATACCTTTTTTCATTTTTCTAGCTAATATTTCCACTTCCATGCTACACTTTTTTGGATTGCTTTTACTTTCCGTCGTACATGTTTCTTTGTTGTTGCTTTAGTTTGTTTTGGAATTGGCACTTCCTTTTACAGCACCAACAAATGACACAGACTATAAAGGCAGTTTGCTTTACAGTTTGGCGCATCACACGGAACAAATGGTACCGAATATTAAAGCAGACTGTGTGACTTGCACGTCCTTAGGCTGTCTCTTCTTTATGTAAAGTGTGTGTCTGTTTAAAGCATACACTAGTTTGAAACCGGACTCCCATAGTCTTTATAGATGAGCAGTCCAGTCACATGATGCAAGCCAGGCTGCGCTAAGCAACACAAACATTTTGAACACATCTGTGCCTTTGCAAACACAAAGTATGTGTCTGTTCAAAGTGCTTCTGTTTTGTGCAGTGCAGCAACTACTCTTTCTCCTTAAAACCTGTGTCGAAGTCCTCATTCTCATATATATATATATATATATATATGTTCGATGGCATGTGTAGCTGCAGATACACATGCTGTGCACATCCCGCCATCTGGTGTTGGGCTCGCAGTGTTACAAGTTGTTTTTCTTCGAAGAAGTCTTTTCGAGTCACGAGACCGAGGGACTCCTCCCATTTCGACTCCATTGCGCATGGGCGTCGACTCCATCTTAGATTGTTTTTTTTTCGCCATCGGGTTCGGACGTGTTCCTTTTCGCTCCGTGTTTCGGGTCGGAAAGTTAGTTAGAATCTCGGAAAAAACGTCGGTATTGTTTGCGTTCGGTATTGGGTTAGTTACAACAGATCGACAAAGAATTTAGAAGAGTTCCGGTGGCCCTTCGGGGTTTTTTCAATCCCCGTCGGGGCCTGGTCTGCCCGGCCACGTGTGAATTCAAGGCTGATGGAACGGACCCCATTCCGCTTCTGTCCAAAATGCCATAACAAGTATCCGTATACGGATCAGCATCTGGTCTGTAACTTGTGCTTGTCCCCAGAGCACAAGGAAGATACTTGTGAGGCCTGTCGAGCGTTTCGGTCCAGAAAGACGTTAAGAGACCGAAGAGCCAGAAGACTGCAGATGGCGTCGACGCCGACAGAACAAGAGCGTTTCGAGGAAGAAGAGGAAGCTTTCTCTATCCGCGAATCGGACTCGGAAGAGCTCGAGGCCGAAGAAACACCGAAAACCGTGAGTAAGACGTCGAAACATAAGACTCACGAGAAGTCAACAAGAGCCCAGGGGACGCCACCGCCAACAGGCCATGGCTTAACCCAAAAAAGCGGTGACCGAGCCAAGGCACCGAAAAAGGGCACGCTGGTGTCGAAGTCATCCGACTCCGGTCGAGATACCGCCACCTAGCAATCTCGGACCCGAGACATCGGCTCTGAGAAATTTCGGCACCGTGACAGCGGCACCGAACAAATTCGGCACCGAGACACCACCACGCCGAAAATTACAAAGGTTTCTTCGGAGCCTAAAAAGACCTCCGAAAAAGTTTCGGTTCTGAAACATCCAGCCTCGGAGCCGAGAACAGGTTCCTATACAGAGGAACAAGGATTAGCCTCACAAATGAAAAAACATAGATTTGGAGAGGAACTTCAAGCTGTAGAGCCAGACTATACTCAAAGGAGGCTCCACATTCATCAAGACACAGGGAAGATAACCACTCTTCCTCCAATTAAAACAAAAAGAAAACTTGCCTTTCACGAAAAGGACAAGGAGCCACAGGCAAAGGTGGCAAAGAAAACAACTCCACCACCTTCTCCACCACCATCAGTGCACACATCACCAGTAGCAACTCCTCCACTGATGCACTCACCGACTCATACTGCCATGAGTCAAGATGATCCCGATGCATGGGACCTTTACGATGCTCCAGTATCGGACAACAGCCCAGACTCGTACCCTACCAGGCTGTCCCCTCCTGAGGACAGTACATCTTACACACAGGTGATCGCAAGGGCAGCTGCTTTCCATAACGTCACCTTGCATTCAGAACCAATTGAGGATGACTTCTTGTTTAACACGCTAACCTCCACTCATAGCCAGTACCAAAGACTACCTATGCTCCCAGGAATGCTAAAACATTCAAAACAAATCTTTCAGGATCCTGTTAAAGGCCGAGCCATAACTCCAAGGGTGCAGAAAAAGTATAAGCCACCGCCAACAGATCCTGTTTATATTACAACGCAGTTAACTCCAGACTCAGTAGTTGTCGGGGCAGCTCGTAAGAGAGCAAACTCTCATACCTCGGGAGACGCACCACCTCCAGACAAAGAGAGTCGCAAATTTGATGCTGCGGGCAAAAGGGTTGCAGCACAAGCAACAAAACAATGGCGCATTGCCAATTCACAAGCGCTTTTGGCAAGATATGACAGAGCTCACTGGGATGAGATGCAACATTTGATAGAACACTTACCCAAGGAGTTCCAAAAAAGAGCACAACAAGTGGTGGAAGAAGGACAAAGTATCTCTAATAATCAGATACGGTCTTCAATGGATGCAGCAGATACGGCTGCAAGGACAGTAAATACTGCAATAACAATAAGAAGGCACGCATGGCTCCGCACGTCAGGTTTCAAGCCGGAAATTCAACAAGCCGTGCTAAATATGCCATTTAATGAACAGCAGTTGTTTGGGCCGGAAGTCGACACTGCTATTGAGAAACTCAAGAAAGACACTGATACGGCAAAAGCCATGGGCGCACTCTACTCCCCGCAGAGCAGAGGCACCTTTCGCAAAACACCTTTTAGGGGAGGGTTTCGAGGACAACCTACAGAAACCACAACATCACAAACAAAGCCCATTTACCAAAGCCAATATCAGCGGGGAAGTTTTCGGGGGCAATATAGAGGGGGACAATTCCAAAGAAGTAGAGGAAAATTCCAAAGCCCCAAAAGTCCTCAAAATAAGCAGTGACTCACAAGTCACACATCCCCATCACATAACACCTGTGGGGGGAAGATTAAGCCAATTTTACAAACATTGGGAGGAGATAACAACAGATACTTGGGTACTAGCAATTATCCAGTATGGTTATTGCATAGAATTTCGCAAATTCCCTCCAACAGTCCCACCGAAAACACACAGTATGTCGAAACAACATATAAATCTTCTAGGATTAGAAGTTCAAGCATTGCTCCAAAAAGAAGCAATAGAATTAGTACCAAAACAAGAACTAAACACAGGAGTTTACTCACTGTACTTTCTGATACCCAAAAAAGACAAAACTCTAAGACCTATACTAGATCTCAGAATATTAAATACATACATCAAATCAGACCATTTTCACATGGTTACATTACAAGAAGTAATCCCACTGCTCAAACAACAAGACTACATGACAACACTGGATCTAAAGGATGCATATTTCCATATACCAATACATCCTTCACACACTAAGGTTTGTATTCCAAGGGATACATTACCAATTCAAAGTGTTGCCATTCGGAATAACAACTGCGCCAAGAGTTTTTACAAAATGTCTAGCAGTAGTAGCTGCACATATCAGAAGGCAGCAAATACATGTGTTCCCGTACCTAGACGATTGGTTAATCAAAACCAACACGCAAAAACAGTGTTCACAACACACAAATTACGTCATTGAGACCCTACACAAATTAGGTTTCTCAATCAATTACTCAAAGTCACACCTTCTGCCGTGTCAAACACAGCAATACCTAGGAGCAAACAATCAACACAGTAAAAGGAATTGCCACTCCAAGTCCACAAAGAGTCCAAACATTCCAAAATGTCATACAAGCCATGTATCCAAACCAAAAGATACAGGTCAAATTAGTAATGAAACTCCTAGGCATGATGTCCTCATGCATAGCCATTGTCCCAAATTCAAGGTTGCACATGCGGACCTTACAACAGTGCCTAGCATCACAGTGGTCACAGGCACAGGGTCAACTTCTAGATCTGGTGTTGATAGACCGCCAAACATACATCTCGCTTCAATGGTGGAACAGTATAAATTTAAACCAAGGGTGGCCTTTTCAAGACCCAGTGCCACAATACGTAATAACGACAGATGCATCCATGACAGGGTGGGGAGCACACCTCAATCAGCACAGCATCCAAGGACAATGGGACATTCAGCAAAAACAGTTTCATATAAACCACTTAGAACTGTTAGCGGTATTTCTAGCTCTGAGAGCATTTCAACCAATAATAACCCACAAATACACTCTTGTCAAAACAGACAACATGACAACAATGTATTACCTAAACAAACAGGGAGGAACACACTCGACACAGTTGTGTCTCCTAACACAAAAAATATGGCATTGGGCGATTCACAACCACATTCGCCTAATAGCACAATTTATTCCAGGGATTCAGAATCAGTTAGCAGACAATCTCTCTCGGGATCACCAACAGATCCACGAATGGGAAATTCACCCCCAAATACTGAACACTTACTTCAGAATGTGGGGAACGCCACAAATAGATCTATTTGCAACAAAAGAAAACTCAAAATGCCAAAACTTCGCATCCAGGTACCCACAACATCAGTCTCAGGGCAATGCACTATGGATGAACTGGTCAGGGATATTTGCGTACGCTTTTCCCCCTCTCCCACTTCTTCCATATCTAGTAAACAAGTTGAGTCAAAACAAACTCAAACTCATACTAATAGCACCAACATGGGCAAGGCAACCTTGGTACACAACACTACTAGACCTTTCAGTAGTACCTCATATCAAACTGCCAAACAGACCAGATCTGTTAACACAACACAAACAACAGATCAGACATCCAAATCCAGCATCGCTGAATCTAGCAATTTGGCTCCTGAAATCCTAGAATTCGGGCACTTAGACCTCACACAGGAATGTATGGAGGTCATAAAACAGGCTAGAAAACCTACCACTAGACACTGTTATGCAAATAAGTGGAAAAGATTTGTTTATTACTGCCATAATAATCAAATTCAACCTTTACACGCATCTGCAAAAGAGATAGTAGGATACTTACTACATTTGCAGAAATCTAAACTAGCTTTCTCTTCCATTAAAATACATCTTACGGCAATTTCAGCTTACCTGCAAATTACGCACTCAACTTCATTATTTAGGATACCAGTCATAAAAGCGTTTATGGAAGGCCTAAAGAGAATTATACCACCAAGAACACCACTGGTTCCTTCATGGAACCTCAACATTGTCTTAACACGACTCATGGGTCCACCTTTTGAGCCCATGCACTCTTGTGAAATGCAATACTTAACGTGGAAAGTTGCATTTTTAATTGCCATCACATCTCTAAGAAGAGTGAGTGAAATTCAAGCATTTACCATTCAAGAACCATTTATTCAAATACACAAAAATAAAGTTGTTCTACGGACCAATCCTAAATTTTTACCAAAAGTAATCTCACCGTTCCACTTGAATCAAACGATAGAATTACCAGTGTTCTTCCCACAGCCAGATTCTGTAACTGAAAGAGCACTACATACATTAGACATCAAAAGAGCACTAATGTACTACATTGACAGAACAAAACTTATTCGAAAGACAAAACAACTATTTATCGCCTTTCAAAAACCTCATACAGGAAATCCAATTTCAAAACAAGGCATTGCTAGATGGATAGTTAAGTGCATTCAAACATGCTATCTTAAAGCTAAAAGAGAGCTGCCTATTACACCAAAGGCGCACTCAACCAGAAAGAAAGGTGCTACCATGGCCTTTCTAGGAAATATTCCAATGAACGAAATATGTAAGGCAGCAACATGGTCTACGCCTCATACATTTACCAAGCACTACTGTGTAGATGTGTTAACTGCACAACAAGCAACAGTAGGTCAAGCTGTACTAAGAACATTATTTCAAACTGCTTCAACTCCTACAGGCTGAACCACCGCTTTTGGGGAGATAACTGCTTATTAGTCTATGCACAGCATGTGTATCTGCAGCTACACATGCCATCGAACTGAAAATGTCACTTACCCAGTGTACATCTGTTCGTGGCATTAGTCGCTGCAGATTCACATGCGCCCACCCGCCTCCCCAAGAGCCTGTAGCCGTTCAGAAGTAGATCTTAAACATTTGTACATATATTACTTTAAACTTCATTATGTACAGATGCATTCACTCCATTGCATGGGCACTATTACTAGCATACACAACTCCTACCTCACCCTCTGCGGGGAAAACAATCTAAGATGGAGTTGACGCCCATGCGCAATGGAGCCGAAATGGGAGGAGTCCCTCGATCTCGTGACTCGAAAAGACTTCTTCGAAGAAAAACAACTTGTAACACTCCGAGCCCAACACCAGATGGCGGGATGTGCACAGCATGTGAATCTGCAGCGACTAATGCCACGAACAGATGTACACTGGGTAAGTGACATTTTCCATATATATATATATATATATATATATATATATATATATTCCACCAAAAGCACTTTCAGGTGCCCATTATTCATAGGCACTTAGGTGCAAGAGATATAGCATAACAGCCACAGCTACACTCCACTCCAGTTGGCCCCACTCTACTCCAGTCTATCTCACCCCACTCTAACCTAATCTACCCCACTTCACTCCACCCACGTTCACTCCAATCTAGCACAATCAACCCCAATCCACTGCAGTGTACCCCCACACCACTCTAATCTACCCCACTTCACTCTATCCCACTCCATTCTAACACATTCCACCACAGTCTACTCCACTCCAATCTACCCCACTCACTCCAGTCTACCCCACCCCACTCTGCCCCAGTCCACCCCAGTCTACGGCACTGCATTCCAATCTACCCAAATCTGCTCCACCCCACTCTTTCCCCACTCCAGTTATCCCACTCCACCCCTCTCCACTCTAATCTTACACATTCCACTCCAATCTATCCCACATCACCATACTCTACCCCCACTCCACTTCAATTTACCCAAGTCTACTGCACTCCACTACAATCTATCCCACTCCACTCTACCCCACTCGAGTCTATTCCAATGTACTTCACTTCAATTTACCCCATTACAATCTACTGCACCCCCTCCAATCAACTCCAATTTACTCCACTATACTCCACTCTAACACACTCTGTCCCATTCCAGTCTTCCCCACTCCACTTTAATCTACACACTCCACCTACCCTACTCCACCCCAATCTATACTACACCAATCTACTCCCCACTTCAATCTTCTCCACTCCACCTCACTCCAACCTACTCCACTCCATTACAGTCTACACCACTCCAGTATACCCCACTCTATCCAAACTACCTAAAAATCTACCCCACACTTGTCCACCCCACCCCACTCCTTGCCACTATTATTTAATTACCCCTGTTGAACAGCAGCCACATTGGTGTACAGCATGGATAGAACTTAATTGCTAAAGCAGTAGCTCTTGCATAGGTGAGACATTTTGGCTTTGCCAATGCTTGTTTTCTCGGGATAGCAGGCCTTAACATGTTAGACAGGCTGGTGGCTTGTTCCTTCATTATAGATCATCGTTCAGTGAGCACATAGTCGAAGCCAAAGAGGCATCTGTGGCTTTTCAGCATCACGTCCCTCTGCCTTTCATTTGTAAGGCTTCCATGTGGGCTGCTCCACGCGCGCGCTTTCTGTAAGTATTACCAATTGGGCACCGGAGGAGGCAGATGGAAGCATTCAGTCGCGCTGGCTCCCCCATCTCCGACAGTGCCAGCATTCATCAACAATGAGAAATGCTCAGGCATCTGCGTAGACACCAGGCCTACTCCACGAGGCACAGTTGATTGTGCACGAAAGAAGGTCCGAAGGCCGTCATTTGCCACATGGAGCTGCTGGCGATTTTGCATAAGCCTCTGTATTGCACTGCTAAAGCACACACTTCCCCTGATGAGGCGTTGAAGCGCCAAATCCATGTACCAACCTCATATATGCCAACATACCCCATTCAGGCTGGAGAGTCCGGATTTTCTAAAGTAAAGCCAAAAGTGCCTTTATTTAAGCTACCTCCTGCTCAACATTCCCGCCTCGAGCCTGAAATCACCCTGCAAGGTAGCATGTTAACACACGCAGTTTTGACACGGTGCCTATTCCCAAGTTGGTTGTCCTGGTGGCTCTTTTTGATGTGACGAAATGTATCTGCATTGTTTTGGGCCTTTGGACGATTTAGCCACACTTTAGGCCCAAGTGGACTACTTTCTTTACTCCCTATCACCTTACAGTTTTCTATGTACTGGCAAAGGGGGGTACTCAGAAAAGCACTTAGAAGCCTCCCAAATAGCTGATTGGAGTCTTCGATTTGTGATTTGCAGCGGCGAGCAAACGCTGCTCTTGTCCTGTTTGTGATTTGCACAATTGAGTGAATTTCACCCATTATACCATTTGTAACTTGTGCAAATGGAGTGCATGGTTCCCACTTCTCTCTCTCGCCCATCCATCTGTGCACACCGTCTCTCATTTTTCCTCAGTTTTTCTCCTCTCTGACCCTACCAGTACTCTCTTTGCCTCTCACCCCCATGAGTGTCTACACTGTCTCTTAGCCCTTCCCTCCACCCTCTAGTTCTCTCACATCACAGCAGAGTTCCTCTCGTTCACCATGTATCTCATTCTTGTGCCTCTGTTACTCATCACCCTGTACTCTGCTTTTTTACACTTTCACTCAATTATTTTCTTCTACCAATATATCCGTTTGCTCAAGTTTTTTTCCCTCATGAGTCTGTACACTCTTCCCTCTGCCCTTTTATTTTTCTCACATTACTCTCTAGATTCCCCTTTCTCGTTCTCTCTCTCATTTCACTCCTCCTCTCTCACCGCTCTCTGGTCTCCTGCTTCTTTACACTTTCACACATTTATTTTCTCATCACCCTATGATAGGGTGACCAGACGTCCCGGATTTCCCCAGACAGTCCCAGTTTTTAGAGAACTGTCCCGGTGTCCCGACGCTTCTCTTAATTTTAAATAAATGTCCCGGTTTTTGGGACAAAGGTCAGATCACCTAGGGGAGTATAAGTTAAAAACGCCTACAAAGTATGAAATAATTAAAGTAATTTACCTGTTACTGTCAGGCCCCAGGCTCCTGCTACTCCCAGCAAAGAGAGGGAGTGGGGAGCACAGAGAGGTGGGTGGGGGCGGGTTGGGGGGTGCAGGGTGGAAGGTCAAGCCATAGTTAATTTTATATATGTAGTCTTTTAAATGTGTGTGTGTGTACACACATACACACACACACCCCTTCCCCTCCCCGTTATAGGCACACATTCACAAAGCTACGCTAAAAACATGGGACAGGCCATATAAAAGTGAGAGTAAAGTCTTTAGTCCTTCTTTTATGTCTGAGTTGTCCTGGTTTTTGCTCCTCAAGATGTGGTCAACCTACCCTAGGAGTTTGTTCCTGGTCTCTCTCACAATCGCTATATACTCCTCATCCCACTCCTCTGCCCTCTACTACTCTCGCGCCATCACTCTGCATGGATGCTGTATCCAACCCTCTCAGCTCCCTCCTTTTTTTTCTCACCTCATAACTCTGTTTTTCTCATTTTTTCATCCTTTCAGTCATCTCTTTTAGTGTCCCTCATACTATGAGTTCCCTTCTTGTCTCTCACCCTAATACTTTGTTTTGTCTTTTTGTCTCAGTTTAACTCAACCTACTCCATCTCTGAAATTCCGGTCATCCAATAACAAACAAATTCTGCTCATGGCAAAAAGCAGCCCTTCGTCCTGTCAATGCCACCAAACGCAGCCTCTGAATTCCTACACTATAAGCGCTGCTCCGCTCCTCTGAATGCCTGGGACCTGCTTCACCCAACTAGATTAAAAACGAGCCAGGCCCTAGGCAGACACAAAGAAAAATAGTTAGAAACGGACTGCTTATCCAAATAACTTCTGCCATTCCAAAGCAGAATGGGCCCCTTCCCACTTTGGGCTCGACGCATTGCACCGGCTGCACCATGATAGCTATGCTTATGATGGGTGTCTGCCTCGGTCTTACAAATGGCCAATCCATCTGCAAAAATATCCTATTTCATTATGGACAGCTACGATATGCAAACCCTATCGCTTGACATCACTGCCATCTCTAAAATATGAGTTGAACCCAAGGACACATCCCCCTTGGTGCTGTCCACCTAAAGCATGCCACTTATATCCACTCACTGCTGAGTTCCCTCCAAGGTGGAAGCATTGGCCTCCCCATCAAGTTCTTACAATTCTTCCTGATCCCGAAATTCAACTTTGCGTCATCATTCTAAAAGCACACATTGGCACTTACTAGAACAACAATGCCATACATATAGATGAAATCCTCTGCATTGTGGATCATCTGCTCTGATCCTTCTCGCCCTCTCTGTGGCCTTTGACACCATCTCGCATGCTATTCTTCTAAAGCCTCTGCATGAGCTGGGCATTTGTTTATTGCCCTCATGTGGATCAAATCCTTTCTCTCTGAAAGGTCGCAACTCATTCTTCTGCATTTTCTTCCATACTCTACCCAGGTGCTCAGCCCAGTTCCCTTTTCAATGCCTACATGCCCCCCACTTGCCAGCATCGTTAGATCCTACAGCTTTGAAGTCTGCTCCAGTGCTAATGATACCCAGCTCAGCATTTCCATCTCTGACAGCATCGGGGCTACTGAAACTAATTTTAACGCCACATGATCCAAGTCTCTGACTGGATGCACATCAATTGTCTTTCGATGAACGGAGATCAAAATGGGGTGATGCTGTTTGGCAAAACTACATCTTATTGGACAGAAGGCTAGTGGCCTTCTGAGCTGTAGGATACCCTACAGCCCACCAAATTCGCTAAAATCCTATATGTAATCTTAGACCAAATTGTACCATTCTCTACATCCTGCTATGTCATTTTGAAAATGCTTTGCAAATTGTTCATCTAGATTCCCATTAAATCTCTCAGAACTGTAACTGAGGCCCTAGTCACAAACCATCTTGGTTATGGCAATGCTTTGAATGTAGGCATTCCTTCTCACTTGATTAAAAGTCTCAAAATGTTCAAAATATAACTGGCAGAATCTGCCAGTATGATCCTTGGTATCTTCCTACCCCAGGACCCTCCACTGGCTCCCAGTTTGGAAAAGTGATCTATTCAGTCATTTTTTAAATGCTCACAGGGCACTTAACAATCTCCCACCATCCCTATCTGCTAGGATCTCTGTTCTCCAGCCCACTTTGTTCATCCCATCAGTGGTTGGTCGCTGTCTTCTGTACTTGTCTCCAGATCTGGAGGATGAGCCTTCTCTTATCTGGCAACCACAAGCTGGATCCAATGACCTCCTGATCTGTCTTTGACTAGTTCCTTCTCCAGTTCCAAATGGAAGTTCAAACCCTGGTTATTCTAACCTGTTTACTTTCAGATGGTGTCCGGCCTCCATCCTCTCATGCTAGGATACGGATTTTTGAGTGTGCAAGAGTTACAAATCCAATTAACATAACATAGAACAGAGTCTTCACAAGCAGTGAGCAGCTGGGCTGTTTGCCACATGTCCCATCTTTTCCAGGGCACCGCACAATCACTATTAAACATATTTCAATATCACATAAGCATTGGCAATGCCAAAAGGTCTGGTGTTAAAGGAATGTTGTATGGTTATCTGAAGCATTATAAGTAAATAGCATTGGAATAAAAATCTAGTTGTGTGGAACAAAGAACAGTAGAATAATATTGCTGGAGGTTAAAGGACAGGTGACAGTTGCTCTATGAAGCTAGGCCAAAGCTTCTTGTTATATTCTAAGTGATTCTCGCACACTCTCCCCCAAACCCACATTACAAGCATTGCCACCCATGGTAAAACCCTGCACCTCACCACTCTCACCCCTTCCACAATAATTACCGAAACTGTGCCCACTCCCAGTATGAACACCTGCATGGGGATTGTCAGGAACCACACGAGGATTATCAGGAACTACATCAGGTTACCTTGTGACTTTCGCCACATTTCTTTCCCATTTTCTAACATGACGGCATATTTGGAGACTCTAACAACCTTAGACGTAGGTTAAAATATTGACCCCCCACTACTTCTGCCTTGAGGCCTCTTCACTCTAACTTTCTCCCCCACACAAAATTGCACATCCAAAACCCTTTTTCGACTTGTCATATCTTATTTTACTTCTAGCTTTCAAATTCTCCACCCTATCTTTAACATGATCAATGTTTGGAATAGACACACCCTTCATAATTTCTTGCACAACCCACCCAGGAGCCAATTCCTTGCAATAGTGTCTCCCCCTTAATAAAACAAAAGGGGCAATCCCCGTTGTGGTATGTGGGGTGTTGTGATCACACCAGATCCTTTCAGCCACCAACTCTTGAACACACCTCCCCGCACAAATGGCCAATTGTATCGTTTTTTTGAAGATTCTATTCACCCTCTCCACCAGACCATTGCCTTGCAGACTATATAAAGCAGTAGTTAAATGCTTGATGTTACGCTCCTTCAATTTGTGTCACGTTGTATGACTGAGTTTTTGAACACCATTGTCTGTAACAAGACACTTAAGAATTCCTTCACAATGAAAGATCTCTTTTAAGAACTCAATTACATTAATCGTGTTCGGCTCTCTCAAAAACTTGTAAGAAATCCATTTGGAATGATAGTCCACAGCAACCAACACATACCTTTTTCCCTCATTCTGACCCCTTTAGGACCAATGAAATCTAAACCTAGTTTTTCCCAAGGCCTATCAGGATAAGTACTGGACTTCGGCACCTCCAGTGTACGTAAGCTCTTGTCAGCCCCCTTGCACTCACTACAGTTATTGACCGTCATCTCCACCTCAGAATCCATGCCTGGCCACCAATAATACAAACGGAAACGTTTCCTTGTGCCAGTAATCCCTACATGTCCTTTATGGGTCAACTTAATCAATCTGTTTCTTAACTCACTAGGCGGAACCAAATGCTCCCCTCTCATCACCAGATTATCTTCCACATTCAACTCATCCTTCACCTTCCAAAAAGGTTTAATCTCCTCAGCTACACAATGTTCCCCAGGCCGACCTTCACAAACACACTTTTTAACAGTTGAAAGGGAATTATCCCTGCTCACTGCTTCCTTCCAGAACTGTCTGGTAATAACCCCTTCTGAGACAAAGACTCCATCAATCATCCCTACAACAACATCCCCCTCCTCTGCTTCATCCTCTTCACCGGTATTAGTTACCGGACACCTAGAAAGCAAATCTGCCCTGCAATTTTTACCCACAGTAATATGTTTCATTTTCATATTTAATTCCTATAATCGGGTCAACCTGGGACTTGTTTTATTAAAAATTGTCATTTCACAGGCACACTAAATGCTTGTGATCTGTGACTACTGTAAACTCTCTCCCCCACACATAAGTCAGAAAATGGTTCGAGCCCCATACACAAGCCAAAGCCTCTCTCTCTATTGTGCTATAATTCTTTTCAGCCTTAGAAAGACATCTAGATGCAAATGGAGTGGTATATTCCCTGCCATCAACTATCTGGCTCAGTACAGTACCAAAACTGATACCACTGGCATCAACCGTAATGATGAAAGGTACATCATCTCTGAAGGGTTGAAGAGCCGGAGCATCCATTATAGCAGCTTTGAGTGTAAAAAACGCTTGCACCTGCTCTACATTCCATTCAAACTTTGCCCCACTCCTCAAACGTTTTCGCATAGGTTCAGTCTGATAAGCAAAATTCTGTACAAATCGTGAGTAATATTCACAAAGCCCCAAAAATGATTTCAATTGATCCTTATCTTTTGGAGAAGGTGAATTTCCAATTGCATTTAGTAGATCTACCTTAGGTAAAATTCCCTGGGCAGAAATTCTGTGTCCCAAATAATCTACAGACTGAACCATAAATTTACACTTTTCTTTCTTGACTGTCATTCCATGATCCTCCTAAATTCCTAACACCTTATCAAGTTTATGCACATGCTCTTGAACTGACTCAGAACCAATCAGAATATCATCTTGATAAGCCAAGACACCGCACTCGTCACCAACAAGTTGATACATGAGTTTTTGGAAAAGTGATGCCGCTGAAGCCAATCCAAACGGCATACGTAGGAAACGGTAATCCCCAAAAGGCGTGACAAAAGTTGTGAGATGACGAGATTCTTTGCTCAGTTCAACTTGATGATATGCTGACTTGAGATCAATCGAGGAAAATAATCTCATACCCCACAACTGTGCCGGCATATCCTCAATCTTTGGCAAGGGGAAACAGTCCACCAAAATGTTCCTGTTTAAGGATCTCAAATCCACACATAATCTCGAATCAATCTTTGTCTGCGGTTCATCTTTACACTACCTGGGACACTACACTTCTCTCTAGTGATGCTCACATACATGTCTGGCGACAGCTGCGCTGTCAAGCCAAACAATTAAAAAGCAGACTATGGCTGCTTTTGTCATATGCAAATAATGTGGAAGGTACTGTGATTCGCCGATAGGAGACACCATATACTGCAGCAAACTCGAAGTGGATCCCCGGAGAATGTTTTTATTTTGATCGAGGTGCTCATTCACCAGGGAGGACCCCTCGTGAAGCTGGTGACTCGGCTCCCACTTAAGCTTCTGGCATGCTTGAGATGGGATTTTTCCTTCCTTGTTCACCCTCACGTGTATGCTTTGCTGGTGTTACAGTTTGTCGTTACCATGGTTTTTATGTACTGTTCCAGCTTCCTGGTTATTGGTGACCAGGGACTAACTAACGCCATTCCTCTCCCGGATAAGAACTCTCACCCACAGCTGCCTGGCATCATACTCTGGTTTTCTTTAGCCCCCTGATTTGCGTGAGCCGAGTCGCTAAATAGGAGATAAATGCTGATCTTTAACCTAAATGTAGTTCACACCACCAATCTAAAAATAAAAGTCAATATATTTGAGAATTCTCCTACTGGACAAACCTATCAGTCATAACCTTATCTCACACACACTGAGAGATCTTACTCATGTTATCTTCGCTATGGACTGGGGCTGCCTCTACCATCCCTTGAAAACCAAATGTCTGCCACCATCCCTGGTGCTAGCAAACAATAGTAGGTGAAATTAGCGAAGTATGGGGGTGACCATGAAGGGCTGACTGGATGAGGGAACATAGAAGGAAAAACTGTGGCTTAGCTGAGGATTAAGCCTCGAGGAGGCCCACCCTCTGGATAAAGGTGAGTGGTTCCATGTGGTGACTTATATCGCTATATGGCTAGTGCCTTGTCAAGTGGTGATCTTCAGTGTTTAGAGTCTGCCTTTGCTAGGTCAGCTCCTTGGGCAGAAAGAAATTTGGCGCTCTTGCTGGTGAATAAAAGTCAGCATGTAACCCCTTTTGTGGTCAAAGGCCAGTGCGTGCCAGACTACGTCAGAGCAATGTCTGGTCTCTGAATACAAACATCCCTGCTCCTCCCCAACTCGCCTGAGTCACCAACAGCTTGGCGCCATTAGGCTTGTGCCAAGTTGTGTGTTGGGGGTGGTGGTGTGTCTAGGCAAGGGGTGAGAGGGAGATGGGAGGCCAAGGAAGGGAGTGATGGGGTGGGAAACAAAAAAAAATGATTGAAAGCACTTTAACTGGAATAACTGGAAACAGAAGAGAGGGACGCTGCTGCTTGCATGGCCTTAATACGGATAGCTCCGTGCACCCCGCTGAAAATTGGTGCCTTGGGCCAAGCTCACCCAAGCCAAATAACAGCCCTGCTGCCTACATTTTGCCGCTAGTAGTAGTTGGGCTCCCTCCAAATCCCTTCATCTGCCCCACCTCGGTGCCTAGTGTAGTAGGTTTTATTTCGAGCGTGGCCTGGGGGATTCTGCCCTGTGATGGATCTAAGTACCCCTTTTTGTGTTATGCTTTCCAGTCCTTTGTCCCTGAGGTTGGTGTACATCCTCAAGGAGGGCCTACCCTCATTATTTGTTTCACCCAGAGGCGATCTCGTGCCCTCCCCTCGCCGGGCTCCAGGCATTGGCATGAACCTCACACTGTATGGCTGCCCTGTGGGAAGCACGCTGCAGGCTGGAGCCTTACAGAAAGCTTCCAGTACACTCATATCTTTAACACTCAGACACCCCTTGCAGTCCGACATTGAATCACACACCTGCATCTGTCACTCATCCATACGTGGCACAGGGATAACCCGTGTTCTCATCTTTCATTTTAATATACCCAACTTTCCTTGGCACGCTGGCTGTGGCAGCCATGTACAGGGCCTGCAGATGCACTGCGTTCCTTTGCAACTACACCATCCATGAGAGTCTCCAGGCCATCCATTTTCTCTCATCCACAAAGAAGCGGTCCTTCTACTAATTTATTGGGGGGAGCATAATTTGCGGAGTTTCATTAAAACTATGCAAAATTGCACAAACAGGTGGAAATCAGCATGTCACGCTGATTGTTTGCGCCAGGAGCTCATTTCACACTGACAAATCTGCATGAATGGCACCGTGCTGCGTGCCGGAGGGCTCTGTTGCTCGAGTTGATTGTGACTATTCACAGTGAGAAAATCTCCCCATGTGCCTTCCTAGCATTCAGAAGTAGCGCTAGAGGACCCCAGTTCTTACTCGCTATTGCCAATTTACCACTGGCAAGCCACATGCAAGAAAAAAGTCTGCCATGCATCAGTTGGCGGAATTTGGCTGGAACTCTGCATTACACGCGTAACGCGGAGGGGCCAAAATTCCGCTTCTGCTGGCGGAGCGAAATTTATCGCCCGCCCCTACTATTTTATTATCCAAGCTCCTGACACCCATTGGATCTGTTATGCACTTATGCAATCCTGACCTTGCCTCTGTCTTTCACTCGCCTTCTTCTTGCATCTTACAAAAACCTGAAGAATCTGTTCCCAACCTTGCTTGAACCATGGTTTGACTAACACTAACTGCTTCTCTAACCAGTCTGTCTGTCAAAATTCAGCATTCTCATCCCTAACTCACTAGCACACTCTCATCCCGTTTTTCATCCTCCTGACCATATTGTCATTCACATAGATGTAAATGCCCTTCCCTCCTGTCCCCCAGTTGCCAAGACCATCTGACAAAACAAGCGTTGGCAAAGCAAATAGGCCTCACCTTTAGGTCCAATTGGGTTTGCCATTGCCTTTTGGCGATGTTGTACAGCATTGGTAAAAGGGAGGAAAAGGTGACAACATAACTCAGACATTTTGTAGACATAAACATGCACACAACGGATCCCTACTCATGCAAAATGATATGGGGGCACATTTTACTGACCTGAGATGGGTGAGTATTAATAAAATTAAAACAAAGCTGTGTGAAAGTGTTTTTTTTTTTCTTTTCTTTTTAAAGCAGATTGGTTGGTAGCAATTCTCTCCATTGCCTTAGGGGGTTAAAAAAAAAAAGTTTGGGGAGGAGGGAAAAAAACAGCAACCCAAGAGGGGAGGGGAAGAAGAATAGGAGGCAGAGAAAAACAAGTGACAGAGGAAAAGTACATGGAAAGCACAAGACTGAGCGCAGATAGGGAAAAGAAGCACACAAGAGAGACAGCTGGAAAACGCTTGTACTCCAACGGAGTGCTTAGCTAAAAAGAAAAAGAAGTTCCCTAAAGGTGAGCAGTGGAAACAAGAAGCCAGCCAATCTGAAAGATAGTAAATGGGTGACAGACACAAGATGGATGAACTGGGATAAGAAAAGCGGTTAAATAAGAAGCCAGCAAATTGGAGTGACAACCAGTGGTTACTAGCTTTAAGTTCTTAAGTCCACACTTATGGCAACTAAAGACCTTGCACTTCCTGGTAGACTCAATCTAATGAGCCTTCACCTTACATCATCCGCACATTTACACCAGCTACACCTTGTCCTGCATGGCTCCCACCACCTGATCACTAAAACCATGTGTGTGTGTGCACCTGATCACTAAAACCATGTGTGTGCGTGCACCTGATCACTAAAACCATGTGTGTGCGTGCACCTGATCACTAAAAGGACGTGTGTGTGCACTTATCTGCAGGTGTCAGAAGACCTAGAGGCTGAAATGCCTCAGAGTATACATGGGCACGCTGGATCTTCATGATGGCTTTTAACCACGATCAATTGGGTCAGGCGCTCACCCTCCAGTTATTGACTCCCAACTCCCTTTCTTCGAAATACTTTGCTTAGTGTTCAGCTATCTCACCCACAATGTCTTTGCTCATCAATGACCAATCCCTCACTGATCTGGTTTTTGAATACTGTGGTTTCTTTTCTGGTTTTTTTTTTAGGGAGTCACTGTCATGTGCATTTCATCACTTCACTTAGGTGAATGGAAATTTAGGAGCTGCTTAGAGATGGATGGCCCATATTTTCACATACCCATCCACTAGAAATGCCGCAAGTTCTATTGGCAGTTGAATGTTGCACCATTCAGGATTCATTCAGCCTCCTGGGTCTTTACAAAGTGCCTAGTACGAATCGGGGCATCCGTGCAGACAGGGAATTTATGTCCCTTACCTGGGTCAGCAGAGAAGTTGCAAAGGTTTATTTGACGTGAACTGCCTCAGGAAATTCATTTCTGTGAGTGGGGGAGGGGTGGGGGCATCAACTGCTTTATAACCCTGCAAAATACATCGAGCTGGTCAGAGGGTAAATCGTTACCCCAATAGCTTTGAAATTTCAGGGTCAACAAAGGGTCATGACCATAAAATACTTGTTCGTGGTGGGCCTCATGTTGACTTGTATCAACAGGACTCCATCTTCAGCCTCCGGATGAAAATCTTGAGAGGAGGAGGAACAGCAACTGGGGTGACGCGTGTCAGTATATACTGGCGCAACACTATTTAGGGCCCTGCCTTTGGCTGGTTTACCTAAGGTCCAGGCATGATGGTATCCTTTTCCACCTGGCTGTGCACTGTTTTTGTGGTCGATATGTTGGAGTCTAGGGTCTGACTGGAGGACCTAAAACTAGAATTGGCTGAAGGTGGGCTGGGACTCCCGGATCTCCAGTTGTACTACCTAACTGGGCTCCTTCAGTTTGCAGCGCTATGGGGTGCTTATGGCCATAATTGGGAGAAGACCGCAGTCGACCAACCAAAACTCCATAGGGGGGGGTGTTGCAGAGTGCAGGTGGGCACCTCCTTCATAGTGACC
This sequence comes from Pleurodeles waltl, assembly GCF_031143425.1. NCBI lineage: Eukaryota > Metazoa > Chordata > Amphibia > Caudata > Salamandridae > Pleurodeles > Pleurodeles waltl. The sequence continues at coordinate 600,091,288 of NC_090446.1, read as the reverse complement.
CAGGTTGCACAGGCACATGCATATTGAAATGTGCCCTACACGCTTCTTCGCTTTTGGTGGCTCCGACCCTTCCTGCGTATTTGCACCTCTATGGACGTCATGCAGTGGCCGGATAGTGGCTATCAGAGGGCAGGAGACCTGTACTTGAATAATTCCTTTGTGACGCTCGCAGAAGCAGGGCAGCTCCTTATTGTCGGTCCGGGGCAGCTTCTGCAGGACACAGACGTATCTCATACGGCTCATGAAATCGTGGCGGTTTTCCCCAGGAACTCACCGAGTCCCAGGTACTGTCGGTGTTGCTGGATCCGGGCTCTAGCAGGGGCCTCATTTCCCAGTTGTATGCTGCCCTGAAGGGGGATTGGCAGTCTACCTGTGCTAACTGGGATGGAGATCTTGACGCCTCACTCATAGATGGTGAATGGAAGCCTGCTAAGGTGCAGGGAACAGCTAGTAATGCTAGGTTTAAACTGGCACAGTTCTATTATTTCCACAGGGCCTAAGTAACTCTGCAAAGGCTTCATAGGGTTACCCAACGCGATCGGCTGGCTGTGCATGCTGCGACAAGATCCCACCTGACTTTCTCAATATCATGTGGACATGTTGAGAGCTGCGTGGCATCTGGTTGGGGGTGTGGCATGCAGTGAATCTGATCTCTGGAGTCAGGGCTGTACTGTTGATATACCATTGTATACAGGCCTCCTGCTGCTCCCTAGAGAGGGTAGGAAGATGGGCTATAAGTTTGCTCAGCTGGACCTCGTGCTTGCCAGGTGCTGTGTTGCTATTCATTGGACACTTTTGGAGCCACATACGCAAGATAGATGGAGAGCTGACTTGTTGGAATGGACGGTGGCAGAAGAGTGTAGAAATAAGTAGGTACGCATGGGTGAGCATGCGGAAAGAAGCTTAGAGTTGTGGGATGCAATGGTGGGCCAACTGGGGGAAGATGAGGGTGCAGAGGTGATTGGCTTGATCCCTGTGTTCGCCTATGGCTGCAAAGCTGCCCCCCAGGTACCAGCGGCAGATCCAATGATGTTCTAGTGTGGTTGAGTACTCCCTCTTTTTGATGTGTGTGGTCTAGGTTTTTCTGCCAGAGACTGCAGGTGAAGTGTCTGAGAGACCAGATGGTGGATGTCTGGTGATCCACTGGCTTCATCCCCCTCTCCCCAAAAATCGATTTCCTGAGGTACACCTTCCAGATGTGTGCGGATGCGACTAGTGCTGAGTGAATTGTAGCATTGTGGCTTCCAGCTGTGCTCTGAAAAGCTATTGTGTTGGTTCATAACATGCTTTGTTTTTCCTCCTCTTCCAGTTTCCACCTCCATGAAGCTTATCAGTATTCCTGCAGGTTATGTAACAAAATAATGAAGACATTTACGGCGATGGCAGGTGCTTTCTTGGAGTCCCTTCTTGGAGTTACATTTAAAGAATTGGGCAGGTGGCGGAGCATAGACTGCACGTTAACACACAGGATCACTAGGTGGTCAAATATTCCCAGAGTGCATTCCTACCTCATGTCTCTGGATATATGAACAACAGTATGATGATTATTTCGACATACAAGGGTGAACCAGCTCACTCGTTCTGTCAAAGGAGGCCCAAGATTTGTAAGTGCAGGTTTCAAGGCATCAGATATTCTTGAATTCCCAAAATCTAAGGGAAATGAGAAATGGCCAGCGGATGACTTAGGCCGTTGGCTGCAGAATCCCACGAGTAGGAGCGACAGCAGCAAGCCATAGGCCTCCTGTTTCAACAGTGGAGGTCTTTGTGTAATCTTACAAACAAATGTCAGAATACGAAAAGTGTACCCCCTTTGTCTCCAGAAGAAATGTACATCGGAGCGCAGTCCAGCCAAAGTAGGGTGTTCTTGCCTTTTATTCTCTTCAATTGAAGAGACTTCAGGAATGTCTGTGCCACATGATGCAGCCTGGTAGTCCTGATTGCCAGCACTGTTTCAGATATCTATCCAGGAGCACCATTGGACCGCATCCTAACTGACTCGCTAGGAACTCTGACAGAATCTTCAATCAGAATCTAGCACGCCCTAGCAGTAAATCTTCTGGGGATCTAGAGATCAGACACTTGAACTTGGACTGTTTGGATGTATTAGTCACCTGTACGTAGGCTTGACTAATGTCCCTACGCAGAAGAGTTTCTTTTTGTGGTGAGATGACAATGCTTTGCTTGTGATCACTAGTAGCTCACACGAAGATTTGTGTCCTGACAAGTCAGGCCTCCACCATGCATCTATCAAAGCACCTTGCAGCCATTTTGTATTACAGGAAAGACCAGGCCAGAGCATCCTTTCGAGCCTTCTTGATTCCCATGGGCATATTAAGGAGGTTGTCACTGGTCCAGGGTCTGCCTCTAGCATGGAAACTGAACGTAGTACTTTCCTACCAGATGTTAGTGGACTTTGTACTAAGCTAATAACTTGGTGTTTCAAAGAGAGTTAGCGAGAGCCAGGAATTTTCTTCACTAGAGACTTCGCCTAAGATACACGCAGAACAAGTGACTTTAAAACTTAGCGCTAAAGCTGTTGCCAGACTACCACTTTCATCAGGGGACATCTCACTCTGTCTTTTTCTACCAACTGATGAATGAGGCTGAACTTTTGATGCTACAAGTGCTTTGAGCTACTATATCAGTAGAACAAAGGAGGTTTGGGGAGGGGCGGTGGGGGTTGTTCTGATACTGACCACTCAACTCTTCCATGAATGTGGGTAGAATGGACAAAGTAGACAAGACGGTTTGTTGAGTACGCTTTAGGTAGGTCACTGTATAGGTGGTAGATGTCACCCACTCATGCATACCAAAAAGCTGACTGGCAATGCTTGGGTAAGTGACTACTCCCACGAGGAGGGAAAGAGCCACAATAGTTGTCTTCGAGGCCAGTGTGGCGTTGGCGGCCACTAGGAAACCTTCGAAGCCCTAAGCCGTAAATTAATATTCAAGGCATGTTGCACTGGGAGTAAATAATCAGTGACATGAACATACAGTTACTTAGTGGGATACGAGGAACTAACATGCCACATAAGGGCCATTAAAGAGTGCTTTGAGATCATGGACTGTGATGGAGAAGTGAAAGAAGTGGGACTGATGACGGGACATACATGACAAAGGAGTGTTTCAAACCAAGCTGGTAAGAAGGGTAAGTGGGAACTACACAACACTTTCTAACCTTGCAGTATATGGTATCGGACAAGAAGAAGAGGACATGGAGGGCCGGTAGTAAATAAGGAGAATGCACCAGAACAGGGGGGCTTCCAACCACAACTCAAAGGAGAGGGGTCGGAAGTGAAGATGGACAGACTGGGGACACGGGTAAAGGAAAGGAAACTAATATTTTTGGGTACTTGCTACTTCTCTCTAGGTGAGAGGAATTGGGATCTGTCAGTTCTGTAGTGATGGAGGACTGTGACATAAAGCCTAGCCTGATAGGGAGGTCCCAGGAAAGCAGTTAGATTTGCTTACCCTTGCCCCTAAACAGTGTTTAGTAAGAGGCTCTGATGGATATTTATTGTCTGAGTGCCTAGGCCTGAAAAACAAGTTGAAGGGTGAGAGTCCTGTAATAGTGGAGGTAGCGGTGTTGACACTGGGCTTCCTGGGTTTCATGGGCAGTGTGTTTCTCCAGGCAAAACTTCTTCAAGGCACTGAAGGGCCCACACTGACACAAAGCAGCACATGGTCGGCTTGTGAGCTCTAGGCATGAGCATAAGCTTTCTGGTAGCTTCACTAGAGAGCCCCTTGTGGCCCAGGCCCCGTGGTCATGTACAGAAGCATTAGTAATGCTATTAGGGAACAAAGAGGGCTGAATTTTACCTATCTGACTTCAGGCATTCTTGAGCAATAGGGGATAGCTGGAAGCTAATCACTCAAAGACCAAAGCAACTTGGCAAGCAAAGACAGCACTTTTAATGGTCTGGCTTGACAGAGCAGCTGTCGCCAGACAAACGTGTGATAATCAGTGGCTTTGACTGCACCCGCATGTTGGGATCTGTGAGAACATTTTGATTGGGCAGAAGTTGCGTGCTTCCACAAAAGAGTGCTTGTCCTCCACACAGCTGTGATAATTTTGTTTATTTATTCAGCTGCCTGAGCTTGAATTTTCTTGGGCAAGAGGATGGGATTCGAATACCAATATAGGGGCATATTTATACCTGTTTTGTGCCGAATTTGCGTCTTTTTGTATGCAAATTTGGTGCAAAACTAACTCCATATTTATACTTTGTCGCTGGACCCATCTAGTGCCAAATTTATGGAGTTAAGGTGGAAACATACTTGCGTCAATGAGATGCAAAATAGGTGTTCCCGTGCACAAAATGACTATGGCCTTAGCGCCATATTTATCCCCCGTGCTAAAATCACACAAGGGGGGGAGGGGGTCAAAAAATGGCACAAAGCTTGCTTTGCACCATTTTTTAACGCCTGGGTCAGGGCAGGCATTAGGGGACCTGTGGGTCTATTTCCATGGTGGAACACCATGGAATAAGCCAACGGGTGCCCTCCCCATGCCCCAGGGACACCCCCCACCCACACCAGAGGGACAGTGGAGGATGGGGACCCCATCCCAGGTAAGTATAGGTAAGTATTTTATTTTTTAAAGTGCCATTGGGGGCCCTGAAATGGGCCCTCTTACGTGGCACTGGGTGCAATGGCAAAGCCCAGGGGACCTTAGTCCCCTGTGCTGGCCATTGGGGTGGCAGGGATGACTCAGAGTCATATGGTATGGATGGTTTTGCATCAGTAAATGACTCTAGGCAGGTTAGAGTCTTTTTTTTTTTTACTCTAACCTGCCTAATGTCATTTTTTGGTGCAAAATCCCCTTCATCCATACCGCCAGCCAAACCCGACTAACATAATTTTTTTTATGCTAGCCTACCCTTTCCACCGGCTTGCACCATTCCATAAGAATGGTGCCTGGTTGGTGCACAGAAATGGTGCAAGCCGGTGCTAAACGTTTTGTTGCAAAACTGCGTTGGTGCAGTTTTGCACAAAAAAGTATAAATCAGGGCCATAGTGTCTTAAATAATTAGATAATTTTTAATATGTTGTCTTTTTCTGGCAACAGCATAGATGGAAGGAGGGCAGCCATGATCACCATTCCATATGTTGTAGAATTTGTATGTGCTTTATTGTGATTGGGTCCGACGGTCAATGCAAAAATGAGTTGGTGGATGGATGATTGGATGTATAAGTGCAAAGATGAGCAACAGAAGAGTACGTGTATGATGACCTATTGAGTGCCTAAATCCAATAAAGGCCCAAGAGGCACTTTTATTCATAAGCCAGACCTATTGGCATTGCCAATACTTGTTGGATCATGGTGGGTCCTCCGACAGGCACTCATCATAAATACTTTATTCCGTTCAATAGACCCGTAAAAGTTGACATAATAAAAAGTAGTCAATACATGCAGTCATCTTTAAAACATTATAATACTTAAAACAACAACAATGCATACGTGGGAAGGAAATAATATAGCATCATTATCAGTAAGTGTTACAAATTTGAAAGGTGCTCAAGATAAAAATGTAACAGCGTCAACAACAACTTCACTGCCCAGATCACACAAATAAATGGGAGCTGGACCACTAGATCTGATTTCTGAAGCTAGAAGAACTGGGTGGAGGAACTGCCTCCTCTGCATTGAATACAAACTGCAAAAAAAAAAAAACGTGTTTTGTGCTCTGAAGAGTAGAACCATTACAAGGACAGCGGAAAGCGTTTGAAACCATGTACCCTGACCAGGTAATGCTACCAAAAATGTACAGTCTTTAGATGAAACCTAGTCAATAAAAAGTTGTCACTCACAAGAAAAATTTTGCAGATACAGGGCAGGATATAAAGGAAACTTCTGCGAGTCGGTAGCCATCCCTGAATTCCAACAATTCACACACATATCATGAGCTTGTTGAAAAAATAACTCTTTTGCTTTTACTTCAGCCGAGACAAGTAGGGAGTCCAGGACAGAAAAGTACTTGACAACACCCAGTCTAGCAAAATTATTTCTACCATAGTTTAACAAGGGTATATCCAAGGTTCAATCCGGGGGCAGGGAATCCGCTAGCACTACTCTGCAAAAATGAGCTTTAGGATTCCTCTACACTAAGTGAAAGGAGCAAGGGCTGCAATCTTATGTAATCGTCTGTGGGCCTCAGACCAACTTCTGTGTGGCAACAGGATGATGGAGTTGAGTGCAGAATAGCAAACAGCCATTTTATAAATTTGTTTTCCACTATCTGAAGTCTTTTGTTATTTTGATATCCCCTCCCACCAGCACCAAAAGAAGTGATGGATAAACATTTACTTTCAAAAGCAGTAAGCTGTTCTTTTACTGGTTTATGGCCCAGTTTTTTCAAAAATCTAAAATCGTCATCTATAGATCTTTGAATTGTAAAGTGTGAATGCTCATTAAAAACTTCTAATTAAGGTCCACATCTAGTATGTAAAATGGGTGTCTTTTAAAATCTCAGGGCCATCAAGCACAAATGTTTTAGTTTTGGTAAACGTCGGGCCACACTTCCCGAAGAAAGACTTAGATCTATTTGTCCTGAGGCTTAAATTACCCATAAAGATGTTAAAGGAGGATTGAACGCCATTAGCTGCTCTTGCAATAGGACAGCATGGTCTGCGTAAAGTAGCACATGAACGACTAGTGAGTTGATACTTGGTAGGTCTTTCCCCTCGCTATGCAGATGACCCTCTGGGCTATTGATATGCAGAATGAAGAGGAAGGGGGCTAGCGCACACCATTGCCTAACTCCCTTAACAGATGGAAACTTCCGTCAAATTGCCTTCTTGGTTCTATTGGACTTTAGCAGAGGTGTGGGCATGGAGTCTACAAAGGAGAGTTATGATGCCAACGTCAACCTCCAGCTGTGCCATAATGGCCTATAGCTTTGATCTGTTTACTGTGTCAAAGGCACCTATTAAATCTATACAGGCAAGATGTACACAACTTTTTTTTTGCCTTTGTATATTTTTGTATAATGAGGGGTGAGTTCACTGTCCGTTCTATGGTGCCCAAACCCGGGCGTAATCCAAATTGGACATCAGATAAGCCACAGGTTTCTGCCACCCAGTCCTCTAGTTTGGCTAGTATAACTCTGTCTAAGATCTTGACAGAGCTGTCCAGGAGAGAGATAGGGCGATAACAATGAGTTGGTCCTTATCTCCCTTTTTTTAAAAAGGGACAATAATCATCTCCTTCCAGGTCTGAACCAGGGGCCCAGTCACAGCAGATCTTATTACATTAGTAATTAACGGACCCTAAAACTCTGGGTGGAATTGATATACACTTTAAAGAAGTCTATCAAGAACAGGGCCCTTGTTTGACGGGCTACACTGAATTGCCTGTATGACATATGCAACTTCAATTTATTTACTGAAGACTATGGCTGTGGCCAGTTTATGACCTGGTACAATTACCTCACCCTCTGGTTCACCATGAGCCTGATCATCAGCACTAAATATTTTAGAAAAATGTTTCACCCAGACCTGAGGTGGTATAACAGTGTCTATTTTAGGGGTGTCGACCCCTAACGAGCTAGTGGAATTAACCATCTGCCGTAAAGCTTTTGTGTCTTCCATACAACTTGCTTCTATAAGCTCCTCCTATGCTTTCCCCCTCAATTCTTCCTTGCAACAATTGCTTCCCTGTAAGTTTTCCTCTCCACTTAGGGCTCTGTAGGCTGACGTGCATGAGCAATTAAACTAGTGAAGGTTTTTGTTTGGTCTTTTCTTACCTCTTATTCATTTGTCAGCCATATAACCTGTTACAGAGGAGAAAGCCTGAGTAACATCAGCAGGGCTTGCATCATCCTGAAGGGCAGTCACAATTTGTTCCTTGTTCTTTAACATAAGGTCTCTAAGCAAATTGTTCTTATCAATAATACTCCATTTAATACTCAATCCCTTATTTCTATTAAGTCCCACCTAGGGGGCCGTGCCCCACTATAAGAAATGGTGTCTATAGTTGGAAGTGGTTTGCACCCTTTCCAAGTAGGGATCCTTACTTTAGTCAGGTAAGGGAGTCACATCTAGGATAACTCCTGCTCATCCCCCTTGATAGCTTGACACGAGCAGTCAGGCTCATCTCATAGACAATGTGTAAAGTATTTGTACACACACACACAGTAAAACAGTGAAAACACCACAAAAGTACTCTATGCCAGTGTAGAAAAATAGCCAATACTTATCTGAGTAAAACAAGCCCAAACGACAAAAATCCAACATACACAAGTAAAGATACAAATTTTCAAATATTAAATCTTAGTAAAGTGCTTAGAAACACAATAGCTTCAAGTGGGGCTATTATGGTGTCTTGATGGAGTTGTTTCCAACAGTCCAACGCCACTTGTGAGGGAGTGCGGGTTGAGGTGTGGCATCAACACCAAGGGGCCACAGGTGCTGCAGCAGAGTCTAGTGTCATAGACTTCAGTGACACAGCACTCGGGACTCATGCTGTGGTATTGGGCCTGTGTTGCAGTTGTTGCACTCAAGGGGTACCACAGCTCTGATGCAGGTGGCACAAAGTCAGAAAGCGGTGTCAGTTTCTAAGTTGCTCTGGAGTCAATGTGCTTAGTTTCTTCTTGGTTACACCACAGCTCACTTCCAAGGGCCCAGGAACTGAATTTTGCACCACTTGGCAAGTCAGGAGTCTCAACGAGAGAGCCCGGGCACTGGCAAGTGATGTCTTTGATGGTCCTGAGACTTCTTAACAGGAAGCAAGCTCAGTTCAAGCCCTTGGAGAACCTGGAAAAGTGGGATGTAGAAAGCAAAGTCCAGTCTTTTCACTCTCAGGACAGAAACAGCTAGCAGCAGGCCAGCACAACAAAGCAACAGGCACAGTGGCAGTCCCTCTACAGCACCTAGCTCTTCTTCCTGGTAGAATGTCCTCAGTCCAGACGTGTTCTAACTTTGTGGGGTTAGAGGTTCAGTACTTGTTCCCATTTCTGTCTTTGAAGTAGGCAAACTTTAAAGAGAAGTCTTTTTAGTGCACAAGACCCTGCCTTTCCCTGCCCTGGCCCCAGACACACTCCAAGGGGTTGGAAACTGCTTTGTGAAAGGACAAGCACAGCCCTATTCAGGTGCAAGGGTCAGCGCCTCCCACCACTCTAGCCCAGGAAGACCCACCAGGAAATGTAGGGCACACCTCAGCTCCATTTGTGTTTCTGTCTAGAGTGAATTCACAAACAGCCCAACTGTCATCTAACCCAGATGTGTATTCAACAGCCAGGTGGAGGCTCAGAAGGGTTGAGCAAGAAAATGCCCACTATAAAAGTTAACTTCAGCAAAAGATGTATTTTAAAATTGTGAGTTCAGAGTGCCCAAACTCCATATCTCCATGTGCTCCCAATGGGAAATTACACTTAAAAGGTATTTCAAGTCAACCACCATGTTACCCTATGGGAGAGACAGGTCTTGCAATAGTGAAAAACGAATTTAGCAGTATTTCACTTTCAGGACATGTAAAACACACCAGTACATTTAGCACGTTTAAATACACCACACAATGCCCAGGGGGCTGCCTTGGGCCTACCTTAGGCGTAACTTAAATTTAGTAAAATTGAATGCATGGGCCTGGCAAGTGGGTGCACTAGCCAGGTCAAAATGGCAGTTTAAAACTGCACACACACACACAGACACTGCAATGGCAGGTCTAAGACATGTTTACAGGGCTACTGATGTGGGTGGCACAATCTGTAAAACTAGTAAATCAGTATGTCAATCATGGAGAAAACAATCATCAATATATTTTAGACAGAATGGATATGCACTTTAGCACTGGTTAGCAGCGGTAAAGTGCCCAGAGTCCTAAAGCCAACAAAAACAGTAAAGAAAAAATAAGCGAGAGAAAGCAAGAGATTTGGGGATAATCCTACAAAAAGGACCAGGTCCAACACAACCCCCTTCCAGCCTAAAGCCAGGGTAGACCAATCATTACCTTGATGGACTTCCCTGCTTAGGGTGATAGAACATGGACCCTGGCCCACAGCAGCAGAGGCGTGTTACAGTTCTACACCTTTTGAACCCAGTTGGATTCTTCTGTCCATAATCTTAGGCCCACTAAGCTAGCCCATGGGGAATGCTTCTCCTCACCAGCGGACCTCATCTGTACAGCACCTTACCTTACTTTGCTCACAGATATATCCCTGTAGGTAGATAGTACCACCATGGCTGATGTAGTGGTGTGGCCCATTCCACCCTCACGGTGTGACTCCTGTCCCTCACTCAAGAGCCTCTCTGGCCATAAAGACAGCAAACCAGAGTGACCACTGACAGCTGTCAGTGAGGAGAGCCAGGCCTCAGCTGTCCCAGGGCTCTCTAACCTATGTGGTTTCTCAGAGTGGGAGGCGGTAGCCCCAGGTGACTGGCACCCTTTGTCCACTATCCCTCCCACCAGTTTAGGGGTGGTATCCTTACACTGGTACTCCAACCCAGGGTCTGCATTTTTAGGCTGACAGGAGTAAGGGTGAGTCCTTCCTCCCCCTACCCCCAAGCCTGAGGCTCTGTATCCTTCTTTTGGAAGTGGTACTCCCAGACTCCAGAAGTGTCAGGGCACCTGTGGCAGCCGTATTGCACAATTCTCCCACAAGTTCAGGGGTGCACACCTGCAACTGGTCCCCCAACCCAGGGTCTGTACCCTTAGGCTGAGCATGTGCCATGCAAACCAGGACTTCCAGGAGGTACACCCCTTCCCCCCACAAGGGAAATACATTCCTCATGTGTTGTGGGAGAGTTTGCCTGGCACAGGTCTCCCAACCCCTGTCCATCTAACAGAGCATCAAGCCCTCCCAAGCCAAAAGTGGTGTCACCAGTGTCATTCCTTGGGTGCGCCAACCTCAAAGCTGGCAACCCATGTCCCACGGATTCTTCCTCGGGGGACTGCCCTCCCCCTCTCACCCTTTCATCTGAACTTATGCACCCTCCTCTCCGGAGTGGTGCTGCCAGGCATCAGAACTGGTGGGATGCTTTTGACAGCACCCCCCCCCCCCTGTTTTTCTGACACTATGGGACTCTCAGCAGTGGATGATCTCCTGGTACAGACCACGTCCCCCTGCCTGTGCCCCTTCTGAGAGCAATCCAAGCTCTGATAGATAGGGCACCCTGGGCCTCTGCCCACTCTCACCCCTTCTCCTATTACTGTAAAGGACATGGGACCCTTCTCCCCACTATTACACTGGGATCTGCGTGGGTCACTGCAACCCTACCCCTCACTCTGATGTGGAAAACATGAGCATTTCTCCTTGGGATCACTCCCTAATGCCATCCCAGAACTCTGGTGCTCACACAGAGGTCTCCCTCCAGTGCAAGCTCCCTGGGGTCAGAGAACTCACACTCCACCATGTGTTGGCATAGTTCTGGCAATCTGTGACTGAAAATACGCTTTCCAGCAATCAGATTGTACAGGCCCTCACACGTGTTAACCATACTACCCTTCAGCCAACCAGTGTGTTAAGAAAGTACCCCACACCATTCCCCATCTGGTGAGACACTATTTGACTGCCCTTCGTACTCCCTAACCAGGACTTCCTCCATGGGGGTACACCTCTCTCTGTCACTCCCTTCTAGAGCCACTAGAGTGTCCCTCCCACCACCAGGAATATGAATCCCCATGCCAGTCCCCCAAACCCCCTCAGGGACCCTGCGTACTGCCTTAGAAACCAAGTCTCTGGGTATGTGGACCTTTTCTTCAGTACGAAACATGAAACTTTTTCTGCTATGATCTAAGCTGAACTTTCCCCTCCTGGCTTTCAGATCCTGCTCTCTCAGTTTCAGCTCATGAACTAACATCATTTATCTTTCCTCCATGGCAATTTTTTCTTTCTCTGTCTGTTTTGAGCCTGGCTAGTTCCAACTGGAGGTTTCTAGCTCTCCGCCTCTTCTCCAGCTCATCTGGAGACAGACCTGGAGAGGAAACACAGCTGCCAGCACTGGAGGGAGCTCATCCACCATTCTGGCTGGTCCCCCTCCTCATAGACGATGAAGGTTCCTCCAGCCGTCCCAGGTGCAGACTTTGTTCGTCCTCCTCCACAACATCATCCCCATCCTCTGTGTGCTCACCAGCTTTATTGGCTGCCAACCAGAACCTCAGCACCTCTTGCAGCGCCTCCCTCCTGGTGAGGTCTTTAAAGGAAAACTTGAAATTCCTGTAGAACATTTTGAGCTGAGGCACCATATAAGTCTGCAGCCTGTCCTGCACAAACACGAAATCAGCAATAACTGCTGATGGCTTACCAGGCAGATTGTGTACGAAACTCAGAAGTTGCATAAGAACTTCAGAAGGCAAAAAAAAGAAAAGGCCTAAAGGAAAAAAGCAGTTTGTGGTTGCGTAATGGACTGCCTTATGGAAGTAGTGTACACCAATCACTGTATGTCAAGTACAAATACAAGTCCTGGCCACCAGTGGTAAAAATGTGGTCTCTAGTTGGCAGTGGTTTGCAACCTGTCCAAGTAGGGACCCCCACTTTAGTTAGGGTAAGGGAGTCACACAGCTAAGATAACCCCTGCACACCCCATTGGTAGCTTGGCACGAGCAGTCAGACTTATCTCAGAGGCAAGATTGATTTGCATATGGCTGGGTCTAAACTGAGGTGGCATGGTGAGCGAAAGAACAATAGATTAAAATCAGATCGGTGACTACAGGTGAGTGTTTGAAAAGTTTCACCCCTCCGTCCATCATCCTTTTGTGTTGCTAAAGTTGCCCTAAGTGGGAAAGATATGCCCAGATGTGGGTCCTGTGCTCACTGTGCCACTGGATTCAAGCTAGCCTGGCTGATGAAGGGTGGTACCCTGAAACTGGTCCCAGGATGCTTGTTTCCAGTCCAGGGAGGACCTGGTCTGGAAGTTTGGGCTGGACTGTTCCCATGGGGGAACAGGGTCAAAACTGATTTGCATATGGCTGGGTCCAAAATGGGGTGGCATGGTGAGCAAAACAGTGATGGATTAAACCCAGATCTGTGATTTGGGGTGAGTGTTGGGAAAGTTTCAGCACTCCGTCCATCATCCTTTTGTGGTGTTCTTTTGGAGAGAGTCTCCAGGCGCAATACCAAGTGTACACCATTAGCCCAGGCTCAAAGCAGTCTGGGACCTGGAGTCTCCTTCTCCCAGAACAGGAATGCTGGTGTCCTTTTGACGAGCACCTCCAGGTGCCATTCCAGGTGTACATGATTAGCCCAGGCTCAAGGAGTCTGGGACCTCGAGTCCTTCCCGTGAAGTGGGAGCGCTGGCGTTCTCTTAAAGAGCGCCTCCAGGCGTGATACCAGGTATACAGATTAGCCGAGGTTCAAAGCAGTATGGGAGCAGGAGTCTCCTGTGCAGCACGTCTCCTTTCTGTGAAGCGGGAGCGCCGGTGTTCTTTTAAAGAGCGCCTGCAGGCGCAATACCAGATGTACACAGTTACCCCAGACTCACAGCGGTCTGAGACCTGGAGTCCCCTTCTCTCCTGTGCAGTGCATCTCCTTCCAGCGGAGCAGGAGCGTCGGTGTTCTTTTGAAGAGCGCCTCTAGGCGCGATACCTGCAGTACAAGATTAGCCCAGGCTCAAAGCAGTCTGGGACCTGAAGACTCCTTTTCTGCTATGAGCACCCGTGTTCTCTTGAAGAAGGCCTCCAGGCGCGATACCAGGTGTACACGATTAGCTCAGGCTCAAAGCAGTCTGGGACTTGGAGTCCCTTTCTCCCCTGTGCAGCGTCTCCTTCCTTATGCACTCTCATATAAACACGTCATGCACACAGACACAACCTCCTTCCCACCCACAGAGCAAGGACACAACCCCATTACTTCCTCTTCTCCATCTCCGGACTCTCTCTGATATCCATAAACAATAGAATATCTCTGCTCACATATAGGGACCCTAGAATGTTTGGTGCAATAGCCACTTTAATTTGAAACTACATTAAAATAAACAACACCTGTCTGTCAGAAACAATATTTTCCATTTATTTTTCAGATTTTTTTGCAAATGTAGCCAGTAAGCCAAATCTGTCGTTAAGGGCAATTAAATGAAAGCATCATTGTTTTTACTATTTTAATACTGCAAATAAAAAGGGGAAACTAGGTCTCTAATATAGGCTGTAAACAGAGTGTAAAAAGGGTCAGACTGAGTCAGATCATACGACTGGGCACTCAAATATGTGCTCCCCATTAGCAACTCAACCAGAAAAGTGGCCTGCATTTGAAAATCGGAGCATATTTGAACTTGTACAGACAACCTGCATTGGTGTTTTGTAAAAGGTATTGGAGATGGCATGCATTTGTGCCTAATGCTGGCAATGTTTGTGGTAACATCAGAGAAACCAACATTATAAACCGGCCAACCACACCATAAAATGGGGCCACACGCAACCAAAACATACAGTCGCACTAGGACCTGTCAGGCCAGCCCTTCTGGCAATGCCAGAATGCATTCTGTGCCAGTACCACCCTGGGTGTGCAGCTAATGCTGCACCTTTAAATACTGCTGAAACTGCACTGTCCTCTCATGCTCGGCAGGGTCAGACAGGCCGTTCGGTATCTTCGGCTTACTGAGACGGATTGCTGAACAAAGCAGTCTTTTTCATAGGCTATTTTTGCTTGAAAGCTATTTTTTCATGTAGGGTTGTGGCAGGTTTCTTCAGTCTACGTCTTTTGACTACTGATTGGTAGATATTGCATGATTTGTATGGCGGCTGCCTTTTATCATAATAATTGAAGTGTTGCTTCTCACTGAGATGATGCTGTTGTCACCATGCTGGCTCTTTGCGAAATATGGAAGGAAGCACCGTGTGCCGGATCCTCACACCTAAAAGAAGTGTAAAGGTTAGTCTGGACATGCCACAAGTAGGATGAGGGACCAGGAGGTAGAGAGCTAAAGACAAAATGTCAGAGGAAAGTAGGTGGAGTGCCTTCTGGGACCACCTGCTCCGGCGGGGCTCAACTTGAGCCATTTTGCAGGTTGGCCCCACCATCATTTGTTGTGGGGAACTGGCACTCATTTTTAATCATCAGACTGTGACCCAGAGTGAATAAGAAAAGGGTGGAAGAGAATTGCAGACAAAACAGTGACAAAAGGAGAAAGAGGCGAAAAAATAAACTGCAAGAGTGAATTAAAGGATCCGGAGGTGTAGGGTGGTGGGAGAACGAGGCATGAGGTGGAATCAGAACTAGACAGCCTTGGTATTTTGCAACCCCAGCTTTCTGATTTACTGGCCCTGGGCGTCTGAAAAACCTTTGGGCATCTGCATTATTATTTTCCAAATTAAATACAGTAAGGCTTTCAGTGTTAATATCTTTGCCTGAAAAGTTTTCTGAGGCGTCCCACTAAATGTTCTTTGTGGTCCAGAGCAGTGGTTGGCAACATTTTGCATTTAGACTCCTGGGGTCCCCTACTCAATCATTACTGGAACCCAAGGACCGCCATTGGAATCCAGGGAACCCGACTGAGATATTAGTTCAAGCAGGAGACCACAGCCTAAGCATTTCCGATGACTTAAACTGCAAATGAATACACAAAAAATAGAGAAACAAGCATTTTGCAAACAAATACACACAATTTATAAAAATAACATATATTTTTTGTAAACTTTAATACCAAGATCACCGGAGTCAGGTGAGTACTTTTGAGTAATGAATTCTTAAGGTTTTCAAAAGTAGATAGTGCATTTTTCAGATGCGGTAGGGTTATCCTATGGCAGAAGAACAAGCACTGCATACAGGTATAGCACAGTGACTTACAGGACCAATCTTTTGGGCTTAGGGTCAGTATTGGGCAAGGTCCAAGGCCACACCAACAGGTCACCTCGGGTGGCACAGGGTGGCTGGGTGCAGTGGTGCAGTTCAGTGTCTGGTGCCCCATGTAAGCCTATGGGGATTGATCTGGTCACAAAGTTGTTAGAGGGGTGGACTGAGAGTCCAGTCCAGGTGAACCACCAAGGGGGATCAGTTCATGAGATGCTCAGGGAAGTAGGGACACCAGTGGTCCTGTTCTCCTCGGTCCGGGACATCCGAGTGCAGAGGTGATTTGGATCGTCGGGTTTATCGTCACCTGAGGTGGTCGTGGTGAAGGGGAGTCTGCAGAATCAGGCTGCAGATGCCGTTTGGAATTCCACAGAGGGCGAGCTCAGGTGGGCTTCATCCCTGGAGGGCCTGGGGGCCACAATGACACTGTTGGCCCACATCAGCTCGGGCTAGGTGGCTCGGGTGCAGTGTTGATGTCCGGAGCTGGGTTATTGGCAGTCCTGGTTCTTACAGTTCTTTCTTGGGTGCCTGCGGATGCAGGGGACCAGCTCCTCCACTGCAAGGGAGTTATTCTTGGTGATTTGCGGATCGCTGGCATCTCTCTGAGTTGCTTGGAGGCTGCAGAGGCAGCACAGATCAGTTGCTTCTTGATGGCCGAGTGCATCAGGGTTGGTGCAAGTCAGTTGTGCTCCTCGGTTCTCAGGTTCAGCAGGCGTCTCATCTACTTCTCCTTTTGTGTTCAGCGAAGATCTGAGAATCTGGTGTCGGGGGTCCCCTAAATACTCAATCTAGGGGATGTAAATGGTAGTGAAGGGTAGTAGCCAATGGGCTACTTACCACTGTGGCCACTAGACCAACTAGTTGACCACTTCCTATGGAGAGTGGACATCACCCTGTCCACATTCCCTAAATTCCACCACATGCAAGATGGCGGATTTCCCTAATTTGTGTCCACTTCAGGCTGGCCACCCTAGTTGTGTTTCCAGTCTGGAAGTGTGGCACACCTCTTGCATAGCTAATTTTGCCATCGGTCCAGGTGCCAGATGGGGGTGTTGGCATCTTCCCCTTTGGAAGGCCAGTTCTGCATATCAAAGGCGGTGGGCTTCTTTGAAGCGCCTGCCTTGGAATGCATATCTTCCTATGCAGAGGAGTAGGTAACACTCCAGCCCAGACAAGCTTTTGTTCCGACCTTTTGAGAGCAGAGGTTTTCCCACTGGGAGGTCAGATTACCACTTGTTGATGACAGACTGGCTTAACTGGTCAGTGAGCTCACCAGCAGTGGGTAGGTTTTTCAGAGGACACCTCTAAAGTGCCCTCTGGGTGCATGTATTAATAAATTAATCAGTGGAGTTAGTGAGGGTTTATTAATATGAGATGTTTCATACCAAACATCACTAGGCTCAGAGAAGCCATGTTGTAGCTGGGGAACTCGTAGTGACCAGTGTCCAGCACATGTATTGAAAATGGGTTCTGTGTACGCTTACTATGTCTACGAACCAACAAAGACATAGGGGCATATTTGCTCATGCATATATGCCCTCACTTGTAATATAATGTGTCCTGCCTTAGTGTTGAAGGCCTGCTGTAGGGGTGACTTACAGATATTACAAACAGTGTTTTAGGGGACATGGCACATAAGTGTGTGCCATGTCGTGCTTTCAATTTTGGGAGCACCTTGTCATACAGTCTGCAATTGCAGTCTGCATAAGACTGGTGCTGGGTCCCTCAGAGTGTCACAAGTTGTGCTGCAGCTCTGATGTAGGCTGGCCTGGCTTATAGTGGGTACCTGATGGTACTTACACCTTGTGCCAGGTCCAGTTATCCCTTATTAGTAGATTAGTAGTGTTCTAGCAGCTTAGGCTGATAGAGGTAGCTATAGCAGAGCAGCTTAGGCTGAACTAGGAGACATGCAAAGCCCCTACTATACCACTTATATCATTTAGGTTCTATATCATAAGAAACACAATACTCAGGGTTACTAAAAATAAAGGTACTTTATTTTAATGACAATGTTCCAAAAATATCCCAGAGGATATACTCCCTTAGGAGGTAAGTACAATACACAAAATATACACACAAACCAAGATCAGGTAAGTAAAACAGTTAGAAAATAGTGCAAACACTGTAGAATACAATAGGATTCAATAGGCCTAGGGGCAACACAAACCATAGACTATGAAAGTGGAATGCGAACCACAAATGGACCCCTAGGCTAGTGTAGTGTGTAGAGGGTCACTGGGAGTGTAAGAAAACACTAAGGGTGTTCAAGATACCTCACCCCAAGACCCTGGAAAGTAGGAATAAAGTACTACTATTTCCCCAGAAACACACTAAACTCGTGATAGAGGATATTGCAAAGACCACAACAGACTGCAATGCACTGAAGATGGATTACTGGACCTGAGGACCTGCAAAGGAAGGGGACCAAGTCCAAGAGTCGTGAAAGTGTCCGGGGGGGCAGGAGCCCACTAAACCACGGATGAAGGTGCAAAATGGCAGCCTCCGGATGGAAGAAGCTGAAGATTCTGCAACAACGAAAGGTGCTAAGAACTTCTCCTTTATGCAGAAGATGTCCCACGGAGTGCTGGAGGATGCAGAGTTATTTCTTTGGCAAAAGACCACAAACAAGCCTTGCTAGCTACAAGAGTTGCGGTTGAAGAGAAAGGGTGATGCCTAGTCCCAGGAGGGACCAGGATGTCGCCACTTGGGAGAGGAGACAGAGGGGGCCCTCAGCAACATAGAGAGCCCACACACAAGAAGGTAGCACCCACAGAAGCACTTGAACATGGGTTCAAGAAGTCTGAACACGGCGGTCCTCTCAACACTGCAAAAAAGGGTCCCACGAAGCTGGAGGTCAACTCAGGGAGTTGAGCAATGCAGGACAGAGTGCTGGGGACCTAGGGTTGGCTGTGCACAAAGGATTCCATGGAAATGTGCACAGAAGCCCTAGCAGCTGCAGTTCACAGGTTGCACAGGATTACTGTTTGGAGAGGGCAGACAAGGACTAACCTCCTCCAAATTTGGACAGTTGGACCACTGGACAGTCTGGGTCACTTGGGTCCACCACCTGTGTTCCAGGGGCCACGCTCGTCAGGATGAGAGGGGTCCCAGAGTACCAGTGATGCTGAAGTTTGGTGCCTGCTGAAGCAAGGGGAAGATTCCGTCGACCCATGGGAGATTTCTTTGTGGCTTCCAGTGCAGGATGAAGGCAGGCAGCCCCCAAGGCATGCACTACCAGGAAACAGTTGAGAAAGCCAGCAGGATTAGGCGCTACAATGTCGCTGGTAGTCTTCTTGCTACTTTGTTGCAGTTTTGCAGGCGTCCTGGAGCAGTCAGCGGTCGATCCTTGGCAGAAGTCGAAGAGAGAGGTGCAGAGGAACTCTGGTGAATTCTTGCAAGTCGTTATCTGAGGAAAAGCCCACAGGAGAGACCCTAAATAGCCCTCAGAGGAGGTTTGGCCACCTAGTCAGGTAAGCTCCTATCAGGAGGGGTCTCTGACGTCACCTGCTGGCACTGGCCACTCAGAGGCTGCCAGAGTGCCCTCACACCTCAGGATCCAAGATGGCAGAGGCCTGGGACACACTGGGGGAGCTCTGGGCACTACCCCTGGGGTGGTGATGGACAGGGGAGTGGTCACTCCCCTTTCCTTTGTCTAGTTTCACGCCAGAGCAGGGACTGGGGGTTCCCTAAACCGGTGTAAACTGGCTTATGCAAGGAGGGCACCATCTGTGCCCTTCAGAGCATTTCCAGAGGCTGGGAGAGGCTACCCCTCCCCAGCCTTTAACACCTATTTCCAAAGGGAGAGGGTGTAATACCCTCTCTCAGAGGAAATTCTTTGTTCTGCCTTCCTGGGACTGGGCTGCCCAGACCCCAGGAGGGCAGAACCCTGCCTATGGGGTGGCAGCAGCGGTAGCTGCAGAGAAAACCCCAGAGAGCTGGCTTGGCAGTACCCGGGTTCCATAGTGGAGCCCCGGCGATGCATGGGATTGGCACCCCAATACCATATTTGGCATAGGGGGACAATTTCATGATCTTAGACATGTTACATGGCCATATTCGGAGTTACCATTGTGAAGCTACATATAGGTATTGACCTATATGTAGTGCACGCGTGTAATGGCGTCTCCTCACTCACAAAGTTTGGGGAAATGGCCCTGAACTATGTGGGGGCACTTTTGCTAGTGCAAGGGTACCCTCTCACTTAGTAACTTTGCACCTAACCTTCAGCAAGTGAAGGTTAGACATATAGGTGACTTATAAGTTACTTAAGTGCAGTGAAAATGGCTGTGAAATAACGTGTGCGTTATTTCACTCAGGCTGCAGTGGCAGTCCTGTGTAAGATTTGTCTGAGCTCCCTATGGGTGGCAAAAGAAATGCTGCAGCCCATAGGCATCTCCTGGAACCCAATACCCTGGGTACCTAGGTACCATATACTAGGGAATTATAAGGGTGTTCCAGTATGCCAATTAGAATTGGTAAAAATGGTCACTAGCCTATAGTGACAATTTTAAAGTCAGAAAGAGCATAAGCACTGAGGTTCTGGTTAGCAGAACCTCAGTGACACAGTTAGTCACTACAAAGGTACACACATTCATGCCACAAACTATGAGCACTGGGGTCTTAGCTAGCAGGATCCCAGTGAGAATGGCAAAAACAAACTAAGATACATGTAAAAATGGGGGTAACATGGCATGCAAGATGGTACTTTCCTCCATCCTGCCCCTCAAACGAGGGACAATAAGGCTATCCTTGCCCAGATGAGTCTTCATTGTCGAAGTGGAAATATCTGGAGAGTCCATCTGCATTGGAGTGGGTACTCCCAGGTCTATGTTCCACTGTGTAGTCCATTCCCTGTAGGGAGATGGACCACCTCAACAATTTAGGGTTTTCACCTTTCATTTGTTTAAGCCATAATAGAGGTTTGTGGTCTGTCTGAACAATAAAGTGAGTACCAAACAGGTATGGTCTCAATTTTTCAGGGCCCAGACCACAGCAAAGGCCTCCCTCTCTATGGCAGACCAACGCCTTTCTCTAGGGGTCAACCTCCTGCTGATAAAAGCAACAGGTTGATCCTGGCTCTCAGTGTTAGGCTGTGATAGAACTGTCCCTACCCCTACTTCAGAAGCATCAGTCTGGACTATGAATTTCTTGGAGTAACAAGGGATTTTTAGGACAGGTGCAGAGCACATGGCCTGTTTGAGCTCATCAAAAGTCTTTTGACAGCTAGCTGTCCATAATACCTCTTAGGGCATCTTTTTCGATGTGAGGTCATTAAGAGGGGCAGCAATAGTGCCATAATCCTGAATAAACCTCCTATAGTACCCTGTGAGGCCTAGGAAGGCTCTCACCTGGGTTTGAGTTGTAGGGGAAGTCCATTACATAATGGTTTGGATCTTCCCCTGCAGTGGTGCAATCTGTTCCCCACCTACCAGGTGGCCCAGATAAACCACTTTGCCATGCCCTATCTGGCACTTTGAAGCCTTGATAGTGAGGCCTGCCTTTTGCAGGGCCTCCAAAACCTTCCATAGGTGGACCAGGTGATCATCCCAGGTGGAGCTAAAGACAGCTATATCATCCAGATATGCTGCACTAAAGGCTTCCAATCCTTGGAGGACTGTATTCACCAACCACTGAAAAGTGGCAGGTGCATTTTTCAATCCAAAGGGCATAACAGTAAACTGATGGTGCTCTCCAATGGTTGAAAATGCTGTTTTGGGTTTAGCATCTTCTGCCAACTTAATCTGCCAATACCCTGCAGTTAAGTCAAAAGTGCTTAGATACTTGGCAGAAGCCAGTGTATCTATCAGCTCATCTGCCCTGGGTATAGGGTGAGCATCAGTTTTGGTTACTTGATTGACACCTGTATAGTCCACACAAAACCTCATTTCCTTTTTACCATCTTTACTGTGAGGTTTGGGGACAAGCACCACTGGGCTACCCCAGGGACTTTCAGAAGGTTCAATCACTCCTAGATCAAAAAATGTATGTACCTCTTGTTTAATGCAATCTCTGACATGGTCAGGCTACCTATAAATCTTACTTTTGACAGGTAGACTGTCTCCAGTGTTGATTATGTGCTCACACCAGGTAATTGTACCTGGGAACAGTGAGAAGAGGTCAGAGAACTGATCTAAGAGATTTATGCAATTGTCCTTCTGCTCAGCAGTAAGGCAATCTACAAGCACAACTCCCTCCACTAAGCCATCAGCTTCAGTGGTGGAGAAGAGGTCAGGGAGAGGGTCACTCTCTTCTTCCTGCCCCTCATCAGTGGCAATGAGCAGGGTTAAGTTAGCCCTGTCATAATAAGGTTTAAGGCGGTTGACATGAATCACTCTAAGGGGACTTCTGGCAGTGCCCAGGTCTACCAAATAGGTGACCTCACCTTTTTTCTCCACTATGAGATGGGGCCCACTCCATTTGTCCTGAAGTGCTCTTGGGGCCACAGGCTCTAATACCCACACCTTCTGTCCTGGTTGGTACTGAGTCAGGACAGCCTTCTGGTCATGCCATTGATTTTGGATCTCTTGGCTGGCCTGAAGGTTTTTACTGGCCATTTTTATGTACTCAGCCATTCTAGATCTTAGGCCACATACATAATCCACAATGTCTTGCTTGGGAGCTTTTAAAGGTTGTTCCCAAACCTCCTTTACAAGAGCAAGGGGACCTATTACAGGGTGCCTAAAGAGGAGTTCAAAGGGGCTTAAGCCCACTCCTTTTTGGGGTACCTCCCTATAAGCAAAAAGGAGGCATGGCAACAGGACATCCCATCTCCTCCTGACTTTTTCAGAGAGTCTCATGATCATGTCTTTGAGAGTTTTATTAAACCTCTCAACCAGACCATTTGTCTGTGGATGATAAGGAGTAGTGAACTTGTAAGTTTCACCACACTCCTTCCACATAGCTTTGAGGTATGCAGACATGAAGTTTCTGCCTTTGTCTGACACCATTTCCTTGGGGAAACCCACTCTGGAAAATATTCCCAGAAGGGCTTTTGCCACTGCACGGGCTGTAGTGGTCCTTAAGGGTACGGCTTCAGGATACCTAGTGGCATGGTCCACTACTACAAGGATAAACCTATTGCCCGAAGCTGTTGGAGGGTCAAGGGGGCCAACAGTGTCAACCCCTACCCTCTCAAAGGGCACCCCAACCACTGGAAGTGGAATTAAGGGGGCCTTAGGTGTGCCACCAGTCTTGCCACTGGCTTGGCAGGTCACACAGGAGCGACAAAACTCCTTGGTGTCCTCTAACATATGAGGCCAGTGAAACAATGGAACAAGTCTGTCCCAAGTTTTACTCTGGCCCAAATGCCCAGCCAAAGGAATATCATGAGCCAAAGTCAGAAGAAACTCCTTATACTGCAAATGGATGACCAATCTCCTGGCAGCTCCAGGTTTAGGGTCCCTTGACTCAGTGTAGAGGAGGTTCTCTTCCCAATAGACTTTATGGCCATCAGTGATATCCCCATTCTGCTGTTTGACAGCTTGCTGTCTTAAACCCTCTAGTGTGGGACAGGTCTGCTGTGCCACACTCTGCTCTTCCCTAGCAGGCTCCCCTGCACCCAAAAGCTCAGCAATGTCTGATGCCAGCTCATCTGGTGTAGGTTCTGCACAGGGAGAGGATTCCTCTCCCTCAAAAGGGGAATCTTCTGGAGAGGGAGAGATAGTGGGCAAGGATTTACCCTTTCTACCCCTAGCTTTTGGGAGCAGTTGGTCCATTTTTCCAGGATCCACGTTTCCCTGTCCTCCTTGCTTCTGAGCCTGAGGCCTTGTGAGAGCAAAGATATGCCCTAGAATGCCCAGCATTGCTGTATGAGCCTCCAACTCCACTTCAGCCCAAGTTGATGTTCCAAATCATTGCCTAGTAAGCAGTCTACAGGTAAATCAGTGGCTACCACAACTTTCTTTGGACCAGTAACCCCCCCCCCCAGTTGAGATTCACAACAGCCATGGGGTGGCTAAGAGTGTTGTTATGAGCATCAGTCACTTGGTACTGATGACCAAGTAGGTGTTGTTCAGGGGCAACCAGTTTAACAATCACCATAGTGACACTGGCTCCTGTATCCCTGTAGGCCTCAACCTCAACACCATTTATTAGGGGAGGTTGCTTGTACTTACCCATATTAAGGGGACAAGCAACCAAGGTGGCAAAATCAATACCACCATCAGAGACTAAAACAGCCTCTGTGGTCTCCCTAACAAGACCAACCCCAACTACATTACCAATGGTGAGCCCAGCTACACCCTTTGATTGGCTATTTGTAGTATTCTTGCCACCACCACTGCTATTACTAGGGGCACTAGAGGGCGCAGTTGGGGTTGTGGTAGTGGGAGCGTTGGTGTTTTTCTTTGGACAAGTGGAATCACTTGCCCAATGGCCTTTACTTTTACATAAATAACACCATCGCTTCTTTTGATTGTTTGAAGAGGATTTGGACCCACCTCCCCAGAGGATTTTTGTGGGCCCAATGAAGACTCAGAATTATTTTTATCTTTGTCAGAAGACTTACCATCCTTCTTCTTGCCATCCTTGTCACCACCTGTATGAGTTTTTCTGCTCACTCTTGTTCTGACCCATTTGTCTGCCTTCTTTCCCAATTCTTGGGGAGAGGTCAGATCTGAGTCTACCAAGTACTGATGTAACAAATCAGACACACAATTATTCAAAACATGCTCTCTCAAAATAAGATTATGTAGGCTTTCATAATCAGTCACCTTACTGCCATGTAACCATCCCCCCAAGGCCTTCACTGAACAGCGTACAAACTCTGTCCAGTCTTGAGAAGACTCTTTTCCGGTATCTCTGAACTTTATCCTGTATTGTTCAGTGGTTAAGCCAAATCTATCTAAGAGTGCATCTTTCAAAACTTTGTAGTTGTTGGCATCACTCTCCCTGACAGTAAGGAGTCTGTCCCTACCTTTGCCAGTGAAAGACAGCCACAAGATAGCAGCCCACTGCCTTTGAGGGACCAACTGTACCATATAGGCCCTCTCAAGTGCAGAAAACCACTTGTTTATGTCATCCCCCTCCTTGTAAGGGGGGACAATCTTATGCAGGTTTCTTGAATCTGTTTCTCTAACAGGATGACTATCAAAAATACTGCTGTGGCCACCATGGGGAACTAACCCCAACTTCTGTCTTTCCCTATCTACAGCTAGAGACACCCTGTCTAAGGCCAACTGTTGCTGTCCCAGATTCAGTCTGGCCTCTTCCAACCTTAGCTTTCTGAGTTCCCTGTCTAGGGTTTTTTCCTCAGGGTGGGAGGCTTGGGAATTCTCTGACACAGAGGTGATGTGGGAATGGGCAGAAGTGGACCTATCTCTAACTACCTGAACTCTAGTTACCTGTCCTTTTAGAGTGAAAGGTGCCCTACTAGTGTGTGACCCCCTCCCACTACCAGCTTTCCTAGATGGCCTATTAGTTGAAAAGTCATTGGAAGTACCCCCAGAGTCCTCAGGGCCCTCCCCTGATTCTACCTGGGTACTCTCCTCTACCTCCTGATCCTGGGTTTGACCAGACTGTTTCTGGTCACTTTCAAGGAGAAGGCTAAGGAGAAGATCTTTAGTAGGGTTCTTACCAATCCCTAAACTTTTTTCTATGCAGAGACCCCTCAAACTTTTAAAGTTTAAACCATCATTAGTTGTCTGTACAACTTTCGGAGTGGCCTCTACTACAGACATAGTTGAAAGAAAGAGTTTAGGGGAGAGAGAAAAAGTTTTGAAAACATTTAAAGAAAAGTGAAAATCTTTTCCAAACTTTTCTGAAACTTTTTAGAAAGTTTTTCGAAAGAAAGTAAAACTGTTTAGGTTAACTGTGTATATTTCCAAGTATTTAGAATATGGGTTTCTAATGAAAAGCACCCATGACAAAGTGGTAAAGCAGTTACAAGTACTTATCCCACCGCTGGACCACAAATGTAGGAGGCTGGCCTGGCTTATAGTGGGTACCTGATGGTACTTACACCTTGTGCCAGGTCCAATTATCCCTTTTTAGTAGATTAGTAGTGTTCTAGCAGCTTAGGCTGATAGAGGTAGCTATAGCAGAGGAGCTTCTGCTGAAATAAGAGACATGCAAAGCTCCTACTATACCACTTATATCATATAGGTACTATATCATAAGAAATACAATACTCAGGGTTACTAAAAATAAAGGTACTTTATTTTAGGTGCAATGTACCAAAATATCCCAGAGGATATGCTCCCTTAGGAGATAAGTAAAATACACAAAATATACACACAAACCAAAATAAGGTAAGTAAAACAGAAAATAGTGCAAACACTGTAGAATACTATAGGATGCAATAGGCCTAGGGGCAACACAAACCATATACTATGAAAGTGGAATGCGAACCATGAATGGACCCCTACGCTAGAGTAGTGTGTAGAGGGTTGCTGGGAGTGTAAGAAAACACTAGGGGTGTCCAAGATACCCCAGGCCAAGACCCTGGAAAGAAGGAGTAAAGTACTACTATTTCCCCAGAAACACACTAAATTCATGATAAAGGATTTTGCAAAGACCACAACAGACTGCAACGCACTGAAGATGGATTCCTGGACCTGAGGACCTGCAAAGGAAGGGGACCAAGTCCAAGAGTCGTGAAAGTGTCCAGGTGGGGCAGGAGCCCACGAAACCCCGGATGAAGGTGCAAAATGGCTGCCTCTGGATGGAAGAAGCTGAAGATTCTGCAACAACGAAAGATGCTAGGAACTTCTCCTTCATGCAGAAGATGTCCCATGGAGTGCTGGAGGATGCAGAATTGTTTCTTTGGCAAAAGACCGCAAACAAGCCTTGCTAGCTGCAAGAGTTGCAGTTGAAGAAAAAGGGTGCTGCCTGGGCCCAGAAAGGACCAGGATATCACCACTTGGCAGAGGAGACAGAGGGGGCCCTCAGCAATGTAGAGAGCCCATGCACAAGAAGGTAGCACCCACAGAAGCACTTGAACACAGGTTCAAGAAGTCTGAACACAGTGGTCATCTCAACACTGAAAAAGAGGGTCCCATGAAGCCGGATGTCAACTCAGGGAGTTGAGCAGTGCAGGACAGAGTGCTGGAGGCCTGGGCTTGGCTGTGCACGAAGGATTCCATGGAAATGTGCACAGAAGCCCTAGCAGCTGCAGTTCACGCGGTGCACAGGATTACTCGCTGGAGAGGGGATACAAGGACTTACCTCCTCCAAATTTGGACAGTTGGACCACTGGACAGTCTGGGTCACTTGGGTCCACCACCTGCGTTCCAGGAGCCACGCTCGTCAGGCTGAGAGGGGTCCCAGAGTACCGGTGACGCTGAGGTTTGGTGCCTGCTGAAGCAGGGGGAAGATTACGTCGACCCACGGGAGATTTCTTTGTGGCTTCCAGTGCAGGATGAAGGTAGGCAGCACCCAAAGCATGCACCACCAGGAAACAGTCAAGAAAGCCGTCAGGATTAGGCGCTACAATGTCGCTGGTAGTCTTCTTGCTACTTTGTTGCAGTTTTGCAGGCGTCCTGGAGCAGTCAGCGGTCGATCCTTCGCAGAAGTCGAAGAGAGAGGTGCAGAGGAACTCTGGTGAATTCTTGCAAGTCGTTATCTGAGGAAAAGCCCACAGGAGGGACCCTAAATAACCCTCAGAGGAGGTTTGGCCATCTAGTCAGGTAAGCACCTATCAGGAGTGGTCTATAGCGTCACCTGCTGGCACTGGCCACTCAGAGGCCTCCAGAGTGCCCTCACACCTCTGGATCCAAGATGGCAGAGGTTTGGGACACACTGGAGGAGCTCTAGGCACCACCCCTGGGGTAGTGATGGACAGGGGAATGGCCACTCCCCTTTCCTTTGTCTAGTTTCGCGCCAGAGCAGGGACTGGGGGTTCCCTAAACTGGTGTACAGTAGACTGGCTTATGCAAGGAGGCCACCATCTGTACCCTTCAAAGCATTTCCAGAGGCTGGGAGAGGCTACCCCTCCCCAGCCTTTAACACCTATTTCCAAAGGGAGAGGGTTTAACACCCTCTCTCAGGGGAAATTCTTTGTTCTGCCTTCCTGGGGACTGGGCTGCCCAGACCCCAGGAAGGCAGAACCCTGTCTGTGGGGTGGTAGCAGCAGTAGCTGCAGAGAAAACCCCAGCTAGCTGGCTTGGCAGTACCTGGTGTCTATAGTGGAGCCCCGGCGATGCATGGAATTGGCACCCCAATACCATATTTGGCATGGGGGGACAATTCCATGATCTTAGAAATGTTACATGGCCACCTATATGTAGTGCACGCGTGTAATGGCGTCTCCGCACTCACAAAGTTTGTGGAAATGGCCCTGAACTATGTGGGGGCACTTTTGCTAGTGCAAGGGTGCCCTCACACTTAGTAACTTTGCACCTAACCTTCAGCAAGTGAAGGTTAGACATATAGGTGACTTATAAGTTACTCAAGTGCAGTGAAAATGGCTGTGAAATAACGTGTGCATTATTTCACTCAGGCTGCAGTGGCAGTCCTGTGTAAGATTTGTCTGAGCTCCCTATGGGTGGCAAAAGAAATGCTGCAGCCCATAGGGATCTCCTGGAACCCCAACACCCTGGGTACCTAGGTACCATGCACTAGGGAATTATAAGGGTGCTCCAGTATGCCAATTAGAATTGGTAAAAATGGTCACTAGCCTATAGTGACAATTTTAAAGGCAGAGAGAGCATAAGCACTGAGGTTCTGGTTAGCAGAGCCTCAGTGACACAGTTAGTCACTACAAAGGTACACACATTCAGGCCACAAACTATGAGCACTGGGGTCTTGGCTAGCAGGATCCCAGTGAGACAGGCAAAAACAAACTTACATACATGTAAAAATGGGGGTAACATGCCAGGCAAGATGGTACTTTCCTACATCTGAGGGGCTCTCTTCAGTACCCATGCCCTAGGTACCAAGGGTAACATTTACTAGGGACTTACAGGGGGATGAAGAGCCTGGTCACTTTGGGGATAAAGTGACCAGATGTCTTGTTATAGGGAATGAACACTGGCATTGGGGACCTGGTTAGCAAAACCCAGCGCACTTCAGTTGAAGTTGCATCTAAAAACCAGGCACAAAGTGTGTGGGGAATGGTGGGGGGTACTGCAACCACAACCCAACTCCCTACAGCTTCTTCCTATCCAGGCTGTAAGAAATGATGCTCAGATTCTGTTGGAGGACACTTGCATGCTCTTTCTATGATGTGCACCGTTTGCTTATATTGCTGATCCCTCTGACATAATAGAAAATCAAGGCCATGCCTTTCTCCGGCAAATCTCTTTGGTATGGATTGGGGTGTTGAAATACAATGTAGCCATCATGGCACTGAACAACAAAAGACAAATAATTTCATAGAATAAACCACCAAGAATGTACTCAAGTCAGTTTTTGCAAGGGGAGTTGAGATCAGTTTTTTAACTGTCTAGTGTAGGGAGCTCTGCTCATCATGAAAAATAACCCAATTCTGACTTCTCATTAGAGATCTAAATCAATCAGTTCAGAAATTTCAGATGTTTGTGGTGTGGCCAAGCCAGCGACTGAAATGGCTGCGTGGCTGTGAAGCTCCTGTGGCACCTCCCATATACCTGGCGAGATCGGGCAGCCAGAACATGGAGGCAGGCTGACGGAGGTGGTGGAGCGGTGAGGAGTGGGGGAGTTCACAGGGTGAGAGGGGGGCATGGCTGATGAGTATTGCGGTGCACATGCGCTGTGGAAATTGCGGCCTGCGCCTGTCTGGATTACGTGCCTCAGAGGCCCGAGGTGACAGGGCCCTTGAGTGAGCCTGAGGCACAGGTCTGACCGGTGGCATGGTGCCACCTGGGGCATCTGATGGCTGGTCCCCCCTCCCCGACCCACAACCGGAGCGATACCAGGAGAGCGTTGTCGGCTATCCCTGGCCCATGATTGGATGGACATTGGGCAGTATGGCCCTTCCTTCTGCCATGATGGCACTTACGGGGTGGCCTATGGTGTGTCCCGTTGCGGGGGGCTGAGACCTGGCTTGTCTCCCTGGGGACTGGAGATGGGGGGGGTGGCTCCTGTTGACACCAGACTCGCTGTCGTGTGCCGAGAGGGCTGCGCTCAAATCGGCTGGTGGGCAAACCCATGATCTATGCCCAGCATTGGATTCCAGTGTCTGGTTGAGTGCCCACCATCGTTGGACTGGTTGGTGGTTCCATGTACTAGGCCTGTTTTTTGCTGGCCGCTCCGACTGCACTGTACTACCATGCTGCCACCTCATTGAATGGGTGGTTGTGAAACGCCCGCCTTGCGGCCCGGTTGAGTTTGGCTGCCTGGGTGATTGCCGCTCTACCTGGCTCCTGGACGGTGTGGTACGAGGCTCATTGGTAATTGGAGCACTTGTGGGCCGTTTGGGGAGACTAGGGGCCTTTGCCCCAGGGTGGCCATGATGTGCGGCAACCCTAAACTGCGAAAACTTCCTTTTGAGAAACAACAGCAGGTTGGCTTGGCTGCTGCACCAGCAAGGGGCGTCGACGACGCTCAGAAGGGTCCAGTGCAGGACATGCAGTCAGGGCAGAGGACATACTGACAGAGTTGCGGGCCAGATTCTGTGCCATTGACAGAAGATTTAGGCCCTCATTACAACCCTGGCGGTAAATCCCGCTTACCGCCGTGCAGAAGACCGCCAACATACTGCTGCGGCCGCGGAATTCCGCTACAGGTATTACGACCCACAGCTCGGAATCTGCCACAATACAGACACCCACACAAGTCCGCCACACCAAAGGTCAGTGATAAACTGGCGATAACAAAACCGACACCGTCATGCCAACAAGAATACGTCCACACTATCAAGACCCACGAACCAACGCGGTGGTCTTTCTACCGCGGTAATCCATTGGCAGTACACACCGCCGCACTCAAAATACACACACATATACAAAACACAACCACATTGGCCAATTCGAAATACACACACCTGATACACATACACACACCACACCCACAACACTATACAACACACACCCACATTACCCACAAACCCTTACTACCAGAAATTTGAAAGCAGGCCAGAGAGAGACACTACCTAAAACAACACCAGCATCCACAGACACACAACACCATCACTTACACAACATCCACGCACATCAAACAACACACACCAACACACCCCCTCACACATCACAACAGACACCACCGCACACATCACCCACACCACATCATGGCACCTCAATGACACCACAGGTTTTCTGAGGAGGAGCTCAGGGTCATGGTGGAGGAAATAGTCCGGGTAGAGCCACAGCTATTTGGATCACAGGTGCAGCAGACGTCCATTGCAAGGAAGATGGAGCTATGGCGCAGAATTGTCGACAGGGTCAACGCAGTGGGACAGCATCCAAGAACATGGGATGACATCAGAAAGAGGTGGAACGACCTACGGGGGAAGGTGCGTTCGGTGGTCTCCAGACACTAAATTGCTGTTCAGAGGACTGGCGGGGGACCCCCACCTCCTCCCCCACAACTAACAACATGAGAGGAGCAAGTCTTGGCAATACTGCATTGTGAGAGCCTCACAGGAGTAGCAGGAGGACTGGACTCTGGTAAGTCAAATCTTTACTACCTTATCCCCTCCACCCCACCTGCATGCCATCACATACTCCCGCCCTTACCCTCACACCCATCACCCCAACAACCCACAGATACCCCATCAACACAACCCACACATCCCAAAACCAAGCCCTGCATGTAACACCAATGTATGGACACCTATCACCCAAGCATGTCCAGTACAGAGACTCACTCATGCCCCAAAATCACCAATCACTCAAGGACCAAGCCAATAATGCAAGCACTGGAGTAGAGGGTCAACCACCCATTGCACACAATGGCACACACAGATACAATAATTATGCATTTACACCCCAACAGGACCCCTACCTAACGTCACCAGACAGGAGGTGCCAGACATATCCAGTCCCCCCACAGAAGAGGCCCACAGTGATGACAGCAGCTCTGCACGCCTGGATGACCAGCCCGGCCCATCTGGGACCTCGGGACAGTCAGTTCCCCTGACACTGTCACAAGCCACCACAGAGCTTCCCCCCTCAGGAAACACCAGCACAGCACCCACCCAGCGGGCCCATCCCTCTGTCCCCAGGACACGTCAATCAGCAGTGTGTCCACCACTACAGGGAACCCAGGCAAACCCACCAACCCAAGAAAATCAGGGACCTGGGGGCAGTGGCAGTGGGCATACGATTCAGGGGACAGAGGCACAGGATAACAGGGAAACTGGGAGGACTGCTGTGTGACAGGGGGAGGACAGGCCCAGGGAACTGACACTCCACGAGGCACTCTCCAACATCATGGGAGCTTACCATCATTCCCAGGAGACAATGGCAACGGTACTGGCCAAGTTTCAGGAGACCCAGCGGCTGCAGGAGGAACACTACCTTGGGATCAGGGAGCACTTGAAGTCCATTACCACCACCCTGGTCACTATTGCAGGGGTGCTGTCAGACCTTCTTAACACCAGGAGGGACACAGTGGCACAACAAGGGGCCCCTGACACTAGCCTGGACGATGAACAGCCCTCCACCTCCGCCGGCGCTAGTGGACAGGAGGCACTGCCACAGGAACAACAGGACACCAGCACCCACCCCCTGCAGAAGGAGAACCACCCCGTAAACG
This sequence comes from Pleurodeles waltl, assembly GCF_031143425.1. Lineage (NCBI taxonomy): Eukaryota > Metazoa > Chordata > Amphibia > Caudata > Salamandridae > Pleurodeles > Pleurodeles waltl. The sequence continues at coordinate 600,058,958 of NC_090446.1, read as the reverse complement.
GTCCCTGAGATCCAGGAACAAGACAGAGAACATTGCCAAGACCCCCACCAGGAAATGAGACCCCCCTGAATGTCACCCTTCTGTCCCACTATGTCACCCTGTCCATCCTTAAACTGACATTGCTCCACTTCCTATGCCCCTTTGATCAATGCACCTGTGAAACAAATAGACTGTACTCTGCCATGGACATTCCTCCACCATCCCCCAGCCCATTTTACAACCCTCTCCACTTATTAGCACAGGAATAAACACACTTCAATCACAAAACAATCTGGAGTCAATCTGTGCTTTCACAAATGTGTAATTGCAATAACTATGGAATATAGCAATGTCAATTTACTTGTTCACATACCAATGTAACACATCTGTAGGCCAGCAGTAAACATAACAGAGGGCACAAAGTAGGACCCAGATCTGTGAAATGGAAAGTCAAAGTGACAAGTCAGGGTCCATACACTAAATGAAAATGACAGACTTATGCTAGTTCCAGCAATAGTATAAGATGTGGGAAGCAGTGACATCTTCTTACCTGTGTCTCACTGGAAGTATTGCATGATGATGTTTCGGTTGTCGATATCCTCTTCTTCTGCCTCCTCTTCTTCACTATCCACAGGCTCCACAGCTGCCACAAGACCACCATCTGGCCCATCCTCCTGCAGAAAAGGCACCTGGCGTTGCAAAGCCAGGTTGTGCAGCATACAGCAGGCCACGATTATCTGGCACACCTTCTTCGGTGAGTAGTATAGGGAGCCACCTGTCAGATGGAGGCACCGGAATCTGGCCATCAGGAGGCCGAAGGTGCGTTCGATCACCCTCCTAGTTCGCCCATGTGCCTCATTGTAGCGTTCCTCTGCCATTGTCCTGGGATTCCTCACTGGGGTCAGTAGCCATGACAGGTTGGGGTAACCAGAGTCACCTGCAAATATCGAGGGACAACTGTTAGACACACACTAACCCTTAGGGACAGCCCAATACCCAGACAGCAAATGAAACTGTGTGGGGACTTTAGGCTCACCTATTAGCCACACACAGTGCCTCTGGAGTTGCCCCATCACATAAGAGATGCTGCTATTCCTCAAAATGTAAGCGTCATGAACTGAGCCAGGATACTTGGCATTCACATGGGAGATGTACTGGTCTGCCAAACACACCATCTGCACATTCATAGAATTATAGCTCTTCCGGTTTCTGTACACCTGTTCATTCCTGCAAGGGGTACAAATGCCACATGTGTACCATCAATGGCACCAATGATGTTGGGGATATGTCCCAGGGCATAAAAGTCACCTTTCACTGTGGGCAAATCCTCCACCTGAGGGAAAACGATGTAGCTGCGCATGTGTTTCAGCAGAGCAGACAACACTCTGGACGACACGTTAGAGAACATTGGCTGGGACATCCCTGATGCCATGGCCACTGTTGTTTGAAAAGACCCACTGGCCAGGAAATGGAGTACAGACAGGACCTGCACTAGAGGGGGGATTCCTGTGGGATGGTGGATAGCTGACATCAGGTCCGACTCCAACTGGGCACACAGTTCCTGGATTGTTGCACAATCAAGTCTGTATGTGACTAGGATATGTCTCTCTTCCATTGTCGACAGGTCCACCAGGGGTCTGTACACCGGAGGATGCTGCCATCTCATCACCTGCCACAGCGGACGTTCCCTATGGAGGAGAACAGCGAGCAGAGAGTCATCCAACACTGAGGTATCACAATGTGTTATTTGCAGAAACGTTATTAATCTGCAATGTGCCGGTATCTGTATATATTCCCGGCCTAGATAGGTGTGACGCAGTTAACATCCATCCCATGTGGCTTCCTGAAATGGCGGCTGCCTGACCTGTAAGGTGGGACAAGGGAATATGAGGTAACTGCGCTGGCGTTCTACACCTTCGCGGTGGGAGGTCGAAGACCGTGGCGCAATTCTACATTGGTTAACATTGGGCCCTATGGGTCCCAGGAGCCATTGATGTTGTTCGCCGGCGGTGACGGTATGCACCACCGCGGACGTGACCGCCATTTTCTCTCTGTTCACTCACTTGATACCTGACCTTCAACAGGAGAGGACCTACACTGCAAGTGCTGCTGTGACCTGTGTCTGGAAGCGACAATGGCTCATGTGTCTGGGGAAAGGGCCCCTGCCTTCACTTCGGAGGAGTTGGAGAAACTAATGGATGGGGTCCTCCCCCAGTACACGCAACTGTACGGTCCTCCAGACAAACAGGTGAGTACACTATGAGCATGCTGCATGGGCAATGCCTGTTTTGAGTGGTGTGGATGGAAGATACATGGGGGGGGGCTGAGGCCTGCATGTGCGGATGGGGAGTTTATGTGCATCAGGGCAAGGGTGGGAACTGGGGGGCAATGAGTATGATGGCCCGGACGGGTAAGTAATTTCCTTTCCCCCTGTACCATTCCTCTACGTCAGCGCCCACCAGAAGAAGGGTATTTGGCGTGCCATCGCCAAGGACGTCCGGACCCTGGGGGTCTCCCACAGACGGAGTACCCACCCCCAGAAGAAATGGGAGGACCTGCGCCGCTGGAGCAAGAATAGGGTGGAGGCCCTGCTGGGGATGGCCTCCCCATGTGGGAGGGGTGCCTGTCGCCCCATGACCCCCCTGATGTTCCAGATCCTGGCGGTGGCCTATCCGGAGTTGGATGGGCGCTTGAGGGCATCACAGCAGCCACAAGTGGGTGAGTACACTCTCATTCAGCTGTCTCTGTGCGCATTACGAGGTGTCTGGGTGGGGGAGGTGGGCAGTGGGTTCCCCTAGGTCAGGGCGAACTTGGTAGGCAAGGTCCCTTATGAGGCAGGCCATGTGGCACCCAAAACCCACCAGTGGTAAGAGCCATCTACACCTAGTCAGGCTCCTGTGACTTCCAGGTGTGAAGCAATTGGTCTTAGGCCTCGTACCCCATGGTCTGCTGAAATTTCTAGGAACTGTCAGTGCATGGAGTAGTGCAGAGGGCTGCTCCCTGTGTGTTGTGTAGCCAACGGTAGTGGTGTTGCATGCACTGAATATGTCTTTCTTCTGTCTTTCCCCCCCTTTTTGTGGTCTCCCTGTTCTTGTGTGCAATAGCATCATCAGGCAGGGGAGCATTGGCACCGGAGCAGGAGGGAGCTGCAACCCACTTGGCCCTGGAGGGCGAAACAACAGAGTCTGAAGCCACCAGTGGGACGGAGGGCGAGGGGAGCTCCACGGCGGGGACAGGAGCAGACAGCAGTGACAGCGACTCCTCCTCTGTGCCCACTGCATCAACAGGTACAGCCGCCACCCCCCCTAACAACACCGCCCACCCAGCAGCCCCTCAACGTGTGTCCCGTGCCCACTCACCCAGGAGGGTGGGCATCTCCTTCGCCCCAGGCACCTCAGGCCCTGCCCCAGTCAGCCCTGCTGCCCTCAGTGAGGAGGCTATTGACCTCCTGAGATCCCTCACTGTTGGGCAATCTACCATTGTGAATGCCATCCAGGGTGTAGAGAGGCATTTGCAACAAACAAATGCATACCTGGAGGGCATTCATTCTGGGCAGGCAGCCCAACAGAGAGCAGTTCAGGCTCTGGCCTCAGCACTGATGGCAGCCATTGTCCCTGTGTCCAGCCTCCCCCCTCCAACTTCTTCCTCCCAGACCCAATCCCCTGTACCTCAGCCTATCCCAAGCACACCATCAGACCAGCATGCACACTCATCAACACACAAGAGTGGCTCAGGCAAACATAAGCACCACACATCCCACAGGCACTCACACAAGCACCATCCCCATGCAGACACAGCAACATCCACTGCCTCCACTGTGTCCCCCTCCTCCACGTCCTCCTCCTCCCTCCCTGTCTCGTCTCCACTCACACCTGCATGTACTACATCCTCAGCTATTGCCTCCATCACCAGCACGGCCATCACCACACACCGCTCACGTGCACTCACCACCCCCACTACCATTCACACATCCCCAGTGTCCTCTCCCAGTGTGTCAGTGAGCCCTCCTCCCAAAGTACACAAACGCAGGCACACACACGCACCCAACAGCCATCTACCTCACAACAGCCTCAGGCCCATGCACCTTCACCCAAATTCAGCAGACGTACACCTCCTACAACCACTACCTCTACCTCCACTCCCAAACCCCCTCCATCTTCCCGTCCCAGTGTGTCTAAAAAACTCTTCCTGGCTAACTTTGAACTCTTCCCTACACCTCCCCCCATCCTTCCCCTAGGGCCAGGCTTTCCAGGTCCCAGCCCAGCACCTCAGCCACCACATCCCAGGCACAGTGGTGGCATCAACTGCGGGGTCATGGAGTGCGCCACCCATCAGGGCTGCCAGTGTGCCACGTAGCGAGGGCAAGGACATTCCGCCACCTAACAAGGTGAAAAAGCTGCCCACACCCCGGAGGGAGAAGCCGAAAGTACCAGTCACCAAAGGCTCAGCAAAAACCAAAGGGGATAGTGTCTGCAGAACCATCAAAGCTGGGGAAGGGCCAAAAGCTGAAGAGCAGGTCAGGAGAGGGCATGGTGGCACCGACTGAGGGACCAGTGTCAACACTTTCTGTCCACGACCACGCCAACCTGTACGGCGGCGAACACCGCTAGCTGCCCCACCACCACAACCGCCACCTGCACCTCCACCTGCACCACCACCTGCACCGCCCCGCACGTCTACAGCCTCTTCCACAGTGGGCAGCCGTCTGAGGCTGCAGGAGACGTCCTGCTGTGTCCCTCAGCAGGTGCGGTCCCATGCACCGCCGCCAACACCACCGCCAGCACCGCCGCAACAGACACCGCCGCAAGCACCGCCACCTGCACCGCCCCTGGCATATCTACAGCCTCAGTGACAGTCCCCAGCCTCTTCCCCAGTGGGCAGCCGTCCGAGGCTGCCGGAGACGTCCTGCTGTGTCCCTCAGCAGGTGCTGACCCATGCACCGCTGCCAGCACCGCTGCCAGCACCGCCGCAACAGACAGCGCCGCAAGCACCGTTGCAACAGACACCGCCGCAAGCACCGCCACCGGCCCTGCAGCATCCTCGGACACAGGCACCACCGCTGACATGGCTACCATCCCCAGTGGTCAGTCGTCTGAGGCTGGACAAGAGTTGCTGGATCCTGGGCAGCTTCCATGAGGCATTTCTTCCATCACTGTTTGCACCTGCAGGTGGAAGGCGCAGCCGCAGCAGTGTGGGGTATGTCGCTGCCTCCATGGCGTATCATGCTACCTGAACCTCGCAAATCTCGTGGCACACACACCCAGGTGAGGGAATTGTACCGGCCACACTGCACGTGGAGCACTCTGGGCACCATTCCCCCTCCAGAACCAGTGGAGAGATACATCCACTACCTCAGTCCTTGGCAGGATGAAGCACTCTGGGCACCAGGCCCCCTCCAGAACCAGTGGAGAGATACATTCACTACCTCAGTCCTTGGCAGGATGAAGCACTCTGGGCACCAGGCCCCCTCCAGAACCAGTGGAGACTGTTATCCACTTGAGAGACTGTGGCTTTTTCACTCCCCAGGATAAAGCAGTGGGCAAACCACCCACTGGAGAGACTTGAGAGTCTGTGGGTTTGCACTCCCCAGGATAAAGCAGTGGGCAAACCACCCACTGGAGAGACTTGAGAGACTGTGGCTTTGTACTCCCCAGGATACAGCAATGGGCATGGAGCCCCCTCGTGCAGCAGTGACGTTGTGCGTTCATCAGGGTGAGGTGCTCCCCCTCTCCCTCCCCTGAGGTGCCTGTATATTTTCGATCTGATGCCCCAGCAGTGTTCTCTCTGTTTCCAGTCAGGTATCATGTGTGGGCCTCGCCCATGCATTTTGGGCCCAGTGGTCCACGGACAATGATTAGTACACTATCCGGACTTGTGTAGTTGGTGTACATATTTGTATATACTGAATTTGGAGTTTTGACTAATGGATGTTTAGTGATTACAATCATTACAATCATTTCCTTTTGTCCTTGCATTCTTCCAGGGGGTGGGAGGGTTGCATATTTAATGTTGCTGCATGTATTTGTGTGTATGTTGTTGTGGGTGAGGGTGAGGGTGGGGGTGTTGCGTGTTGCGTGTGTGTGTCACTCTCTTTCCTCCCCCCCTCCCCTGTGTTGTAGGTGCAGTACTCACTGTGGTCGCCGCTGCCGCCGTTCATACTCCTGGTAGGAGAGGAGGTGAACCAACATGGGTAACACCTGAAGTTCAGGCTCCATGACGTCCTGGTTCCTCGTTGGGTGTCGAGAGGTGAGTGTTTTCCCTTCTGTGTACTGTTTCTGCCGTGCTTTTGATAGCGTTGGTTCAGCCCCGGAAAAGTTGGCAGATAGTCCTCTTGTAAAACAGTGGGCGGTACTTTGTCTTCCGCCTGTCTGTTGGCGGTGTCTGCCGCGCTGTTTGTTTCTACCGCTGTGGCGGTCGGAGTGTTAAAGTGGCTGTCTGTGTTGGCGGTTTCCGCCACTGTCGTTATCCCATTTTTTTTTCTGCCGGCCTGTTTGCGGTATTACCACCACTTTAACACCGACCGCCAGGGTTGTAATGAGGGCCTTAATTTCTTAACCTCCAGGCTAGACAACATGGGAAGAAGGTTGGATACACAGCAATCGCGCCTGGAGGAAGCAGAAGGCCGCGTCTCTGCTATTAAGGGCGATACAGCGATGTTGAGGAAGTGCCTGGAGAAACTTGAGGGGAGGTTGAAAACAGGTGCTATGAAAAATGAATATTTAGAGGCCCGGGTGTGCCGGAATAACCTGCGCATAGCCAGAATCTCTGAAACCACTAACACTGGCAGGCTGGACCTGTTCGTTGAGACCCTGCTGGTTGAGCTGTTGGGGGGGGTCAAGGATTCACCTCAACATTTGTGGTGGAGAGGGCGCATCGCACCTTGGGCCTTCTCCCAGGGTGCCCGCAAGCCTGATTATCGCTCGCCTATTGAATTATAGGGACCGTGACACTGCTCTCCGTCTGGCCAGGGAGAACGGCCCTTTGCAATATCAGGGAGCAGCCTTGTCCCTCTTTCCCAATTTCACACCTACAGTTCAGGAAGCCATGCGGAAATTCTCTGAAGTCAAGAATGCACTTCGCAATCTTGACGTTTGTTGTGGCATGATATATCCGGCTATGTTGAGAGTGGAGGTGAATGGTAAACCACTCTACTTTGATATTTCTAGGGACGCCTTGGCGTTCTGCAAACAACACTCTGGGCTTGGTGGATCACCCCGTGGTTCCACTCAAGGGCAGGTCCATCTGGATGCTGGTCCCGCTTCTAGCATGGAACTGTTACCCCCGACTACATTTGGTGGATCGATTTGTGGATTCCACCCTGTTTGACTAAACATTGTATCTCACTTGATTACACATGATAACCACTGTTTCGCTGCTCTGTTGCCTTTATTAACCCCTTCTGTGCCTTGGACGAGATCATCTCGTCCAAGGCTACAGTTCCCCTGTGCCTTGGACGAGATCATCTCGTCCTAGGCACAGGGGAACTTGGGGGCGCGCTAGCGCGCCCCCCCGTGCACCCCCCTTCCCCCCCCAGGTGGGGATGGAAGGGGAAGACCTTCCCCTTCCACCCCCGCCCCCCCCCCACGGCAATCCGATGACGTCAGCGCGCGCGCAGCACGCTGACGTCATCTAGTGTTGCCGGCGCGCTGGAAGCCATTTGCTTCCAGCGCGTCTTCGGAGCAGGAGCTCACAGGTGAGTCCTCTCCGTTTTTGGGGGGTGGGGGGGTTGAGAAAACAGACATGGGGGGAAAGGAAAGGGTTTTTCCTTTCCTCCTGTGTCTGTTTTCTCAACATTCCTGCTCGCGATCGTGGAGCAGGAATCTCCACTAGCCACCAGGGATTTTCTTTGTTCCTAAATTTGGGGGCGACCCCTTGGGCAAGGGTCGCCCCCCCCGGGGGCAATTTTTATCTGGATTTCGCCCCCCCCTGGGGGCAGATCCGCCGATTTTTCGGCGGATCTGCCCCCAGGGGGGGGCGAAAACCACTAGACACCAGGGATATATTTTTTTATGTTTGTTTTTGGGGGCGACCCCTTCAGCAAGGGTCGCCCCCCCGGGGGCAATTTTTATTTGTATTTCGCCCCCCCCTGGGGGCAGATCGGCCGTTTTTTCGGCGGATCTGCCCCCAGAGGGGGGGCGAAAACCACTAGACACCAGGGATATCGTTTTTTATGTGTGTTTTTGGGGGCGACCCCTTGGGCAAGGGTCGCCCCCCCCCCGGGGGCAATTTTTATTTGTATTTCGCCCCCCCTGGGGGCAGATTCGCAGATTTTTCGGCGGATCTGCCCCCGGGGGGGGGGCGAAAACCACTAGACACCAGGGATATATTTTTTTATGTTTGTTTTTGGGGGCGACCCCTTCAGCAAGGGTCGCCCCCCCCGGGGGCAATTTTTATTTGTATTTCGCCCCCCCCCTGGGGGCAGATCGGCCGTTTTTTCGGCGGATCTGCCCCCAGAGGGGGGGCGAAAACCACTAGACACCAGGGATATCGTTTTTTATGTGTGTTTTTGGGGGCGACCCCTTGGGCAAGGGTCGCCCCCCCCCCGGGGGCAATTTTTATTTGCATTTCGCCCCCCCTGGGGGCAGATTCGCAGATTTTTCGGCGGATCTGCCCCCGGGGGGGGCGAAAACCACTAGACACCAGGGATATCTTTTTTTATGTTTGTTTTTGGCGGCGACCCCTTGGGCAGGGGTCGCCCCCCCCGGGGCAATTTTTATTTGTATTTCGCCCCCCCCTGGGGGCAGATCTGCCGTTTTTTCGGCGGATCTGCCCCCAGGGGGGGGGGGGGCGAAAACCACTAGACACCAGGGATATCTTTGTTTATGTGTGTTTTTGGGGGCGACCCCTTGGGCAAGGGGCGCCCCCCCCGGGGGCAATTTTTATTTGTATTTCGCCCCCCCCGGGGGCAGATCTGCTGATTTTTCGGCGGATCTGCCCCCAGGGGGGGGCGAAAACCACTAGACACCAGGGATATCTTTGTTTATGTGTGTTTTTGGGGGTGACCCCTTGGGCAAAGGTCGCCCCCCCCGGGGGCAATTTTTATTTGTATTTCCCCCCCCCCCGGGGGCAGATCAGCCGATTTTTGAGCTGATCTGCCCCGGGGGGGGGGGGGGGGGCGAAAACCACTAGACACCAGGGATTTTGTTTTTATTGTTTATTTTGGGGGCAACTCCTGTGGCAAGGGTCGCTCCCCTGGGGAGCTTTTTTTTTCTGTTTCGCCCCCCCCGATGGCAGACCAGCCATTTTTTGGACGATCTGGCCCGGGGAGGGGTGGAAGCACACTAGGTGCCAGGGATTGTGTTTGGTGTGTGTTTGGGGGCACCCCTTGGGCAACGGTCGCCCCCCTAAGGTGGGGAAAATTTGTATTGCCCATCTCTGCCCGTAATTTTGTAGGGCCATCTGCCCCCAAGGAGGGCAGAGACCACCAATACGGCAGGGATTTTTTTGTTTTGTGTTGTGCTGGGGGTGCCCCCTTGGGGAAGGGTCACCCCCTGAAAGGGGGCACAGAGGTGTTGCCCATTTCTGCCCCCCTTGGGGTCCGATTGGCCAATTCTTTTACGCCCATCTACCCCGAGGGGGGCAGGATCCACTTAGGTACCAGGGACAACTTCTAAGTTCTTGGTGGTGGGGTGTTTGTCAACTGGCAAAGTATTTGTATTTGTGATTATAACAATTTATTTCTTCTTTTTCTTCTAGTTCAACGCTTTTGCTTCCTTTGCTGTGGATCTTTGCGATTTTGGCAGTAGTTGTCCTGTGGTTTGCATAGTTGCATGTTTTAGGTAAGTGAACGCAATTTACTCCAAAGGAGTATTGTTGACATGTTTGTAGGTGGTGTACTAAATGCAGTATTGTGTGTTTGACATTGTCCTTAGATTTGAGCACAGTGGTGTTTGTGTTGTCATATGTCTAAATTGCTTTTTTCTTTTTTCTTTTTAGTGGGATATCATTTGTGATTGCAGAGTAGTTGCTTGGTGAGTAGCTATTTCAGGCAACTGTGTGGTATAGTTTTTTGTAGTACATAACTCTTTGTGATAAAGCTACACTTTGTTCATTACTTATTTTAGTGCTAGTTGTTGTTGGCAATCCATTTGTTGTTAGGATCATGGCTAGCCGCAAAGTGACCGCTCAGCAGGTTGTTCGCATGCTCTTTGAGTCGTCTTCAGACCATGATTACGACACTGACTCTGCATCTGAGGCAGAGGAGGAAGCAGGAGATTCTGGAAGTGAGTTTTCTGTCCAAGAGTATTCTTCTGATGAGGAAGCTACTCTCAGTGCAGATGAAGGGCCTGTGTTAGAGGAGGACATTGATGTGCCAAGAGTGCAGCAGCCTGGGGCTGCAGGGTTTCCCATTGGAAGACCTGACACCTGGATTGCCCCAAACATGGAGCAGCCACAGTTACCTGCATTTACTGGTCTCCCAGGGTGTAGAGTTAATACGGAAAACTTTCTGCCTGTCCATTTCTTTCACTTGTTTATGGACGATGTATTTTTGGAAGAGATTGTGGAGCAGACAAATGTGTATGCAGAGCAATATTTGCGGGACAACGCTGCCAGACTTAAGCCTCAGTCTAGAGCTACTCATTGGGTTCCCACATATCTGGAAGAGATGAAAAGGTTTTTAGGTTTGACTTTTTTGATGGGGTTGATCAGGAAGCCGTCACTGGCTTCTTATTGGTCTACTAGTCCCTTGATGGCAACTGCTATATTTCCTGCAACTATGACACGTAATCGGTATTTGCTGCTTCTTCGTATGCTGCATTTTGTAGACAATGCTTTAGCCTTGCCACGAGATCACCCTGATTGTGACCGCCTTTTTAAGATTAGGTCTGTCCTTGATCATTTTGTGGATCGGTTTTCAGATGTCTATGTCCCAGGCAAAGAGATAAGTGTGGACGAGTCTTTGGTCCTTTTCAAGGGGCGTTTAGTTTTTAAGCAGTACATTCCTAGTAAGAGGACACGGTATGGGATTAAATTGTATCTGCTGTCAGAAAGCAGTACAGGATATGTGTATAATTTCCGGGTCTACACTGGTAGGGATTCCAGTATTGACCCTCCTGGTTGTCCGGCCATTTTTGGAGTTAGCGAAAATATTGTGTGGGAACTTGCTAGGCGGCTGTTTAACAAAGGTCACCATTTGTACGTAGATAATTTCTACACTGGAGTGCAGTTGTTCAAGGAGTTGTTTAGGGTGGACACTGTTGCTTGTGGCACAATCCGTTCTAACCGGAAAGGCTATCCAAGGGAGCTTGTCTGTAAAAAACTTGAGAGGGGACAGTGCAGTGCCTTGCGGAATAATGAGCTGCTAGCTCTGAAATTTTCAGACAGGAGGGATGTGTACATGCTATCGACCATCCATGATGAGAGTACTTCCCCTGTGGCTGTTTGGGGTCAGGTTGCGGAAGTGCGCAAACCTGCGTGCATTTTGGACTACAATAGGCACATGGGTGGTGTTGATAGAGTAGATCAGAGGTTAGAACCTTACACTGCTCTTCGTAAGTCATATGTGTGGTATAAAAAGTTGGCCCTACATTTATTTCATTTGGCAACTTTTAATGCCTTTATTGTATACAAGGATTGTTCACCCGAGTCAAGGATGTCATTTGTTAAATTTCAGGAGTCGGTGATAGAAAGCCTTATTGTGGTGGAACCAGCAAGAGTTCCTAGAGTAGAAGTGGTGGAGGATGTGGCTAGATTGAAAGATCGGCACTTTCCAGATCACATTCCTCCCACTCCCAAAAAAGACATGCCCACAAAGAAATGTAGAGTATGTGCCCGGAGATTAATCCGGAGGGAGAGCCGGATGTACTGCCCCGAATGCCCTTCAAAGCCTGGCCTGTGTGTTCCCGGCTGTTACAGAAGTTACCATACCCAAAAAAAAATCTGGGAAATACCTTGAGCGTAAGCTGTCTGTTTTATATTTTCATATGTTTCACGGTTGGCATCTGTTGTGTATTTAGTTAGAGCTTTTGTGTTTGTAGTTTTGTGCTTATTTTATAATTAGTAGTTTCTTTGTTGTTTATAAATAAAAAAAAGTGATTGTGGTGTTCGTGGGGTGGCGCTTGGCTGGCGGTGTGCGTGGGGTGGCGCTTGGCTGCCGGTGCATCAGCTGGTGTGATTCTTGTATCAGGCATGTGGGCGTATGTAAGTGATGGGCCCTTGAGTGGCGCGGTCTGTCGATGTGAGTGTTGTAATGTGCTGGGCCCGTGGCTGGCGGTGTGAATGGTCTTGTGCGTGTCATGTATGAAAGGTGTGTGAATGGCCTGTAAAGCGGTTGGTGCCTTGTCGCGGCTTTACAGCTCACGAGCTGTGAGTCATTGGTTCACTTTTTTGCCTTTCAGTTATTAGCAGTGCATTTCATTTTTGTGAAATCTCTTGTTAATAAAATTTGATCCACTGAACCATCACTCACCCTCGTGCCAAATCCAACCAGTATGTGTTGTAAAAAAAAGACAAAACCTGCTCCGCTGTAATCAGGCGTCGCAGCACACCTGTGACACGCTAGGTGCCTCGGGTGGGACCCCGATGATGAAGCATGCCACCAACTTGGTTGGTGGGTGAGGGGTCTTCTTCACATAACCTAAGTGTGTTTCTTTTCACACTTTTAGTGTTTGGCACATCAGGGACGTATGTGCACACATCAAAGTGATATATTTAAAAAATGCCTGTGTTTGGGGGGGGAAGGGCCCACCTATGTTTTTGGTCCAGGGTGCGGCTGTCATGTAGGGAAACCTACAAAACCCAGAATTTTTTTAAAAATAGGCCCCCCAAGGAGTCCAGGGAGGTGTGGCTTGCGTGGCTCGCCCAACTATCCCTTCAGGTTTTGGGCCTTATTCTGTTGCAGGCACCTGGCCCACCCACACAAGTGAGGTATCATTTTTATCGGGAGACTTGGGGGAACGCTGGGTGGAAGGAAATTTGTGGCTTCTATCAGATTCCAGAACTTTCTGTCACCGAAATGTGAGGAAAACTTGTTTTTTTAGCCAAATTTTGAGGTTTGCAAAGGATTCTGGGTTACAGAACCTGGTCCGAGCCCCGCAAGTCACCCTTTCTTGGATTCCCCTAGGTCTCTAGTTTTCAGAAATGCACAGGTTTAGTAGGTTTCCCTAGGTGCCGGGTGAGCTACAGGCCAAAATCCACAGGTAGGCACTGTTTTCTTTCAAAAAATGGGATGTGTCCACGTTGCGCTTTGGGGTGTTTCCTGTCGCCGGCGCTAGGCCTACCCACGCAAGTGAGGTATCATTTTTATCGGGAGACTTGGGGTAACGCTGGGTGGAAGGAAATTTGTAGCTCCTCTCAGATTCCAGAACTTTTTGCCACAGAAATGTGAGGAAAACTTGTTTTTTTAGCCAAATTTTGAGGTTTGCAAAGGATTCTGGGTAACAGAACCTGGTCCGAGCCCCGCAAGTCACCCCTCCTTGGATTCCCCTAGGTCTCTAGTTTTCAGAAATGCACAGGTTTGGTAGGTTTCCCTAGGTGCCGGCTGAGCTAGAGGCCAAAATCTACAGGTAGGCACTTCGCAAAAAACACCTCTGTTTTTTCCCAAAATTTAGGATGTGTCCACATTGCGCTTTGGGGTGTTTCCTGTCGCTAGGCCTACCCACGCAAGTGAGGTATCATTTTTATCGGGAGACTTGGGGGAACGCTGGGTGGAAGGAAATTTGTAGCTCCTCTCAGATTCCAGAACTTTCTGCCACAGAAATGTGAGGAACATGTGTTTTTTTAGCCAAATTTTGAGGTTTGCAAAGGATTCTGGGTAACAGAACCTGGTCCGAGCCCCGCAAGTCACCCCTCCTTGGATTCCCCTAGGTCTCTAGTTTTCAGAAATGCACAGGTTTGGTAGGTTTCCCTAGGTGCCGGCTGAGCTAGAGGCCAAAATCTACAGGTAGGCACTTCGCAAAAAACACCTCTGTTTTTTCCCAAAATTTAGGATGTGTCCACGTTGCGCTTTGGGGTGTTTCCTGTCGCCGGCGCTAGGCCTACCCACACAAGTGAGGTATCATTTTTATCGGGAGACTTGGGGTAACGCTGGGTGGAAGGAAATTTGTAGCTCCTCTCAGATTCCAGAACTTTTTGCCACAGAAATGTGAGGAAAACTTGTTTTTTTAGCCAAATTTTGAGGTTTGCAAAGGATTCTGGGTAACAGAACCTGGTCCGAGCCCCGCAAGTCACCCCTCCTTGGATTCCCCTAGGTCTCTAGTTTTCAGAAATGCACAGGTTTGGTAGGTTTCCCTAGGTGCCGGCTGAGCTAGAGGCCAAAATCTACAGGTAGGCACTTCGCAAAAAACACCTCTGTTTTTTTCCAAAATTTAGGATGTGTCCACGTTGCGCTTTGGGGTGTTTCCTGTCGCCGGCGCTAGGCCTACCCACGCAAGTGAGGTATCATTTTTATCGGGAGACTTGGGGGAACGCTGGGTGGAAGGAAATTTGTAGCTCCTCTCAGATTCCAGAACTTTCTGCCACAGAAATGTGAGGAACATCTGTTTTTTTAGCCAAATTTTGAGGTTTGCAAAGGATTCTGGGTAACAGAACCTGGTCCGAGCCCCGCAAGTCACCCCTCCTTGGATTCCCCTAGGTCTCTAGTTTTCAGAAATGCACAGGTTTGGTAGGTTTCCCTAGGTGCCGCCTGAGCTAGAGGCCAAAATCTACAGTTAGGCACTTCGCAAAAAACACCTCTGTTTTTTCCCAAAATTTAGGATGTGTCCACGTTGCGCTTTGGGGTGTTTCCTGTCGCCGGCGCTAGGCCTACCCACGCAAGTGAGGTATCATTTTTATCGGAAGACTTGGGGGAACGCTGGGTGGAAGGAAATTTGTAGCTCCTCTCAGATTCCAGAACTTTTTGCCACAGAAATGTGAGGAAAACGTGTTTTTTTAGCCAAATTTTGAGGTTTGCAAAGGATTCTGGGTAACAGAACCTGGTCCGAGCCCCGCAAGTCACCCCTCCTTGGATTCCCCTAGGTCTCTAGTTTTCAGAAATGCACAGGTTTGGTAGGTTTCCCTAGGTGCCGGCTGAGCTAGAGGCCAAAATCTACAGGTAGGCACTTCGCAAAAAACACCTCTGTTTTTTTCCAAAATTTAGGATGTGTCCACGTTGCGCTTTGGGGTGTTTCCTGTCGCCGGCGCTAGGCCTACCCACGCAAGTGAGGTATCATTTTTATCGGGAGACTTGGGGGAACGCTGGGTGGAAGGAAATTTGTAGCTCCTCTCAGATTCCAGAACTTTCTGCCACAGAAATGTGAGGAACATGTGTTTTTTTAGCCAAATTTTGAGGTTTGCAAAGGATTCTGGGTAACAGAACCTGGTCCGAGCCCCGCAAGTCACCCCTCCTTGGATTCCCCTAGGTCTCTAGTTTTCAGAAATGCACAGGTTTGGTAGGTTTCCCTAGGTGCCGCCTGAGCTAGAGGCCAAAATCTACAGGTAGGCACTTCGCAAAAAACACCTCTGTTTTTTCCCAAAATTTAGGATGTGTCCACGTTGCGCTTTGGGGTGTTTCCTGTCGCCGGCGCTAGGCCTACCCACGCAAGTGAGGTATCATTTTTATCGGGAGACTTGGGGGAACGCTGGGTGGAAGGAAATTTGTAGCTCCTCTCAGATTCCAGAACTTTTTGCCACAGAAATGTGAGGAAAACGTGTTTTTTTTGCCAAATTTTGAGGTTTGCAAAGGATTCTGGGTAACAGAACCTGGTCCGAGCCCCGCAAGTCACCCCTCCTTGGATTCCCCTAGGTCTCTAGTTTTCAGAAATGCACAGGTTTGGTAGGTTTCCCTAGGTGCCGGCTGAGCTAGAGGCCAAAATCTACAGGTAGGCACTTCGCAAAAAACACCTCTGTTTTTTCCCAAAATTTAGGATGTGTCCACGTTGCGCTTTGGGGTGTTTCCTGTCGCCGGCGCTAGGCCTACCCACGCAAGTGAGATATCATTTTTATCGGGAGACTTGGGGGAACGCTGGGTGGAAGGAAATTTGTAGCTCCTCTCAGATTCCAGAACTTTTTGCCACAGAAATGTGAGGAAAACTTGTTTTTTTAGCCAAATTTTGAGGTTTGCAAAGGATTCTGGGTAACAGATCCTGGTCCGAGCCCCACAAGTCACCCCTCCTTGGATTCCCCTAGGTCTCTAGTTTTCAGAAATGCACAGGTTTGGTAGGTTTCCCTAGGTGCCGGCTGAGCTAGAGGCCAAAATCTACAGGTAGGCACTTCGCAAAAAACACCTCTGTTTTTTCCCAAAATTTAGGATGTGTCCACGTTGCGCTTTGGGGTGTTTCCTGTCGCCGGCGCTAGGCCTACCCACGCAAGTGAGGTATCATTTTTATCGGGAGACTTGGGGGAACGCTGGGTGGAAGGAAATTTGTAGCTCCTCTCAGATTCCAGAACTTTCTGCCACAGAAATGTGAGGAACATGTGTTTTTTTAGCCAAATTTTGAGGTTTGCAAAGGATTCTGGGTAACAGAACCAGGTCCGAGCCCCGTAAGTCACCCCTCCTTGGATTACCCTAGGTCTCTAGTTTTCAGAAATGCACAGGTTTGGTAGGTTTCCCTAGGTGCCGGCTGAGCTAGAGGCCAAAATCTACAGGTAGGCACTTCGCAAAAAACACCTCTGTTTTTTTCCAAAATTTAGGATGTGTCCACGTTGCGCTTTGGGGTGTTTCCTGTCGCCGGCGCTAGGCCTACCCACGCAAGTGAGGTATCATTTGTATCGGGAGACTTGGGGGAACGCTGGGTGGAAGGAAATTTGTAACTCCTCTCAGATTCAAGAACTTTCTGCCACAGAAATGTGAGGAACATGTGTTTTTTTAGCCAAATTTTGAGGTTTGCAAAGGATTCTGGGTAACAGAACCTGGTCCGAGCCCCGCAAGTCACCCCTCCTTGGATTCCCCTAGGTCTCTAGTTTTCAGAAATGCACAGGTTTGGTAGGTTTCCCTAGGTGCCGCCTGAGCTAGAGGCCAAAATCTACAGGTAGGCACTTCGCAAAAAACACCTCTGTTTTTTCCCAAAATTTAGGATGTGTCCACGTTGCGCTTTGGGGTGTTTCCTGTCGCCGGCGCTAGGCCTACCCACGCAAGTGAGGTATCATTTTTATCGGGAGACTTGGGGGAACGCTGGGTGGAAGGAAATTTGTAGCTCCTCTCAGATTCCAGAACTTTCTGCCACAGAAATGTGAGGAACATGTGTTTTTTTAGCCAAATTTTGAGGTTTGCAAAGGATTCTGGGTAACAGAACCTGGTCCGAGCCCCGCAAGTCACCCCTCCTTGGATTCCCCTAGGTCTCTAGTTTTCAGAAATGCACAGGTTTGGTAGGTTTCCCTAGGTGCCGGCTGAGCTAGAGGCCAAAATCTACAGGTAGGCACTTCGCAAAAAACACCTCTGTTTTTTTCCAAAATTTAGGATGTGTCCACGTTGCGCTTTGGGGTGTTTCCTGTCGCCGGCGCTAGGCCTACCCACGCAAGTGAGGTATCATTTGTATCGGGAGACTTGGGGGAACGCTGGGTGGAAGGAAATTTGTAACTCCTCTCAGATTCAAGAACTTTCTGCCACAGAAATGTGAGGAACATGTGTTTTTTTAGCCAAATTTTGAGGTTTGCAAAGGATTCTGGGTAACAGAACCTGGTCCGAGCCCCGCAAGTCACCCCTCCTTGGATTCCCCTAGGTCTCTAGTTTTCAGAAATGCACAGGTTTGGTAGGTTTCCCTAGGTGCCGGCTGAGCTAGAGGCCAAAATCTACAGGTAGGCACTTCGCAAAAAACACCTCTGTTTTTTCCCAAAATTTAGGATGTGTCCACGTTGCGCTTTGGGGTGTTTCCTGTCGCCGGCGCTAGGCCTACCCACGCAAGTGAGGTATCATTTTTATCGGGAGACTTGGGGGAACGCTGGGTGGAAGGAAATTTGTAGCTCCTCTCAGATTCCAGAACTTTCTGCCACAGAAATGTGAGGAACATGTGTTTTTTTAGCCAAATTTTGAGGTTTGCAAAGGATTCTGGGTAACAGAACCTGGTCCGAGCCCCGCAAGTCACCCCTCCTTGGATTCCCCTAGGTCTCTAGTTTTCAGAAATGCACAGGTTTGGTAGGTTTCCCTAGGTGCCAGCTGAGCTAGAGGCCAAAATCTACAGGTAGGCACTTCGCAAAAAAACACCTCTGTTTTCTCCCAAAATTTTGGATGTGTCCACGTTGCGCTTTGGGGCGTTTCCTGTCGCGGGCGCTAGGCCTACCCACACAAGTGAGGTATCATTTTTATCGGGAGACTTGGGGGAACATAGATTAGCAAAACAAGTGCTATTGCCCCTTGTCTTTCTCTACATTTTTTCCTTCCAAATATAGGAGAGTGTGTAAAAAAGACATATATTTGAGAAATTCCCTATAATTCACATGCTTGTATGGTCACCCCGGAATTCAGAGATGTGCAAATAACCACTGCTCCTCAGCACCTTATCTTGTGCCCTTTTTGGAAATGCAAAGGTTTTCTTGATAGCAATTTTTTACTCTTTATATTTCAGCAAATGAATTGCTGTATACCCGGTATAGAATGAAAACGCACTGCAGGGTGCAGCTCATTTATTGGCTCTGGGTTCCTCGGGTTCTTGATGAACCTACAAGCCCTATATATCCCCGCAACCGGAGGAGTCCAGCAGACGTAACGGTATATTGCTTTCCATAATCTGACATTGCAGGGAAAAGTTACAGAGTAAAATGTAGAGAAAAATTGATGTTTTTTTCACCTCAATTTCAATATTTTTCTTTTTCAGCTGTTATTTTCTGTAGGAAA
This sequence comes from Pleurodeles waltl, assembly GCF_031143425.1. Taxonomy (NCBI): domain Eukaryota; kingdom Metazoa; phylum Chordata; class Amphibia; order Caudata; family Salamandridae; genus Pleurodeles; species Pleurodeles waltl. The sequence continues at coordinate 600,040,231 of NC_090446.1, read as the reverse complement.
CCCTTGTAGGATCTACACAAATGACCCCTTGCTGAATTCAGAATTTTGTCTACTTTTCAGAAATTGTTAGGTTTCTGGGATCCAGCATTGGTTTCATGCCCATTCCTGTCACTGACTGGAAGGAGGCTGAAAGCACAAAAAATTGCAACAATGGGGTATGCCCCAGTAAAATGCCAAAATTGTGTTGAAAAATTGGGTTTTCTGATTCAAGTCTGCCTGTTCCTGAAAGCTAGGAAGCTGCTGAGTTTAGCACTACAAACCCTTTGTTGATGCCATTTTCAGGGGGAAATCCACAAGCCTTCTTCTGCAGCCACTTTTTCAATTTAAAAAAAAAAAAACGAAATTTTCACTGTATTTTGGCCAATTTCTTGGCCTCCTTCAAGGGAACCCACAAAGTCTGGGTACCTCTAGAATCCCTAGGATGTTGGAAAAAAAGGACGCAAATTTGGCTTGGTTAGCTTATGTGGACAAAATGTGATGAGGGCCTAAGCGCGAACTGCCCCAAATAGGCAAAAAAAGGCCTGGCACAGGAGGGGGAAAAGGCCTGGCAGCGAAGGGGTTAATGGTTTCTCAGATAGACTGCCCTCTCCTATTTCACACTGACATTCCTGCTTCCAGCCTGGGTGTCGAGGCGGGGCCACTCACCTGAAAAGCAGGATGTCTGCAGGGGCGATGGTATGCTCCCCTGACCTCCTGGAACACCTCTCGGCACTTCCTGGTGGACACAGAAACCCCGGCAGGTGTCCTAAAAGGAAAGGGGGAGTGGAAGAGGAAGAGACAAAACACTGCCACGTCTTGCCTGTCCAGCCAGGCATCCTGTATCTTCAGGGGGGCAGGTCGTTGTTGACAGAGTGATAGTAGAGTTAGTGCACTCAACTTCCTTGACACTGAATCTCTCTTTCCGATATGGGCACGGGAGCGGTAGAAGAACACCGGGATGTTCCAGCACTTTTCTTGGATAATAATAACTGTTGGCACAATTACTAACACTGCATTACCAAAAACCCAAACTGAGTACCATAACAATAATTACTGCGACACTAGGGCTGGCTTCACAGAGATTCACTGTTGCTCACTACAATTAGAACTGTGGTTGCACTTATCAGGCACAAGAAAGACAAACAAGGGCATTAATTATATCACATATAACTTTCCTGCATGCATAGGGTTAAACTAAAAGGAACAAAAACTATCCAAGAAATACAAATGTCCACTCAGGGTTTAAACAGTTAGGGTTTAAACAGTTAGGGTGGCACAGTTTGGTTTGGTTTCACTGTGTGTGTGAAAAACCCTTTAAAAGCAAACTCCTCAAATCTGAAACACAGGCATGAATGACACAATTTAAATCCAAGAGTTATGCTATTAGAGAAAGAAAAGTCACGTAAATGCTCTTTTAAAATTGCACTGTCCCTTTTTGTAGTACTTGAGCTCAAGCAGATTTCCTGAAGCACATTTAGGCAAGTCACTGCAATAATAATGTAGAATGTTCAGAAATGCATTTGTCTCTTCAAGATAAGCACTCTGCCAAAATACGATGTCTGAAATACACCAGCTGTTCTAGGAAAGCGCAGCGCTCAAAGGAGACACTCCCTGGAGAATACTAGTCACTAGCTGCAGTCTTTTCTGGAGTGCTGGAGGAATGCCTGGTGTCAGCTGGTACAGGAACAAAAAAAAGAATTGCCTCAAAAGTCCTGAATATGAGGATGACAGCAGGGGCTAGACTGCCAAATCAGATGCTGAGATGAGATCAGGAAGCAAAACAAAGCCAAGCAGGGAGGCAAGCTTCACTCTGCTATTTATAGCCAATCAGGAAAGCAGTTGAGTTTCCACATGTGGATGAGTTACCACACCCAATTAGAAGCACATGTCTACACCTGCTCACATTAGCAAACAAGCATTGGTAAAACAAGCATTGATAAAACCAATTGTGTAACAGAGCACATTATGTTTACTTATAAACATGAAGGTTTTAACCAAGAACAGCGATATGATTTAACCCTAATCCCTGGGGATGCTGACAGATAACGCAGGAGGCACCTTGGGGATTCCTGACACTAGGGGCCAGATGTAGCAAATAAAAAATTTGCGAGTTGCAAAGTGCGAGTCCATGCGACTCGCAATTTGCAACTCGCAAATTGGTATGCAGTACGGTGTCTCAGACACCGACTGCGACTCGCTATGGGGTCGCAATGACCCACCTCATCAATATTCATGAGGTGGGTCGCAAATTGCGGCCCCATAGCGAGTATAGGCACTCGCAAACATGGAGGCCTGCTGTCGTCAGCAGACCTCCATGTTCGTGACTGCTTTCAATAAAGCAGTTTTTTTTTTTAAGTGTAGCCCGTTTTCCTTAAAGGAAAACGAGCTGCACTTAAAAAAAAAAACGAAACCTTTAGTTTCTTTTTTTTTTCAGGGCAGGTAGTGGTCCCTTGGACCACTACCTACCCTGAAAATTTTTTTTTTGTTCCATTCACAAAGTGGAAGGGGTCCCATGGGGACCCCTTCCAATTTGCGAGTGGGTTACCATCCACTTGAAGTGGATGGTAACTGCGACACCATTTGCGACCGCGTAGGCGGTCGCAAATGGTATTGCATACCACTCAGAATCGCAAATAGGAAGGGAACACCCCTTCCTATTTGCGATTCTGAAATGCATATTGCGAGTCGGTCCCGACTCGCAATATGCATTTTTGCATAGCAAAGAGGCATTTGCGCCTCGCAAACTGCGATTTTCGCCGTTTGCGAGGCGCAAATCCTTTGCTACATCTGGCCCCTAGGTGTACTCCATGTTTGCATTGTCATGCTCCCATGATTTATACCAAGATATGTTTTTTTGTTGTAAATGTCTCTGTTCAGGGTTATTTTGGTTTCCCTTGGCAATTGTAGGCCAGGTGTAGGAGAAGGGTGGGTTGTTTTACCCCTATGAGTTGTGAGTTGATATAGTGTTATGTCATGCAATGCAGTTTATTCTCATACTTACCCTTCCTATATATGACCACACATTTCCTTCATGCTGGTGCTAACGTCTCTACATCGAAAAACTCCTTAGACCTAACACTCATGTCCTGGAGCATACGTGGCCTCAACAACCCCCCGTAAAGGCAAGTTGGTGCTCCAATACCTTCGCAGGCATGCAATGCAGATTGCTTTCCTACAAGACACCCACCGTTCCACTTCATCCTCCTTTGCGTCCAAATGGAGACCCCATCGCTACTTTGCTAGCTACAGCACCTACTCTTGGGAATGTGTATTCTGGTTCATAAAACAGTACAGTTTAGGCCACTGTCAACCTGGTCACATGGCAGTGGTAGATATGTGATGGTGGCGGGGCTGCTGGATAACTATAAGATTTTACTTGTAAACGTTTATGCACCCAGTATTGATGCTCCCGAATTTTTTCATGCTCTCCATTCCCACATAGATCGCTTTGACGTAAAACACATCTTGTTGGGTGGTGATTTTAATATGACAATGGGCCCAGCATTAGACACGACTTCTCACGCCCAACATATAAGCCCTGTTTCCTCCGGGCTTTGAAGGATCTCTGCAACACTCTTGCTTAACATGATCCTTGGAAATTGTTTGGCACTGACACCCTGGCCTACACTTTTCGCTCAGCTGCCCATGGTACCTGGTCGCATATTGACTATTGGCTTTTTGCTAGTACTGTTGTGCACTGAGCCACAGCTATTAAACACTTGCCCAATACATTGTCAGATCACTCACCGGTGCTAGCCATACTTGCTATCCCCCGACCAGTGGCGTTAGGAAACACTGGAGATTCCCAGACATGGTGTTGCTGGATGCCCATTCTGCCCAACCTTGAAAAGAGCAATGGTTTACTTTTTCAAGTTGAACGAGGGCTCGTTAGTACCTGGGTGGTGCTGTGGGATCCCTTTAAGGCATATACCAGAGGTATTTGCATATCTACACATTCCAGGGTCCTGCGCGATATACGTTGTCTAGCACAAATGGAGGCGCAGCTTACTGATATTGACAGTGAGACATAGACTACAGTGATTACCCCCGAACTATGTTGTCGTAAGCTCTTGCTTGATGATTTCAACGTACTAGCAGATAAGGAGGTGCAATACATGGACAATTACACCAAGGCCCGTAGATATGGGGAGGAGGACAGACCCGGGAAGGTGCTGGCCAGATTGCTTCGCCCCTCATATCTTGCATCCCACATACTTGAAATTAAAAGACCCAATGGTAGTATTGCCGTTGGCACTGCTGAGGTCCAGGCGGAACTCTTCACATACTACTCCAATCTGTACACAGTGCAACCCACGCAACCATGCCCTGCATTGCAAGAATATCTAGATGACATGGCTATGGTCTGGTTAACTTCCTCCCAACAGCAGTTCCTTAGTGAGCCTTTCTCTGCAGAGGAGGTTTCACAGCCAATAGATTTGCTGGCTGGGATGCGCTCCCGGAGGCTGGATGGGTTTACTGAGGCGTTTTACAAGAAATATAAAGAAATTCGTAGTCCTTGCCTTATATCAGTATATGTTGAGGCGTTGGAGACTGGGGTTCTCCCCGAGACAGTGCGCAAGGCAGTTATTACCCTTTTGCCAAAGCCCGGTAAGGACCCTCTATATTGTGGATCATACCGACCCATTTCCTTATTAAATTTTGACAATAAGATTTTGGCCAAGATTATTGCTACCCACCTTTCCCTCCTGCTGGATAAGATTATTTCCCCTGCTCAATTTGGATTTGTTCCGCATCACTCCATCTCCCTTAATCTTCGCACTGTTTTGGCAGTGCTCAACAGAATGTCCCTGAGGTTCCGGTGGCTATTGCCCTATTAGATGCCAAAAAGGCAATTGATTTGCTTGAGTGGCCCTTTTTACACACTTTCCTACGTAAGCTCGGGTTTCCCCGAGATTGCACCGATTTGATCTCTCTGCTGTACTCGCAGCCCACAGCTGCTATACAACTAAACAGTGTGCTCTCCCCTTTTCCCCCGATAACCTGCAGTACACGGCAGGGGTGCCCTTTGTCCCCTTGCTCTTTGTTCTGGCAATGGACCCTCTGGTGAGCTATTTGTGGAAAGGACAATTACACAGAGGACTTAAATTTACCAGCGTGCCACACCTGGTATCGCTGTATGCAGATGATATATTACTCTTCATTCACCACCCTGACACTTATCTTAAACCAATACTGAATGAAGTGACTCTTTTTGGTGATATCTCCGGACTGCATATTAACTGGAACAAGCCAGAGCTTTTTCTGCTGATGGACAGTACCCGTCCGCCTGCGACTGAGTTCCCTTTGCGCAGGTGCTCTGACTCTGCGAAATACCTAGGTATTCATATTCATAGAGACAAGGAACAGGTGATGCATTTAAATTATGGGCCTCTGGTGCAAAGACTCGCTGCTCAGGTGGACAGATGGGTGAAGCTGTCACTCTCTATTGCGGGCCGGATGTCGCTCATTAAAATGGTGGTTCTGCCATAATTTTTGTATGTCTTTTGAACATTCCGGTCCCACTTACTAATTCCTTTTTTGCGACACTGCGAGGCTTGCTCAGTCGGCCAGTATGGGCAGATAGACATCCATGTATTCGATGGGAGGTCCTCACTCTCCTGTCTGAGCGGGGTGGTTTTGGGGTTCCACACCTCCAGCTTTACTACCTTGCGGCACAACGTCAGTATTTGCATCACTGGCATCATCCTGATGCTCGCCTTCCCTACTTTATCCCAGAACGAGACCTGTCTGTTCCTATCCCACTGAACGCCCTGCTGCCTGTGGAAGTCCCACTGCATTGCAGAGATATACACTGTTTCTACAACTAGTTGGGTGTGGCGCAAACCTGCTCACCTACTTCACTGCAACACACTCTATGCCCCAGCATGAAATTGATTAATAATCCTTTTATACCTATTACACAGGAGGCGCTGGTTCAGCATACATTTCATATTGTTCAACTTCATACCCTTGAGGGCGTTTTCCTGGACTATCATATATTTTCACGCACCACAGATACCCATTTCACAGACACCACTCAATTACAGCATTTCACACTCTGTCACTCACAATGCGCTTTGCGTGCACGCTACCCCACTTACCTGTTGGCTTCGGACAAATTTGAACAACTGTCCCTGATTGCTACAGTGGACTCGGGGGCAAAACTGGTCACCAAACTCTATAATGAGTGTATTAAGGCTCTTCCTGTTCCAAATATTCGGCTCAGAGAGTCCTGATTGAGGGATCTGGGACGTCCACTCTCCCAAAAAGTTTGGGAGGCATGCTGTGCGCAGAACTGGTTTGCCTCACTTAACCAGTGCCACAAACTGGTCCACTTCAAATTCCTAAGGAAGGCTTATATCACCCCCAGGGATACGGGCCTTATCGATCCAGGCCGTTCTCCCACCTGCCCTAAGTGTCATGCACTGATTGCAGACTTTTCATACATGACTTGAACTTGTCCAAATATCAGTTGCTTTTTGTGTGAGATATATGATTGATTATCGATTATTGTAGGTTGGCCTCTCCGTCCTGACCCACTTACGGCAATTCTCGGCTACACTGGCGATTTGCCAAGGCCCGTTAGGCACCTTACAGTGATTTTGTTCTTACTGGCTAAGCGGGAGATAACGTTTCTATGGGTCTCCAAATATCACTTCCTGGCTGACCAGCCTCACATATTGTGACACTAAAAGTGAACTTTAAGCCTGTGTCGTTTAGACCTAAGGATATGTGGCAACCATTAAAGGACTATTTCAATACACTTGCCAGTTCTCCGCCACCCTCCCAGACCTCTAACGACTCAAGCTCATGCTGCCCACTCTTTCATTGTCACTATTTCTGCCTCTTTTCTAAATGTCATCTTACTGGCCGTTGGCCCGACCACCCTTTGTTTGTCAATAGAAACACTACCTATAATTTGTAATGATGGTCTGCTATTCACATGTAGGACAATCTTGCTGCTTGAACTGCATTGCTTTGTGTTTGTTCGTTGTTATGTTTAAAAATGATAATTAAAATTTAAAAAACAAAAAAAGAAATTTAGGATGTTGTGCCTCCATCTAATATTACTGCATCTACACCTAGGAGATTGGGTGGACTCCCTGGTTCTACAAGAGTCATACTTTCACACATGTATTTGAAAAAAATTCACACATTTTTTAAGATACCATAGTTAATTCATATTATTAGCTCAAAATTCTTTCTTTCAGCTCTTGGTCTTGCCTCTGGGGAATCTCCAATTTGTTGGTAGTGGTAGCAGCCTCCTTACCATGAAAAGGGAAACTTCATGTACTCACACCTTGACAACAGAATTCTCAAAGCCAATTCTATAGAAAACCTGATGCATGATCTCCAAATAATGTTGAGGTTCTGAAGAATAATAGTTGCAGACAAAAGAAGATGGAGAAGGGACAATTGTTCAGAACAACTCAATTCATTCTATGTCATGGTGATGCAAAAGAAAGATCGTGTTTTAACCAAACTATTTCAGGAACCATCAGCAAAGCTGGTCATCATGACGTACGCATCAGTGAAAGGATAGGAAGATTACATGGGCGACATCTCTGCTTAGGGGAAAGTACACCCTTCAAAACAGGCTAGAACTATTGACAGTTCACTTAACCCTCAAATCTTCACTTACATTGATTGGCTCATTTGTAAATCTTGAGAAAAAAAAAGCTGTAATAACTTGCAGAATGAATAAGCTCGACTTTTTTGCAGGGAAGAACACGTGATGTAGCACTGGTCTCTGGCAAAAAAACTTCAGTTTGGAATTATGCAACACTTAGGCCCTCATTATGAACACGGCGGTAACAACCACTCCGGTAGCAGTGGCAGTAACAACCGCCAACAGTCTGGCGGTCTGGACCGCCAAATTATGAGCCACCTTAAATACAGGCAGCCTGAAAACCACTCACCGCCAGCAGAGGAGTGCCAACAATGACACCAGAGCCCGCCCACAGGCCGACAGAAAGGCCCTACCCGCCCATCAAATAATGAAGCATTAGGCCGCCGTCAGTTCCGGGTCGGGAACCACCACCATGCAAAGCCAGGAGGAAACAAACCAAATAAAAGGAAACACTTACCGAAGGCACACACAACATGCTGAAGCAGAAATGGATAGAGAGTTGCAGATCATGCCAGCCCGGCTCCTTGCCATATACCTCCACGACCGAGACTGCCGACAAAGACGACGACAGTAAGTACAGCAGCCTACTAAACAAGGGAAGAAAGGGCACAGTTGCATACCCACCCTCTCCACCCACCCCACAATGCACCTACAACCCCTCACAACAGCACAAGCCATACACCTCACAGCAAGAGGTAGTTACCCGACACAAGGCAAATCCAACCTGCCCAAAGTACACATATGTGCCCAACACCCCCAACCAAAGAAACAATGAACCACGGATCCTAAGTGTGCCAAAAACAACACTGGCCACACAAATTTTAATCCAGCTCAATGAGCAACAGAAGTGCAACATAAGGCCAATGGCCAGTCCACAGTTCGTAGTCCGATGGGCCAAAATGGCCCCAACTTGACTCCCACAAGTGCAAAGGTACTCCACCTCATAGGGGCAACAATGGAGCATCCAGGCTTCTCAGGGAACAGGGGTAAGGGGTGGTGGGGACTTATGACTGGGGGTGGTTGGCTTTACGTTTTGGAGGTGGAGGGGGCTTGGGTCTGGACCGTGAAGCTGGTGGAGCGGACTTGGCCTGGGGTGCGGCAGATGTTCCAGGGCCAGCATGGGGGGCCTTGCTCACAGGGGAGGTAGCACGGGAATGGGAATGGCGGACGTGGGGGGCTGTGACGTGGGAGGAGTGGACAGGGCAAGGAGGTGGGCACGTTTAGGGACGAGACGGGGTGGGCCAGTGGGTTCAAATAGGTCAACACGGGATAGGAAAGGTTTTTTAGGGGTAATCGAGTGGACCTGGAGGAAGGCGTGGGAGTGGAGGTAGAGGAAGTGGTCATGACAGGTGTAGGAGTGCGTGACGTGGGTGCAGGTGAATGGACAGTATCCTGAGGTGCGGTGGATGTGTGTTGGGTGGGTGTTTTGGTGCGTTTTAGTGTTTTGGGAGGGGGGGTGGACACAGTGGGACAAGACAGGCTGCCTGTGTAAATGTATGTTGTCTGTGTGTCTGCAAGTTTAGTGAGTGTGCTGCACGTGTCAACTAAAGTTGTTGTGGTGAGTGCAGGTGTGGTGTCTGGAGTGCATGAATGGATGTCTGATTTTGTGGTGACTTCAAGAATAGAGTCAATAACATTGAATGAGGGTGCAGTGCCTGTGAGTGTGCATGTAGCGGGGACAGACAGGGAGGCAGAAAATGCGGACACACAGTGGGAAGTGGATGTTGGTGTGTGTGCCTGTGTATGTTGGATGTGTGTATACCTGTGGTGGGAAGTGTGGTGCTTGTGTTTTGAAGTGTGCTTCTTGTGTGTTGAGGTGTGTGCCTGCGTGTCAGAATGTTTGCTTTGGACGTGTGAAGGAAGCGGGGTGCTGGAAGGGGTAGAGGTGGTTGGAGGGGGGACTGAATGACCAGGGACACTGGCTGCTGTCATAGAGGAGGCCAGAGCCTGAAAAGATCTCTGTAGGCCAGACACAGGACAGTGAATGCCATCCAGGTAGGCATTGGTCTGCTGCACCTCTGATGCTAGCCCCTGGATGGCATTGACGATGGTTGTCTGCCCTACTGAGATGGTTCTCAGGAGGTCAATAGCCTCCCACATGAGGGCAGCAGGGCTGACTGGGGCAGGGGAGGAGATGCCTGGGGCGAAGGAGACGCTCACCCTTCTGGGTGAGTGGGCACGGGCAACTCGGTGGGGAGCTAATGGGAGGGTGGTGATCGTATGGGGGGTGGCGAAAGATGACATAGAATGGGTGTGCCCACTAGGGTCTACCACTGCCAGGGAGCTCCCATCGGAGGAGGTATCAGAGTCACTACCTCCAGTGGTAGATGCCTCCCCATGGTACTCCCCTCACCCTCCAAACGACTGGTCCCCTTGGCGTCTGACGACTCTGCCTCTGTGGAACTGTGGGCCACCGCATCCCCACACGCCAGTGCCTCAGCTCCCTCGCCAGATGATACTGATGTACACAGACAACACAAGAGAACAGGGATGGGAATATAAAACAGGAGAGATAATTGTAAATAGCTGAATGGAGGTACACAAGTGGTTCACACATACACCCCCCTGCAAATATTCCAAAGTGGTTCACACATACACCCACCCTGAAAATATTCCACCGGGCAGCAACTACCACTATACACATGGCTATGCCCCTGACTAATGGCCACAACCCTGCTCTACAGCCATTTCCCACAGCACTGAAGGACCTGAAGTACTGCAGACCTGACCCTTACAACCCTACACCCAGCGGGGGCCATTATATAGAAGGACATCAGTCAGAGTCCCTGCCACTAGACAGCATACATACCACAGCACACTCACACATCCATCAAGGAGCCATACGATGGTTTCTGCACTCACCCCTTTGTCTCTGCTGTGCAGCCTTCAAGCGCCCATCCAGGTCCAAATACGCCACAGCCAGAATGCATCGCATAAGGAGGGTCAGTGCCCGACGGGCACCCCTTCCTCTTTGGGAGGACTTCCCCAGCTGGGCCTCGCAGATCTTCCTTGCCCAGCGCCGCAGGTACTCCCACCGCTTCCTGCAATGGGTGCTCCGCCGGTTGTAGACCTCCAGAGTCCGCACCTCACTGGCGATGGCCTGCCACAGTCCCCTCTTCTGATGGGCGCTGACCTATATGGGACACACAGAAAAAGGAACACAGAGGTCAGACAATGGCCATTACATACAGCTGGCTATATGTCCACTTTGGGACTTACATTTACAACAGCATAACAGCACACACAGACTCAGCATGTTAGGAACCCAGGACTGTACTGTGTCAAACGTGCACACATGTTTACAGTCATCTACCACCATTACACACACCCATGCCCCCAATCCACCTACTCACCTGTACCTCTGGTTGACGTAGAGATTGGCGTACAGGGGCAGGGCCCCATTCACAAGCTTCTCCAATTCCTCGGTGGTGAAGGCGGGGGCCCTTTCCCCTGCCACACGTGCCATTTCCATGACCAGAGGCAGGACACAGCAGCACACTCAGTGGAGTACCTGCATGCACGAAATCCGGGAGTCAAGTGAAGTTGGGGTGATGAGTTAGCGTACGCACCACGGCGGTGTGCACCGTCACGCCGGTGGCGATTATGATACGCTAAGAATCCCCACTGACAACCATGTTAACCAATGAATGGTCGCACGGCGGTGAACACCGCCTTACGCTATTACATCAATCGCTAGTGGTATGAGGTCACTTCCACTACAACATTTCTGGATTACAGGGGGCAGACATTTTGGCTTTTACTACGCAGTTATTAAATCCTCATACGCCCCATGCAGACCCTATTGTCCCCAATCCCCATAGGCATTACCAAATATACATTTACTCACCACAACAGTACTGATGTATCATTGAGGACATGTTACTCCAGTTTACACCTACTATGCATATGTGTCATCGACTTGTATGCCAGCTGTGCTGAATAGGAAACATTGTAGGCCGATGTATGTGTGTTCCTCACATGTGTTCTCAACTCCTCCTAGGTGCAGACCCTTGGGGCGAGGGAGGGCCCCACTGGTGTACAAACCACTTGTTGATTTGAGGACCATGGTGGAGCAGCACATCATTCATTATTAATTACAGACTCAACCGTGATACTATTCATGAACTTTGTGCATTACTGGAACCAGCACTGAGACCGGCTAATTGGAATCAGCATGCCATCCCTCTGAAGTGCAGGTGCTCTCTGCACTCCATTTCCTGGGCACGGGCTCATTTCAACTGACAGTGGGCATGGGTGCAGGTTTTTCACAGCCCATATTTAGCATTATATTGTCCAGATTCCTTAATGCATTTGTACAACACCTGCAGTCCTATGTGAGGTCCCCAAAGTGCTGACCTACCTGCCACCAAGTCAGACTTCTATGCCTGTGCCAACATTCCCCATGTGATAGGTGTCATCGATGGCACCCACAGTGCTCTCATCCCACCAAGAGTCAGTGAACAGGTGTACAGAAACAGGAAGAACTTTCACTCCATGAACATTCAATTGGTATGTACTGCAGACCAGTACATCTCACATGTGAATGCCATGTTCCCTGGGTCTGTCCATGATTCCTTTGTGCTGAGGAACAGTAGTGTGCCATACAAGATGGAACAACTACAAGGGGACAGAGGATGGATCATAGGGAAGTGTGTCTGACACTTTTTGGCACATAGCAGACAGCCAGGCTGTCTGCGACTGAAGGTTGTCAGTGACAGTCCTGTTTTGCACACTTTTTCAGGTGATCCTGGCTACCCCAACATGCATTGGCTCCTGACACCAGTGAGGAATCCTAGGACAGATGCAGAGAGGAATTACAATGAGGCCCCTGGACGTACGAGGAGGGTGATAGAGCGCACAATAGGGCTCCTGAAGGCTAGATTCTGTTGCCTCCGTATGTCTGGCAGATCCCTGGCCTATGAGCCTGAAAAGGTGTGTAGAATAGTGGTGGCCTGCTGCATGCTGTACAACGTGACTGTGAGGAAATCTATCCCCCTCTTGGAAGAGGTGGGTGCTGTATATCCAGACCAGCTCCCCCAGGGAGGGGATGAGAGTGAGGGTGATGATGAGGAGGGGGAAGATGTACATTCCAGGAACCAACTGATACACCTTTACTTCCAGTAACTGTGTGGGACTATTCGATGATGTTGCTGTCTGTGCAGCATACTGTCAGTGTGTCTTCTCCTCGATGGGAGGCTTGGGTCTATGGACATTGTCACGGTGACCAGGTTTGCATGGGACATGTAACATTATGGACAAATTGTTTGACAATTCTGTTGGCAAAACCACATGTTATGCGTGGGGTGCAATTCCTACAACTCAAATAAGAATACATTTTTTCTAAGACTATTCCATCCACACTTCCATTTGTTTCAACATAATGACAGGGGACATTGACATTGGTGAACAGGTGTTTTTATTTGGTGCAGGGATGACATCGTGCAGTTTACAGTGATGGGAGTGGTCTACTGGTGAATGTCCAATATGGCTACATGGTTGCAGCGTTTGTTGGCAGTGGTGGTATGTCCATCTATCATTTACAGTTTTTGGGGTTGTTTTTACACGGTGTGGACATTGGTTCAGTGGCACACTTGGGGACAGTTCTTGCCAAAGTCACTTCTTTGAGGGGGCCTTGTTCTTGGTAGGTGTTGCTGTGTCATATCTGGGCCTGAGGGATCATTTGGGTGCATGGCGTTGGCCTGTACAGGTTAAGATGCAGGTCTCCTGTGTGTCCTGAGATGGTGGCACAAGTCCAGTTGCTGCTGCTGCTGTTGTTGGCCGGTCTGTATCTTGGTCTGTAGCAGGGGCTTCCTGGTCTGTGGGGGCCTCAGGCTGGGTTGGAACAAGGTGCAGCAGCGAACCTGCTATGGTGCCCATGGTGGCATTGTGCAGTTTCCACTGCTCCATGGCCTCTTGGTGGTGTGCTACCTGCATCCTTTGACTCTGCTCCAGGGTGGAAACAATCTGGGCCAATCTGTCCTGGGTATGGTGGTATGCTCCCAGGACCTCAGAGATCACGTCCTGGGCTGCAGCATCCATATTGTGGCCTCCCCCCTGGGCCAGTGATGCCCTCCTTCTGGGCCTAGCCCTCTGTGCCTGTGTCCCCTGCATAGGTCTGTCGGTACCACTTGTACTGGGGCCATCGTCTTCCTGCCTGTTGGTAGTGGGTGACTGTGGCCTCTGTCCATGTGTTCCACCAGTCTGTGGCCTGGATACACAAGTGTGGGGACTGTTGCCCTGGGCTGATGTTGTTGGCTGGGTGGTAGTGGTGTCAGTGGTGTCCTGGGTGGGGCTGCTGAATGATGACAGTCCAGAACTGTGTGAGGGGCGAGGGTGTTCCTCACTGTCCAGGGTTCCCTCTCAGTGTCCTGGGTAGTGCCTCTGTCTCCATGTGGGGCACTGCCACTCCTTGTCCTGTCCGTCAGGGTGGCATGGCTGGTGGTGCCTGTTGGGGGGAATTGACATGTCTGTTACAGTCGCATGATCGGATGGGGTGCACAGGGCTGGGCTGTTTTGTGCAGGTTTTACACTTTGGGGCCATGCAGGGTGCCTTTGTGAGGTTTGCATTGCATTTTACTTAGGATGTAGAGGTGCTTTGTGAGTGGTGTAGTGCCTTTGTGATTCCTTGCAGGGGTAGGTGGCTGTGCACAGGGGGAGGGATGTGGGCCTGTTAGTGGGTTTGTGGGCATGCAGGGTGACTGAATGTAGTGATTGTTGCCTGGGTGGGGTAGTGGTCCTGGTGGATGTTGGAGGGGTGGGGTGGTGCATGCATTACAGGTGTGATGGATAAGGGGTGATTGTAGACGACTTACCCAAGTCCATTCCTCCAGTGAGTCCAGTCAGGCCCTCAGGGTGCAGGATGGCCAGTACCTTTTCCTCCCAGTCAGTGTAATTGGGTGGTGTTGGTGGAGGTCCTCCCCCAGTCTTCTGGACTGCAATGTTGTGCCGGAATGCCATGGACTTCACCTTCCTGTGGAGGTCATTCCATCTCTTGCGGATGTCATCCCTCGTGCGTGGATGGTGTCCCACTACATTGACCTTGTTCACTATTGTCTGCCATAGCTCCATCTTCCTGGCGATGGGTGTGTGCTGGACCTGTGCCCCGAATAATTGTGGCTCGACCTTCAGTATCTCATTCACCATGGTCCTTAGCTCCCTTTCTGTGAAGCGTGGCTGTTTGGGGGGTGCCATGGTGTGTGTTGTGAGTGGTGTGTTGTGTGGATCTAGGTGCGGGTACTGTTGTGTGGTTGGGTGTAAGTATCTTGTATTGTGGCGTTCAGTGTCTGCTTCTAGAGTTCTCTGTATCAGTTGTCTGAATGTTGTTGTAAAGGATTGTGGGGTGTGTCTGTGAGTGTTTTATAGTGTTGTGGATGTATGTCAGGTGTGTGGGTTTCAGACTTGCCAATGTGTGCAGTTCTTACTGTTGGGTCCCATTGCTGGCCGTGGCGGACTGTACCGCCAATGGTCGTTTGGCTTCCACTGACCACCACAGTGATTTGTGCATCATTATTTGGAGGGCGAGGAGTTTGTGTGCTCGGCGGTGGCAGGGTCGGAGGTCCTGCATTTCCGCCGACAAGGTCCTGGCGGTGACTGGTGGCTGGGACTTTTTTGTCGGAATCTGATTTTTGCATCTTTATATGGCGGGTTTCTGTTCACCGCCAATGGGGGTCTTCCGTTCACCGTCGCCACGGCGGCTGACAGTGTTTACTGCTGTGTTCATAATGAGGGCCTTTGTCCTTCAGAATTGAAAAGTAAATGAGCTTAGCAGATACCTCATGGAACAACATGATGGGTTCTAAAAGATAAATTTTTGTTGGACATCTATGGAGCTTGGGGAACTGCACAAATGGGTTTCTTTGCCATGAAAGCTATTGTAAAATGCTGAAACCTCGCATCCAGGTTTGTGGAGGCATGGTCAATGGGGAATGCTCCTTTGAAATTCTAGTGTAAGATAATTGATTATGCTGTTTCTGAGATTTCATTGCTCTGGTTTGTCCAAATCAATGACAATATACAAGCCTGTTTCGATCACCAAGCCAGGCTAAAAGGAGACTTCTGTGCGGGCCGACTCTCTTCACCAGGAAGTTGAGCAAGATGTATCACCTCAGTCTGCCATTGCTCAGATGGACTGCCTGGCTCCTGAGTACCTGCAATATAGCAACCTGAATCTGACTGTATACATTTCCTGAGAGTTGAATGTCCTTCCACTAGATCATCATTTGGCTTCAAAGGGAAAGAGATTTGAGATCTGGTGCTTGAAGAAACTGGAGGACCCAAAAGATTGCAAAAAGAGCTGGTACTGCTATATCTGTCAAAGTGGGCTTCCATTTCCCTCTATCAACACACTGTGGCTGCCATTACTGTCTACAGAAACTGTCCTTCACAGGCATCTTTTGTCACTATTTGTGCAATCAAACATTTTGTGGAAAGCATTAGGAAGGAATTTCCCACAGGTGCAAGGTGTTCATCCCCCTGAGAGCTAAATATGGTCCTGTCTAAATTATTATGACTTCCACTGATGAAGAACCAAGGCTGATTTGCATGTGGCTGAGTTCTGTGTGAAGTGGACAAAAAATGATGGACTGCGCCAAGTACTTACCAGTCACTGAAACCATTCAAGCATTCTAAGCATCACTTTTTTGTATTCCTCAATGAGAAGCTCTTAGTGCAACTGTTTTCCTGGGCGTCGATCCTGTGCTCGCTGTGTCCCTAAAACCAAGATATGCACCCTATTGACGAGCCCAAATAGGCTGGAACTGGTCTGGAGTAGCATGTGCCCTGGTTCAGAGAGCACCTGAGCTGGCAGTCTGGACTGGGCTGTTCCTATTTGAGCAGGACCAAGGCTGATTTTCATATAACTGGTTCCTGTCAGAGGTGGTATAGTGGGCAAAAAAAGGATAGTCTGAGAAGCGACCCAAGTAATTAACAGTGGGGGGTATTATTTCAAATATTCTGTTGATCCCTCTTTTGTATCGCTCTTTTTGAGACTATGTACATGTCAGATTTCTAATCTTTATAATGGCTGGGTGATTCCCAGGTGGCTACTACCTTAGCAAGAAGAACCATTATGGCTTTTATGGCAGCAAGGTGTCCTCGAGAACTTGTCCTTCTTTCCTTGCAAAAGGAATCTCAGTTCCTACCAGAATCTAATGATTTCCCTTCCCAATTTAATTCTGAAACCTTCTTCACCAGCAGAAATGGCACTTTTATATTTGATATTAAGTCCTCCCTGGTATTACTTGAAAAACAAACACAATTTATAAATACCCAACAACTGTTTGGAAATTATTTGGCTGTTCACAAGGGTATGGCTTCCACAAAACAGACAAGAGATGTGTGGATTATAAGAAGCCAACAGACCAGCGCTTCTTAACCTTTTGACTACTGTGGACCACCACTGAATCATTACTGTAATCCAGGAGCACCCAATGAGTCATTATTTGAAGCCATGGACCCCTGGCCTAAGCAATTTGTATGATTTGAATCTCAAAGCAATGCACAAAAACACAGAAACAAGTGTACACCAAACAAAAGGTCAAATACTGAAATAAGTTGTTTTAGTCACAATCAAATATGAAAAGGTACTCAAGTTTGCGTCTTTATTTGTATATAATGCATTCATGTTAATTTATAAACGTTATTATTATTTAATTTTGTAAAACAGTTGCCGACCCCCTGAGTAGGCCTTGCGGACCCCCAAGGGTCCTCGGACCACAGGTTAAGAACCACTGCAATAGAACGTTTCCTGGCACACCTAAGTGTTATTCTTCTACAAAATAAGCAACTACAACTGCTCTCATAAGTAATGTAATTATTGTGGATATTTGTGGGGTGGCTACTTGGAGTAAATTTATACTTTTGCTAACTAGTACACGACAGGGTGCAAGTAATAGTTAGTTCACTGAACTATAATTAGTGAATTTCAGTGCTCTTTTTTGTTTTTTTAAATGTCAGTTTCTATTGTTTGGTAGCACTTCGTAAGGCCAAAGTGGTGTTTAATTATTTTGATGTAAGCTCAAAGTTGATGCCTATCTGCTTATTTGTTAGCGATTGACAATGAGATATACAGCTAATATAATTCTCTAACACTTATATATTTCCGAATACACTAAGATGCAAAAAAATTAAAAAAATGTTTCAGTTTGTTCTTGAATTGTTATTTCTATTGAGCCCTTTCACCCCATCCTAAGTGTGCTTTTTTGAGAAACCCAATTCCTTAATCAAAGGAAGTGCAAGTGTATTTGTCGTGTGAGTCCTAATACTGCTATATGCAGCAACCTGGAGTCTCGTGCTTAGGGACTTTGTCAACAGGACCCAAGTGTAGAAGAGCAACTTTAGTCTTTCTTCCCTTTGTAATATGTGGTATCTAGGATACCAGATGCACGCTCCAGCAGTGGAGCGTGACATCGAGAATGGAAATAGGACAGAGAGGTTGTGAGAGTTTCATCGTAGGTGACAGATGTGTACTCCTGTTCCCCAATAAATATAAGATTTACTTGTTACTCTGTGCCGATTATCCTTTCTACAACTTGGCGATGAGTTGGGAATGTCGTGCGGCAACTAGGGAACAGGAAGATCTGGACAGGCGTTGAGGTGTCAGATGATCTTCATGATGTGAGCCGGATTGAGGAGCTCTACATGTGGATTTGTTGACAATCGTTAGCGTCTGGCAAAGGAGTTGGGTGCTGATTGTTTGGGAAACAGTGATAAACAGTGGTAATATTCAGAGTTCCATGGTTAGTACAAATGGGAATGCAAGTTGCAATTTGCACATTACTGAGGTCCAGTAAACAAGCAGAAACCACACATCACCTTTTGGTTATTAACTTGTTGAACCTTTTTGGAATGCACGTTGGTGACGCGCACACCTTCATCTAAATAATTATACTTAATTCAATACTTAAATCCTTAAATAAGATATTAACATAGTAAATTTTAAAAATATAGGATGGCTATGGCGAACAATGGACTCACGCCTTCTGTACCATTTCTTCCAAGGGCTGGTGAACCAATGATGAAGTGGGCTGATTAGAAAGACTATTTCATCAATTATATATTGGTGGTTGAGGAGGAAAATAAAGAAGAATTTTCAGCAAAAAGGAAGAAGAGAATATTACTGCACAATTTAGGGCCAGAAGGTCAAAGAGTTGTAGAGTCTCATGGAAAAGAAAATAAGACAAGATGGTGGAACAGATGAGTTTACAGAAGTTCTTGAAGACTTAGATGCCTACTATAAATCCACAGTTTGTGTAGCTATAGACCGATTCAATTTTTTCCACCAACGCAAACAACTTAAAAATGAATCTATAGAGGATTATGTAGCTTAATTAAAGAAAATAGCAATTACATGTAAATTTGAACATTTACAGAATGATTTCATAAGAGAAGAGATTGTCAAGCATTGTAACAACAGTAGCATTCAGGAAAAACCATGGGTATGCATTGAGGCACCTTTGAGTGGAATAATTGCGATAGTAAAGAAGGGTGAATTATCAAAAAGCTGTGCCACAGCCACACTCAAAGGGGCAGGAGAGTTGGAATCAGTTTGCAGTACAGTAAATAGTAAGAGAGGTAACAGGAAAAATAGTAAAGAAGGAGGAAGAAAACAAGATAATGGAGGTAATGAGTATGAGGACAAATGTCCTGTTTGTTTTAGGTGTGGAAATGAAGGTCATATAGCAAGAGATAAGAATTGTCCTGCCTTCAGAACTAAATGCTCATTTTGCAGTATTATGGGTCATTTTGCTAAAGTATGTAGAATGAGGGAAAACAAGGGGAGTTCTGTTAAATGTGTGATGGAAGATGAAGATGAGGAACAACTGGAGAGAGAATACGGATTACAAGGTGATGATAGTGTTTTAAGTATAGATAATGCGGTACTAGGAGTAGGTTGTTCTATAAGGAAAAAACCTATTTGTAATCTGAACATTGATGGGATTGATTTCCAAATAGTAGCGGATTCAGGTTGACCTTACACGATAATTCCACATTCCACCTTTTGGTGAAGATTTGGTACCCACAGATGTACAACCTGTTACGTTCACAGGAGAAGTAATTCCTATGGTAGGGTATAAAGAAGTCACATTTGGATTCAAGGGTAGGCAAACACGAGGGAAGTTCTATATATAGCCAAAAAGGGTCCGTTAATATTAGGATGGATTGACCAGTTTGGGAATAACACTGGTGTTAAAAGGAAATCTGTTAATAAACTAAGACAGATCAATTTGACAAAGTAATATAGGTTTAATCGATTTTCAGCTGAGGCGACAGGCAGTCTCAACATAGAGGCCATGACTGAAGTTCAAAGTTCCACAAAAAACTACGGTCACAAGTTCAGCATTGACGTAAGCAAGAACAAGCAGTACAGATAAGATAATAGGGGAGAGGTACCTCTTGAAAAGAGCACATACACGATTATTGGTTGCCTCATGGGTAGGTAAGTAACATTGACGTCATTCAACATCTCTATCTTTCTGCACAACAAGTGATTATATGTTACATGATGCTCACGGTAGCCCTGCCTTGTGCAAATGCATATCTGACCCTTACACTGTTCCCCTCACCAAGATATGAATGACTTGTGGTTTTTAGGACCCTTGCGCTAAGGCAGGATACACCCTTTTGTTCCACCCTGTACGTGCTAAGTGAAGAATTTGAAAGCGACAGTTGGTGCAGCTTTAAAGAAAAACTCTCATTCTAATGTGGCTTAGGCCTCTTGTGTGTTTCAGCACAGCTAACTTAACAATGTAGCATGTATATAAGTTTCATAAGTAATAAGTGTTTGTTTGTCCTAAAAATGACCTGCCTTTTCTATTGAACCCACAGTCTGTCTTTTTTAATATGTCATATATTAAGCCTTTCACTACTTATGTTGGTTTACAACTATCCCTAGCCTAAAATGTTTGTATTGGGGTTTGGGAACTTATGTTTGTATGTATGTGATGTATATGGTGTGTTCCTATTCTTCCTACATCATTGGATCCAAACAGTAAGGATCAAGTAATGATGTTAGGTGAACCTGTAATCACAATGGAAGAGGAACTAAAAGGACATTATCCTACTGTGTTTTCTGGTAAGGTTTGAAGGTTAGAAGGATTTTCTCATAAAATTCTACTCAAACAGGGAGTGAGATCTATTCGTCGCAGAGCAAGGAACATACCATTAAGCATTAGGGATAGTATCATGAAACATCTTGATGATTTAGAGAGCAAGGGTATAATTGAACCTGTAGAGAGCGCTGAATGGTTGGCTCCAGTGGTGATAGCCCATAAACCTAATGGAAAAGTAAAGTTATGTACTGACCTTAGAGACTTGAACAAGAACATTGTTGTGGACAGTTGTCCTCTCCCTAGAATTGATGAGCTTCTTTCAGAATCTAAAGGGTGCAAATGGTTCTCTACCATTGACTTGACCTCAGCCTATGACCAAATTATGTTGCATCCTTCCAGTCGGTTTTAACATTGTTCATCACTCCTT
This sequence comes from Pleurodeles waltl, assembly GCF_031143425.1. Classification (NCBI taxonomy): domain Eukaryota; kingdom Metazoa; phylum Chordata; class Amphibia; order Caudata; family Salamandridae; genus Pleurodeles; species Pleurodeles waltl. The sequence continues at coordinate 600,019,146 of NC_090446.1, read as the reverse complement.
TTGGTTGTTATAGGTTTGTAAGAATGCCATTTGGGTTAGCCTCAGCTGCAGCAGTTTTTCAAAGACTCATGCATAAGTTATTCGAGAACACCAAAGGGGTGACATATTTGCAAGATGATATATTGGTGATTGGTCGAGACAAGAAAGAGCATGATTAGCAAGTTGATATGGTATTGGAAAATTTAGCTGACAAGGGGCTCACTGCAGAAATGGGCAAATGCAAATTTGCATTAAGGTCAGTGTCATATTTAGGACAAGAAGTAGGTGAAGATGGTATATCACCTAAGAAAAACATAATAGAAGCCATCAGTAATGCCCCTTCTCCCACTACAAAAGATGACATTAGGTCATTCCTTAGCCTAGCAGAGTTCTATTTTAAATTTGTAAAGAATTGTGTGATGAAAACTCATGGTTTAAGGCAACTACTGAAAGCTAAACAAGTATTTGAATGGAATGCAAGACTTCAGGAGGATTTTGAGAACATCAAAAATTATATTTGCATAGCTAATCATTTACAAGGATTTGAAAAGGGAGCAGGTAGCATAGTAATTACTGATGCTGGTGGCAAAGGTATAGGAGTAGTCTTGACACAAGTATCAGAAACAGGAAAGGAAAACACTATTGCATACGCCTCTAGGTCATTATTCCCTGAAATTTTCGGTGATTGAAAGAGAAATGCTAGCTGCTGTGTGTGCTTTAGAGAAATTCAGATTATACTTATGGGGGACCAGATTTCTCATACGCACAGATCATAAACCCTTGGTTAAAGTACTTGCATCTAGTGGGATAGTAAGATCCATGCCGCACATAGCGACGATTACACTCAGATTGCTAGATTTTGTGTATGATGTAGAATATTTACCAGGGAACAGAAATAAGGTGGCTTATTATTTGAGTCATTCTCCTTTACCATTAAATGAGCAGGTCAAGAATACTTGGGATGAATACAATGTGGCATTGGTTAGTGAAGGAAATGAAGCCATATCTGATGAGGATTGGGAGGACAAATACAAGGAGGATGAAGGTTTATGTGCATCTAAAGTGTACATTGTTAAAGGGTGGTTGGAGTGAAGAGAATTGAGTGAGGAGTGTAGGACATTGTGGGAGATAAGGGACTAATTATCTCTTAGTGATACAGGTCACATTATTAGAGGAGAAACAGTGCTATCACCTAAAGGATTAAGAGAGAGAATTATGGAAATTAGTCATAAAGTACATTTAGGTATTGTGAAACTTAAGAAAAGAGTGAAATTGTTATATCGATGGCCAGGTATGGACAAGGATACTGAGGAATTTGCAAGAAATTGTAAAATGTGTGCAATTGTGGATAAAGCACAATCCGTATTTCGTCCCCCATTAGGTGAAAGAAGATATAAAAAAAATTATTGGGAGGATCTTAGTATAGATATATTAGGACCTATTCTGGATTTGTGGGGTGTATTGAAATGTGTGTTGGTTGTTATTGATCATTACTCAAAGTGGCCAGAATAAGATATTTTTGAGAATATTCAAGCAAACAATTTGGTTTCTTTCTTGGATAAAATATTGTTATGTGACGGGATACCTAATTCATTTTTAAGTGATAACGGACAACAATTCAGAGCAAAACGTTTTCTAAATTTTCTCACTAGGAATGGACACCTAATTATCATCCAGCGGGTAATGGTGTAGTAGAAAGGTCCAATAGGGTGCTAATGAGAAGTGTGCACACTGCTATTAATGCAGGTAAAGATTGGGAGAAGGAATTGGCTAAAACTATATGGACTTACAGAATAACACCAACGATTACAGGGTACAGTCCTTTCTGCTTCTTAAGGGGGAGAGAACCCTTTACGAGAGATAATAAAGTGTGGATGAATTTGAAATTGTATAGCAAATGGTCTTTGGCTGTGGTAAAAAAGAATTTACAAGAAATGCAAAAGTATACAAAGAGTATTATAATAAAAAACATGGTGTGAAGGAAGTGAGATTAGAACCTGGCAATTGGGACAGAGTGAAGCTAGGTCGGAAAGTAAAAAAAGGCGACAGTAGATTTTCAAAACCATTACAGTTTAAGGAAGTATATGCAAGATCAGCTTTGCTGAGTGATACGAATGTATGGCATTTTAATAGAATGTCACGATGTAATAAGATTTTGAATTGGAAGCAAAATAGGAAGAAGGCAGGTAATTTTTTGAACCATGATTGGATGTGGGAGCAATGTGAACAATCTTCAAATTCTTCAAAAACACATAACTCACGTTTTACAATGAACAATAGTAATGAAATACTAGAGGGCGTAGTTGATACTGATATTCCTGGACCCGAAGTTAATATTTAATTCACTTAAATGTTTTAACTTAATTATTAGTTGTCAAAAGAGAAGAGATGTGGTATCTAGGATAACAGGTGCACGCTCCAGCAGGGGAGCGTGACATTCGAGAATGGGAATAGGACGAAGAGGTGGGATAGTTTCATCGTAGGTGACAGACGTGTGCTCCTGTTACCCAATAAATATAAGGCTTACTTGTTACTATGTGCCGATCAACCTTTCTACATAATATCCCACTGGCTTTGCACCTTTGGTACAAACAATGCATTTTAACATTTTGTGAGTGAAAAAAAATATATTGGAATACATTGTCAGGTGGTTTTTATGCTGGTAAATGTTTAAGTACTGCTGGTTTCATTGGCATTTATACCCACACTCTGCATGTGCCACCATATTCAGCATTTCTCGCCATTGTACACATCAAGGACTGTGGACTGTATAGCAGGGGTGCAACTAGAGCTGAACTTTGGGGAGGGCTGACACACCTGGGTGGGTCTAACACACCAAGAGGTCGGGCGGAGCTAACATGCCAAGCAATGGGGGCACACACATTGATAATCTGATAAAGTGTGAAAATGCATCCATTCAACCACAGCTGAGTCATTCTTGCATTTCCTCAACTACCCCTCTGCAGTAAAACAGACACAAACTCAGCAAGCACAGGCAGAATAAATTGAGACTGTAATTAAGGTGAGCGGCCCTTGAGGACTGTATGGGGAGCTGCCAAACACCAAAATACCTGTCAACAACAGTAATCTGGAGATTCTGGTGCTCATTCCGAGTTTGGCAGTAACCAAACTGCCACGCCGATGGCGGTCTTGTGACCGCTGGCAGGGCGGCGGTGCAGACTGCCAAATAACAAGTAAGGCGGTGAGCCCAACGCAATACAGACAACTCACCATCAGCACCGCCACCGCCGCGAGCAGCATCCGCCGGTGGTAGACAACTTCAGGTAGGCGGCGGCCAACGTCCCGCCCTCCATATTCCGAGTATCCACTCCGCCAAGATATCCAGTGGGGCCTCACCACCATGAAAAACCTGGCGGAAACAGAAAGTACAAAAGGAAACACCCACCTCCAGGCACAGAGACTCTGCCGCGGCCGCCATGACAAATTAATTGCTAGTCTTCCCAGCGTTGTATCTCCCCATACACCTTCAGGACCACCGACAACGACGAAGATGACAACCGTAAGCATACCTAGCACAGAGGGGAGGCAAATGACAGTGATACACTCTCACACAGAACACACATACCCCACACACACAGTGAAGGCCACGCACACGCACACACAACAAACGTCAATGACAAATACCCAATACACACACAAAGCCATGCAGATACATGCCAAACCTACAGCACAACGCACAACAACACCACCAACACACCCCATAAGCATACAACGAAAACTACCCCACAAACACCTCAACGCTGGCATTTACGGGCACGCTGTGCGACACTACAAATACACACACACCATGAACTCCATGTAGCAATGACACACAATCAATAGCTGTGAACACACATCCAAACAATCATACAGGTGACACAACACATACAACCAACAATCAAGGAAATACACACATGCAGCACTAGACACACGGACGCACACAACACCCCATACAAACACACAAGCAAGCAGACACACACATCACAACAGCCCCATGCCCCAAACTATCTACCAAGCGCATGCAACAACACAGACACAATCCACACACAGACCACACACACCTTTGCACACAGATGCCACACCACAATGTAGAAGTAAACCAGGACAAGCATCTTATCTTGCCAACCACAGCAATGTGGGCAGATGCATTCAAACAATAAGTAAACTATATACAAAATGTGCCAATGGCAAGTCCAAGTGCATATCAGCAGGACACATTGACCATTAATATGGGCCCAGCTTGACTCCTGATTGTGTATAGGCCTCCACTTCATAGGGGCAGCAATGGGACAGGCAGGCACCTCAGGGGTGTGTAGGTGGTTGGGGAGGCATGGATGTGGAAGGGGTACTTTTTGGCTTGGAAGGGGTGACCTTGGCACTGGGAGGGGTGGATTTTTTGCTGGGTGGAAGAGCAACAGAAACACCAGAGGGGGTACCCAAGGAATGGGAGGTGGAAGGGTCTCAGAGGGGCTGGGGAACACGCTGTTTACGAGGAAGACGGGGTGGGAGAGGAGTAGGGAAGAGGTCAACGGCAGCAAGGAAAACTCTCTTAGGTACACGGGGCGGTCACATGATTGAGGGTTGGGAGTGGAGGTAGAGGGACTGCTCGTCTGACGTGTCTGTTTGCTGTACGTGGATGCTGGTGTGTGCAGTGTCTGGATGTGTGTGGTGGCTGAATGTTTTGGGAGGGGGCAGAGATGCAGGGCGAAGGAATGGGTGATGTTTGAGTGAATGTTGTGGTGGTGTGTGCAAGTGAGGTGGATGTGCTGCAGGTGGCAGAGACGGTAGTCGTGGTGAGTGCGGATGTGGTGTGTGACTGTGAGTCTGCTGTTGTGGTGATTGAGGGGATGACAGGAATGACAGCAGGACCAGTGTGTGATGATGCAGTGCTGGCAGGTCTGTGTGGAGATGTGACTGTATGGGAGGAGGTGGTGGGAGAAGTGTCTGTTGTTGTGTATGCAGATGTGTGTTGTATGTGTGCATGCCTCTGTGAATGTTTGTGATGCCCATATCTGTCTTGTGCATCTCGTCTGTTGTAGTGGGTGTATGCGTATTGGAAATGGCCCTTTTTGCAGGGTTATCCCCAAACTTTTTGCCTTCTCCCTCCTATTTTTTGAGGTCTGTTTTTGCTGGTTTATTGTCTCCGTGCACTTTACCACTGCTATCTGGTGCTAAAGTGTAAGTGCTCCCTATAGAAATTGTACTGTTGATTGGGTTATCCATGATTGGAATTTTTTATTTACTAGTAAAGTGCACTAGAGGTGCCCAGGGCCTGTAAATCAAATGCTACTAGTGGGCCTGCAGCACTGGTTGTGCCACCTAGATTAGTAGCCCTGTAAACATGACTCAGACCTGCCATTGTAGTGTCTGTGTGTGCAGTTTTAAACTGCCAATTCGACTTGGCAAGTGTTCCCACTTGCCAGGCCTCAACCTTCCCTTTTACTACATGTAAGGCACCCCTAAGTTAGGCCCTAGGTAGCCCTATGGGCAGGGTGCAGTGTATGTTTAAGGTAGGACATATACTAGTGTGTTTTATAAGTCCTAACAGTGAAATACTGCCAAATTCGGTTTTTACTGTGCAAGGCCTATCTCTCTCATAGGTTAACACTGGGGCTGCCTTTAAATATCATTAAAGAGCGAGATTCCCTTTGGGAGCAGATAGACATGTGGAGTTTGGGGTCTCTGAACTCACAATTTAAAAATACATCTTTTAGTGAAGTTGGTTTTTAGATTGTTAGTTTGAAAATGCCACTTTTAGAAAGTAGGCATTTTCTTACTTAATCCATTCTGTGACTCTGCCTGTTTGTGGATTCCCGGTCTGGGTCAGTTTGACAGTTGGGTTGTTCACACCTCTCCTCTAGACAGTGACACAAAGGGGGCTGGGGTGTAGCCTGCATATCTTGATTAGCCATCTGTGCTGAAGGGGAGGGGTGGAGTGGTCACTCACACCTGAAAGGACTGTGCCTGCCCTCACACAATGCCGTCTCCGACCCCCTGGTGAGTGTCTGGGGCCTGGCCTGGACAAGGAAGGATCTTGCAAACACTTGAGACTTTGCTTTGAAGTTTGCCAACTTCAAAGGCAGAACTGGGTATAAGAAGAAGACCCAAAACCCCAGACGTTTAGAATCTTTCTGGAATCAATAGGAACCTCTGCCCAGGGGAAGAGCTGAAGAGCTGAAGGAGGAGTACTGTCCCTTTGCTATGTTGCTTTGCTGGACTGGCCTGCAGTTGCTGCTTCTGCCTGAAAAGAATGCAAAGGGTGAACCTTGCTGTGTGTCCTGCTTGAGAAAATTCTCTAAGGGCTTGGAATAGAGCTTGCCTCCTGTTGGAAGTCTCAGGGACACCAAAGATTTCAGTTTCCTCAACCTGCAGCACTGGGAACTGTGTGTTTTGTGCTGTTCAAGAGGAGAACCCACTGCAACGCCACCAACGACGCCGCTGGCCTGCACCGTGACCTGCCGGCGCCACACGGAGTCGCATTGCCTTGCTTCGCACCGCGACCCTGGTCTCACCGACGCCGTCATCGGATGACTTCACTGAGCCTCTGCTCGCACCGCGACCTGTGGGCTCCGCACTCCAGCATCGCATGCTCACACCTCAGCCTGGGCATCCCCGATGGCGCCGCTCCTGCTGACACCGGTGCCACTGCCTGCACCGTGGCCTGTGGACACCGCTCCTGAGGTACACAAAGCACCGTCCCGTCCCGCGCCGCAGCCCCGGTCCACTGACGCCAGCTCCATTGACTCCTTTGTCGTCACCAGGCATCCTGCCTGCACCGTGGCCTCTGGACACCGCTCGTGAGGGTCACGAAGCACTGTCCCATCCCGCACCGCTGGCTTGGGGCTACCAACTACATTGCTTCAGCAACGACGACGCCGCTGCCTGCACCGTGACCTTTGGACACCGCACGTTGCACCACCCCGCTTCACACCGCAGCCCTGGTCTCACCGACTCCGCTGGATGCCATCACCGAGCCGCTACCTGCACCGTGACCTGTGGACACCACACGCCGCATCGTCCCGCTTCGCACCTCAGCCCCGACGCCATCCACGCTGGTGCACCCGACTTCATCAGCCTGGAGTTCGATCTGCAACGCGTGTGACCTCAAGGGCCTGATGACTCCTGCACCGACTCCAGAACCGACACCGCAACGTCAGTGACACCGCTCTCCGGAGCTCACTGCGGGATCACGATGCCCTGCAAATCCAAGGTACTGTTTGCGGGTCTTCCCGACACCGTAGCTGGCCCGCAACGCCGTGGCCAGCCCGAACTGTTGGCTTTGTTGATCACGATGCCGTCATAGCCCCAGGTGGAGCTATCGACTTCAAGGAACTGTAGTTTTGATTACATCTTGCAGAATTCATATTTTTCTTACTGTATGTTGGATTTTTATCGTATTTGGTCTTGTTTTATATAGATAAATATTGGCTATTTTTCTAAAACTGGTGTGGTGTCCTTTTGTAGTGTTTTCACTTATTACTGTGTGTTATGGGCAAATGCTTTACACATTGCTTTTGAGATAAGCCTGACTGCCTGTGCCAAGCTACCAAGGGGGTGAGCAGGGGTTATCTGAGCGGATACCTCCCTTATCCTTACTAGAGTGAGGGTCCCTACTTGGACAGGGTGCAAACCGACTGCCAACTAGAGACCCCACTTCTAACAATGCATGTGTATTGGTGTGCCATGGACGGGTGTAGGGAGAGGGCTTGTGGATTGGGAACAGGTAGCTGGAGGGGGAACAGAAGATGAAGGGACACTCGCTGCCGCCACGAGGAGGCCAGAGCTTGAAACAATCTCTGTAGGCCAGACAAGGCACTGTGAATGCCTTCCAGGAATGCATTTGTCTGCTGCATCTGGGATGCCAGTCCCTGGATGGCATTCATGATCGTTGTCTGCCCCACAGAGATGGACCTCAGGAGGCCAATAGCCTCCTCATTGAGGGCAATGGGGCTGACTTGGGCAGGGGAAGAGGTGCCTGTGGCAAAGGAGACGCCCACCCTTCTGGGTGAGCGGGCACGGGCAACTTAGTGGGGTGGTACAGGGAGGGCAGTGCTGATAGTGGGGTGGAGGACAACGATGGTGTTGGTGTGGTACTAGAAGGGCCTGCCACTGCCATGGAGCCACCATCGAAGGAGGTATCTGAATCTGATGTTGTGGTAGCTCCAGTCTCCCGGTGGTGCTTTCCTCGCCCTCCATCCCACTGGTCCCCTTGGCTCCACTAATGACTGCCTCCTGGGTCCCGTGGGCTGCTGCATCCCCACTCGCCCGTGCCCTTCCTCCCTCGCCAGATGATGCTAATGAACACATAGATAGAGGAGAGAAGAAAAAAGGAGAGTGGCAGAAACAGAAAGGGAGGAAAATATTATAACCCACACATCCACTTCACATACAAGCAAAGCAAATAACAGTCCCTGCATGCAAACTATAGACCAATTAGCAATTATTCCCAAGTAGAGTCATGCAAGCTATGTCAAAACTCATCTCAACCCTGCAGACCAAACTCCTGCATGAAGACAGTTACATGCCCATTAATGCCAAAATGACTACTAGAAACAAGCCCAGGACCATACCCAACCATACGTCATCCATTACAGGATGATACTAATCTAAGCAGAGAGGGACTCAGGACACTCACTAACTGCCAGGAATGTGAGGAATACATGTGGAACAGAGGATCCATTGATGTAGGAAGTGATGCAACTGCAACCTTCACATAACATGCCTGTTATTATCCATATACAGTGCCATCATGACCACTTTGTACCACTACAGTACACGCAGAGATGGATGATGCAGCCATTGATATGTTAGCAGACTTGAGAGACCCATACCTACAGCTGAACATGTGTCACAGTACCATCACTTCTTATCCTACATGGCTCAACAGAGTGACCGTCACACACTCCTACTTGATGGGTGTGGCAACCAGGACTGTACATTCCCTAAATCACATCTGACATTGTTCATTACAAGTCCAAGGAGGGTGACAGAGCACAACCATGCAGTAGTCACCTGACAGTCAACACTTACCCCCTTGTGGCTGCTGTGCTGCCTTCAATCGCCCATCCAACTCAGGTTACGCCACCGCCAGTATGTGGGCCATTAAAGGGGTCAGCGCCCAACGTGCACCCCTCCCACGTTGGGAGGCCGTCCTAAGCTGGGCCTCTGCGGACTTCCGGGCCCAGCGTTGCAGGCCCTCCCACCGCTTCTTGCAGTGGGTGCTCCGCCAGCAATGGACCCCCAGAGTCCGCAATTCCTTGGCAATGGCTCGCCACAACCCTTTCTTCTGGTGGGCGCTGACCTGATTGGGAAACAGTGAGAAAAGGGGGGAGTGGATGTAAATGATGCCAATCCAGCAGTAAGCTTTGGCGACACACAATGAACACTGCTCATGCACACTGGCAATATCCCACACATATCATGTGCATGCTACACAGCTGATCAGTCATGTCAATGTACACACACATACATCGTCAAACACCACCCAACATGTGGGACAAAGGACGTTGTACTGGTCTGTTGTCCTGGAGCTCCATACAACTAACCCTACAGGGGTAGGACCCCTTCCACAAGTTTCTCCAGCTCCTCTGTTGAGAAGGCTGGGGCCCTTTCCCCTGAAGTGTGTATCATCATTATTCCAAGAGACAGGATACAGCAGCACACAAAGTGGAGGTCTGTCTATCCTGAATGCCAGGAGTCAAGCGAGCTGTCCCACACAAAACTGCAGTTATGACCGCAGCAGTCATGACCGTCACCGCCGGCAGTGATCATCATTGGTCCCAGTCTCCCATTGACATCCGTGTTAACCAATGACGGCGGTTATGACCACACTCTGCCATGACGACTTCCGCCGGCGGCACAAGGTCACTTCCAGCAGTCCAATGCATGCCGGACACGCGGATGCTATTTTAGTCTGTGACTTTACTGTCCTGAGTTTACACAGAGTTACTACGTGCATGTCGTCACAAATACATTTGTCACAGCTACCGGGAGAAAAAGGGCCTGGCTCATAGGTATGTGTACTGTTCTCCATGTCAGAAGTTTATACCCCTCATTACACAGTCAGCCCTCCGCCTAGCAATGTTACCTATGGCCACGTTTCCTTTTCCACACAGGTGACTCCGGATACCCAAACCTGCCCTGGCTCCTGACACCTGTGAGACATCCACCTATATTAGGGAAGAACAGGCACAATGTGGCACATGGCCGGACGAGGCGTGTGATTGAACGGACTTTCGGTCTCTTGAAAGCCAGATTTCGTTGTCTTCATGTGTCTGGTGGTGCCCTACAGTACAATCCAGGGAAAGTCTGCAAGATCATTGTTGCATGCTGCATGCTCCATAATCTGCCCTCAGAAAGCACATCCCACTTTTGGATGAGGGGGACATTACTGCTGGAGCAGTGTTTGTGGCCGGTGACTCTGATGCTGAGGGGGAGGCTGATGAGGATGAGGCACATGACAACAGGACTGACATGACTTGTCACTACTTTCCTTGATGTACAGGTATGTCTGCATTACATATCATCTGAGCATGGGAGATGTATTGCTGAAGCCAATCTGTAGCCAGTATTTGCATGCATCAAGTTATGTGTGGGGACTAGAGACTTACATATTGGTTAAGACCTTGAAGGGTAGGTGACTCACCATGAGAGGTAGTAGAAATGCACAGCTGCTAAGTTCATCTGTGGAATGATGGTGCCATTTCGGTGCAGCCTTCTAGTTGTACTAAAGGTTTAGGGTCCTCAGGCTGCCTGTTTGGGGATATGTTAGGGGGACTTATCAGTCTTGTCCTGCTGCATAGGCATGTCATGCATTGTTATCTGCTGTGTGTCAAGTACCTGTTCCTGACTACTCAGGGAGTTGTACAATTGAGGATGTTATCTATGTTTCATCTTTCCTGTCCCACACGTGTATGAATGCCAATGCAGATCCTTACATATGGTGTAACATAGCTGCTGGGACACTAATCCTGTGTTTGTGTTCAACTGCTATTGATGTCTGACTGTGGATTACATTCCTTACAACATTATACCTTATTCCATTTATTTATCACTCTTCAGGTGACATATCTGTTTGCAGTCTTTTTGCTGATTTGCCTGTTGGCATAGTTGACGTGGATATTAAAACAATAGGGATGTACTTACACACCTGCTGGAGAATCCCACTACATCAGTAACTTGGACATTTGTGCTGTGTAGACATGTGTATTCTTTTGTTGTTCTATGTCACATATTTGGAAATACTAACAATGAAGAGACATGCACCATGACTTGTGATAATAGGTGTTTATTTATTGTAGAATTTCACACTCCAGAGGAGTGAGGTAGTGCTTCAGGTGATAATCAGAGTGTGTGCTCCAACTGTTAGGTTCATAGGTCCCATGTCCATTTGCCTCAGAATTATGTGACCTTGGTATTGGCCAGCCAACAGGGTGTAACAGTGGCACACAAGTGTGACATATCAGCAGTGGGATCACTTCCTGGTGGAGGGATTGGTCTTGGCCCGAGGTCCTGCCGGATGTCTGGATGAGCGACCTCTTTTCCTCAGCTGCAGGGGTAGGGGTGCTGGTGTCCTGTGGGTCCTCCTGCTGTGCCAAAAAAAGGATGAGAGAGGGCCCTTCTAAACCTATCACCCCAAAGGGACAGGGCACTGTGACACAGAGAAAAGAGAAAAAGAGTCCCCAAAGGGAATAACAACCAATCAATTCACCCTTTCACTCCAATGACTAAACTTAGATGCACCACACATAGTATCATCTACTCAAGCACTCCAATGATAAATCTCAAATAAAGGAATCAGTAAGATGATTAATTTAATTAAATAATCCCCAAAATATTTTTCTAATCCCATAAAATTACAACATGCTACCCATAACGAATAAAAACATGAAAATTATTAGATAAAAACCAAACATTTAAAAAACGCCATTCATATAATGGAGACAGAAAAAACATCCGTTTTCATCTATTGTCTTTAAGCTGTCCCAATTTTGGTATGTACAGGGCAATCAATTTCTGCACACAATCTCTATTTGAATTTAGGCCCGTTCCAATGGGTCCAGCAGTCCGCGTTGTTGTGGTCATATAAGGATTCTTCCACCATCTTCTTCAGGACAAATAAATATGCTTCCAACGTATACTGTTCAAGTCTGCATCCAACATATATCAGACAGATCACTGCTCACTAATCATCACAAGTCCATATTCTTATTCAAATCTTGCCTTTCGTTCCATAATATTCGGAAAGGTGAAAAATTTCCCAGAGTCTCCTTGTTTTTCAGACGCTTTTATATAATATGTAAAATCCAATATCCTCTAATTAGATGTCTGTACTTAATCCGGGTCGTGAGGCAGCATTCTCGTCCGTTCTTTGTTCGTCCTCCGAAGACAATTTATTTAATTAAATTAATCATTTTACTGATTCCTTTATTTGAGATTTATCATTGGAGTGATTGAGTGGATGATACTCTGTGTGGTGCATCTGAGTTTAGTCATTGGAGTGAAAGGGTAAATTGATTGGTTGTTATTCCCTTTGTGGACTTCTCCTGCTGGGCCTCCATTCCAGTAGCAGGTGTCAGGTTTACGGGGATGCGCGGTCTCAACCCCGTCATCTCCGGTGTTCAACCCACTGCTGCCCGTGTTTGTAGTACCCAGACTATGTCCCCATTGGTTGTTCCTTCCTGCGGCAGACCACGCCTTTTCCCATACCCCTGTGGGAGAACTCATCTCTCTGCAGGCACCGGTTGATGGTGGTTGCGCTGCAACTACCACCTTCATATCTGCAGGGGCTCTGCTGTCTGAACAGAACCACAAATCCCAGCATGCTATGGCGGCGGCCATCTTGGGGTGTGGCCGGTTTATAAATACCTGCCACACCCAAGCAAAGACGCTCACTATTCTGGAGTTTTCCTGGAGAGAGCAAGTTCGGTCTTTTCCCAGCGCTCTCTTTCCCTGAGGCGGAGCAGGAAGGCAGCTCTATGGACAACAAGGGGTCGAACTCGTAGTGGTGAGTCTGTTCCATAGGGGTTTCCCCGGCAGCTTTTGGCTGCGCCTGCTTTTTGGAACTTTGCTTCTCCGCTCCTCTCAGCATTTCAGAACTCGGAGTGAGTTCTTGGATACAGTTGCTATTGCCTGAGTTCGGAACGAGTTCTTGGATGCAGTTGATATTGTCTCAGTCCGCTGTTAACAACCAGTGTGTTTTTTCTTTCAGCATTCTATTCAGACGCCGTTGTTCAAGGCGATCTGTTTGTTCTTGTGTAAACAAAATTTAGAACCAAAAGCAAAGTACCGTAGCGCATTGCTGGCGCTTTCTTGAAATAGAGAATTTGGGCGATGCTATTTGCGGGGATACTTCATGGCATCATACCCTGTTTCTGGTTAAATTTTGCTATTGACTATGGAAGAGAGTATAATATGCTTAGTATGATGATTAGTCCCACAGTTACACATTGCAGTGAGATTTGTGTTGGCAACATTTTTGTTCCTAAGAGTTGTTGTTTTCAGGAAGTCTGATGCCCATGCTTTAGAGTCAGTTCTAGTGAAGCACAGTGGCTTCAGTTTTTTGTTTCTTAGTTGGCTGATAATAAGTTACTCCTGTTGAGTTTTGTTTCCTCTGTTACTCCTAGCGTGTTTCCAGGTGGCAACCCAAGATATTCCACTTTATACCATGACATGTGTTATTACAGTCTTATAATGCTGCATTGCATTTAACCATTTGTTTTTCAGATCTCCTTCCCTGCTATTCCCTTCCTGTTTCCCTTCCCCTCACCTGGCACCTCCAAAACTCAGCGCTACAAGGGCTTTCTGAGTTGGTGTTGCCTCGAGGTGGGTCTCTTGCTCAGCAATGTGCAGATCCAGAGGAATTGGGCGCTCTGACAGAAAAGTGAGCCCACAAATTTATACTTCCTCTTGGTCTGCACAGGGGCTGCTCAAGATGGCCACCCTAGATGCTCTGATGCAGGCCATTACCCAGAGAATTGTCAGAATCAAAAAATGTTACAGCTGATCTGGTCAATAAAGTAACTCAGCTACAGGTTAAAGTGGATGGAACAGGGGGTACTCCCGCATCACACATAATGCCTCCCCCGCCTACTAACATCACAGTGAATGTGCCCACACAGATTCCACTAGTAGCTCCAGAGAGATTTTCGGGAGATGCTTCTAAGGTCCAAGTGTTTCTCACACAGGTGGAGTTACACTTCACGTGCAACCCTGCTGCCTTCCCAGACCCAAAATTTAGAATTGCTTTTCTTTCTTATTTCTTACCTGACTAGTGATGCAGCCACTTGGGCGGTCCCTTTGGTACGACTAGATAGTCCATTGTTGTACAGTTGGCGTCAGTTTGTGGACGAATTTGAGAAAGTCTTTGATAGACGTGCAATCACCATGTCAGTGGATAAAGAACTCTTGGAACTGCGCCAGGGCAATAAAGATCTCATTTCATATTTGTCTCATTTCAATCGCCTGGTAGTGGAAACCGCGTGGCCTGAGGAGAAAAGATCCGCAATATTCTACCAAGGTCTAAAAGAGGAGTTGAAGGACATCCTGGCTCAGATCGACCCCAAACCCAAAATTTGTACAGACTTAATAAATCTAACTCTTAGGCTAGACCACAGACTTACAGAGAGGAAAGGGGAAAAGAAAAAACCTGAACATGGTAATTGGCGCATGGACAAGTACCGAACTCCATTGACGTCCTTAGAGGCCACCACCGAACCAATGGAGATAGGGACCATTAGACAACCCCTAACCAAAGAGGAAAAGGACTTGCGACGTAGGAAAGGTCAAGGCTTGTATTGCGGAAAAAAGGGGCATTTTGGAAGGGAATGTCAAGCAAAACCTAAGAACAAGATGGATGTCACCACCAACCGGAAGAAAAAGATAGCAACCCTAGAAAACTCAGAGGAAAACTAAAAGCCCAAGAAACAAGGAAGGGGACCTCTTGGGTAATCTAACGATCCCTTCAGTATGTTCTTGTGTTAACCAGCACGTTAAACATCTCAAAGTTTTCATACAACTCATGATACAAGGAAAATGGCAGACCATGCACGCTTTGATAGATTCAGGAGCAACCGGCAACTTTGTAGACTTTCAAACTGCCCAAAATTTACAAATGACCTGTGCCAAAAAGAAGGTAACCGAAATCGTGCAAGCAGTGGATGGCAGTGAATTAGCTGGAGGCTCAGTTACCATGCATACCTCACATATGCAAATGATGTGCAAGGATGCCAATGACTATGAACATCGCGAAAAGATACTCTTTGACATAATTCAAGCCCCTCAGTATGGTTTTATTTTGGGAATGCCTTGGCTAATATTGCATAATCCGCAAACAGATTGGCAAAAACAAACCCTAATCTTTTCCTCGCTACATTGTCAAAATAATTGTCTTCACTCAAAAGAAAGGAAATCCAAAAAACAACTGCCCACTGCTGCGGAAAAAGAGATAACCCTGCCAAGGAGATATTCAGACTTTGCCGTTGTCTTCAGTGAACAGGCAGCAAGTAGTTTGCCCCCTCATAGGCCGTACGATTGTCAAATCGACCTCTTGCCTGGTGCCAACATACCTAATTGCAGAATCTACGCCCTATCTGAGAAAGAAAACCAGCAGCTGCGTGAATACCTTGACCAATGTCTGGCTAACAATTTGATCCACCCATCACGCTCCCCAGCGGCTTCTCCACTATTTTTTGTATCCAAGGCCAGCAGTGAGTTGAGAACTTGTATTGACTATAGGGCAATGAACAAGATCACCATTAAGAACAAATATCCATTACCACTCATCCCAGTATTGCTAGACTGAGTAAAAACTGCAGTCATTTGTACCAAGCTCGACTTACGTGGGCCCATCATCTAGTTCGTATACGTGAAGGGGACGAGTGGAAAACAGTTTTAAAACCCGCTATGGTCTGTTCTAGTATCAACTGATGCCATTTGGTCTATGTAACACCCCGCAGCTTTCCAGTATTTCCTGAATGACGTTCTGAGAGAGTATCTAGACATTTTCGTTATTGTTTGTATTGATGACATCTTGATCTACTCTAACTCAGAAGAAATCCATGAAAAACATGTGAAAAAGGTCCTGCAAACCTTACTAGCTCATCAGTTGTACTGTTGTACTGTAAACTAAGCAAGTGCGAATTCCTTACCAAAGAAGTAGAATTCTTGGGAGTCACCTTGATGCCCAATGGTATGCAAATGACGGAACGAAATATTCAAGCCGTAACCGAATGGCCCACACCAAAATCAGTACGAGACGTCCAATGCTTCCTGGGATTCGCAAATTTTTACCAGTGTTTTATTGACCATTTTTCCCAAAAAGTAGCACCAATTACGAAACTGCTATGAAAAAAATTCCTCTTTTGCTGGTCCAAAGAAACTGATGAAGCCTTTAAGGAACTAAAAAGGGCTTTTACCTCTACCCCCATTTTGGCTCACCCAAAGGTCGCTGAGCCATTCGTAGTAGAAGCAGACGCTTCTGATGTAGCACTAGGGGCTATACTTTCTCAACGCCACCCCCGCACTGGACAACTACACCCCATTGCTTACATATCACGGAAGTTAAATGCAGCCAAACAAAATTACACCATTGCGGAGAAAGAACTATTAGCAATCCGTGATGCCTTCAATGAATGGAGGGATTATTTACTGGGAACGAAGCACACAATCACAGTCTACTCCAATCATAGGAACCTACAGTTCATGAGCTCAGCCAGAATACTGACTCCCAGACAGTTACGGTGGATGTTATTCTTCGCTGAGTTTAATTTTGTAGTAACCTTCAGACCAGGCATAGAGAATAGAAAGGCGGATGCATTAACCAGACAAGACTCTTCAATTACACATGAAGAATCAAAACCGTTGCCAATCATAGCGCCCTCAAAGGTATTGTGTTTCATAGCCGCTGAACAATTCTTTGATCTTATCCGCACCTACTTTCATATTACAGAATGGCAAGAGTGGCTGCAACAGGATACCAAACTGTCTATTTGGCAAGGCCTGCCTTTACATGAATCTCGGGTGTTCTTACCCACCATCGAACTAAGGCAAACAGCTTTCCACTGGTTACACAGTCACCCCTTAGCAGGGAACCCAGGCCCCCAAAAAACAATGGAATTAATGAAGAGATATTTCTGGTGGCCCACTTTCTACAAGGATCTAAAACAAATGCTACAGTCATGTGAAGTGTGCGCACAATGCAAAAGTGCACACAGTAAACCAAAAGGCTTATTAATGCCCTTGCCAATCCCAAACCAACCATGGGAACACATCTCTATGGACTTCATTACTGGACTTCCTGAAATACGCCATTTCACCACAAATTTGGTAGTGGTAGACAGCCTCACCAAATACACCCACTTTATTGCATGCAAAGGCCTCCCGACATCCAGCGCTCTAGCCACCATTATTCTTCAAAATATCGTCCTTCTTCATGGACTCCCAAACATCATTCTCTCTGACAGGGGGTCACAATTTTCTGCCCACTTTTGGCAAAAGTGGTGCAAGGCCTTGCACATTGACTCTACGTTGTCCACTAGCTACCATCCTCAGACTGATGGTCAGACCGAAAGACTAAACTAAACCCTAAAACAATATCTACAGTGTTATGCTACAGACTCACCAACCACTTGGCCAGACCTCCTTTGGCTCGCCGAATTAGCATACAATAACTCTTGCCATTCATCGACTAAAACTACCTCCTTCTAAGGTCTCTATGACCAACACGCACACATCCTATCAGTCAAACTACCGGCCTCAACACATGCCATGCCTGCAGTCCAAGGCATGTTAGCACACATGCAAAAAATACATTCGCATCTACAAATCAACCTACACCATGCAAAGTCAAAGTACAAGCTACAATACGACAAGAAGCACCAACCCGGGCCTGTATATAAAGAGAAAGATATGGTCTGGTTGTCTACAAAGAATTTCATTTTTAAGAATAAGAACATGTTTCACCCCAAGTTCGTGGGACCCTACGAAATCCTACACTAAGTCCACCCAGTAACTTATAAACTAAAACTACTGCCTTTGCTAAAAATATACCCAGTATTCCACACATCCTTACTGAAACCTGCCGTCCCCTCCTGTGTAACGCGGCCCGCCCCACTCTTGGTTCGAGGGCAATGGGAATATGAGGTATGCTCCATCTTGGACTCCCACTTTCGCGGTTCATCGCTGTGGTACTTAGTGGCCTGGAAAGGGTATGGACCCGAGGATAACTCATAGGAACCCACAACAAACATTCACGCTCCTAAAGTGATACGCCATTTCCATCTTCTTCACCTGACCAAACCGGGCCCCCGGCCGCACTCGGGGAGGGGGTGTACTGTCAGGTTTACGGGGACGCTCGGTCTCAACCCCGTCCTCTCTGGTGTTCAACTCACTGCTGCGCGTGTTTGTAGTACCCAGACTATGTCCCCATTGGTGTTTCCTTCCTGCGGCAGACAACGCCTTTTCCCATACCCCTGTGGGAGAACTCATCTATCTGCAGGCACCGGTCGATGGTGGTTGCGCTGCAACTACCACCTTCATACCTGCAGAGGCTCTGCTGTCTGAACAGAACCACAAATCCCAGCATGCTATGGCAGCGGCCATCTTGGGGTGTGGCCGGTTTATAAATACCCGCCACACCCAAGCAAAGACGCTCACTATTCTGGAGTTTTCCTGGATAGAGCAAGTTCGGTCTTTTCCCAGCGCTCTCTTTCCCTGAGGCGGAGCAGGAAGGCAGCTCTATGGACAACGAGTGGTCGAACTCGTAGTGGTAAGTCCGTTCCATCGGGGTTTCCCCCGGAAGCTTTTGGCTGTGCCTGCTTTTTGGAACTTTGCTTCTCCGCTCCTCTCGGCATTTCAGAACTCGGAGTGAGTTCTTGGATACAGTTGCTATTGCCTGAGTTCGGAACGAGTTCTTGGATGCAGTTGATATTGTCTGAGTCCGCTGTTAACAACCAGTGTGTTTTTTCTTTCAGCATTCTATTCAGACACCGTTATTCAAGTCGATCTGTTTGTCCTTGTGTAAACAAAATTTAGAACCAAAAGCAAAGGACTGTGGCGCATTGCTGGCGCTTTCTTGAACTAGAGAATTTGGGTGATGCTATTTGCAGGGATACTTCATGGCATCATACCCTGTTTCTGTTTAAACGGTGTTATTGACTATGGAAGAGAGTATAATATGCTTAATATGATGATTAGTCCAACAGTTACACATTGCAGTGAGATTTGTGTTGGCAACATTTTTGTTCCTAAGAGCTGTTGTTTTCAGGAAGTCTGATGCCTATGCTTTAGAGTCAGTTCTAGTGAAGCTCAGTGGCTTCAGTTTTTTGTTTCTTAGTTGGCTGATAATAAGTTACTCCTGTTGAGTTTTGTTTCCTCTGTTACTCCTAGCGTGTTTCCAGGTGGTTACCCAAAATATTCCAGTTTATAGCATGACATGTGTGATTACAGTCTTATTATGCTGCATTGCATTTAACCATTTGTTTTTCAGATATCCTTCCCTGCTGTTCCATTCCCCTCACCTGGAACCTCCAAAACTAAGCGCTACAAGGGCATCCTGAGTTGGTGTTGCCTGGAGGTGGGTCTCTTGCTCAGCAACGTGCAGATCCCGAGGAATTGGGCGCTCTGACACAGGTGCTGATGTTGAGGGCAGTGGTGTTGGCTGACTGATGGAGCCTGCTGTTGGGTGGAGAATGCCCGCAGGATGCAGTTGAGTTCCTTGAACTCCCCTAATATGGAGCCCCTGGTGGCATTGTGTGCCTGCCACTGCTGCCTGGCCTCTTGGTGGTATTCCTCCTACAGGCTTTGTGTGTCCTGCAAGGTGGTGAGTATCTGGCCCAACTGGTCCTGGGTTTGCTGGTAGGCTCCCAGGACCCTGGAGACGGCCTCCTGGCCAGTCGTGTCCTGTACCTGCCTTGTCCCTTGTGCCATGATTGGCCTTCCACTGGCCCTTGCCCCCTGTGCCTGTGCCCCGGGTGCAGTGTGCCCCCTCTGACTGACACCAGGACAGTCATTGTCTTGGGTTTGCACCATTGACTCCTGCCCCTGTCCTGTGGGGCACACTGATGATTGATGTGACCTTGGGACACAGGTATGGGAAGGTGGGCTCTGCTGTGCACTGGCTGCCACAGGGGAGGTGTTTTGAGTTGTGGGCAGGGTGAGTCTGGTTGTGGTGGACTGCCACTCATGCCTGATGGGCCAGGTCCGTTGTCTGAATCAAAACTTGCATGTGAATCCTCCCCTATTGGTGCTGCATCCAGGTCTGGGCTTCCAGTCACTGGGCCCCTCTGCTGTGTGTCAGTACTTTGGAGACCTGTGTAATGATAGATATTGTGTCAGATGATGGTATTGTAGCGGTGACACAAATGGTTGTATTCCCTCATTCACTGTATTTGCAGGGCAGTAATGGCATTGACAGTTTCCAGTCCGCTGCTTGTATTCCCTTTAGTGGAAGGTTGCAATGGCCCTAATTTGGAGTACAGTTTACATCTGTCTTGCTACTGTCATTGCCATGTACTGATGTGCATTCCTACCACATATTGGTGATGGGGAGTGACATGGTTTAACGTGCAATTGCGGAATGTGATAAGGATGTAGCAGTCGGGCAAGGGTAGGGAGTGTTGCAATGTGGTAGTTGTGGTAATTTCTGCTGTGTGAGGCATGCATGCACTAGGTGGGGCTGGGAGGGAATGGCGTCATTGGGGAGCTGCAACATGCAAGGGTGGGTATAGGGCCAAATGTGCGACATGCAAGGGTGGGTATAGGGCCAATTGTGGGTTTGTGCACGTTCGGGTGGTTTGAGGGAGTGAGAAAGTGGTGGGGGTACATGCTGTGCACAGGGACATGGTGGCCAGTGAGTACAGTGGACTTACCTGTGTCCAGTCCAGTAGCAATACCCGTCAGCCCGTCCAGATGTAGTATGGTCAGGACCATCTCCTCCCACAGTGCCATTTCTGGGGGAGGTGGTGGGGGTCCTTGTGAGAAGGTAGCCTCTTTTTAGCATTGTTACCCCCACTTTTAGCCTGTTTGTGAGTATATGTCAGTGTGTTTTTACTGTCTCACTGGGATCCTGCTAGCCAGGACCCCAGTGCTCATAGTGAAAACCCTATTTATCAGTGTGTTATATATGTCTCACTGGGATCCTGCTAACCAGGACCCCAGTGTTCATAGTTTGTGGCCTAAATGTGTATGCCTGTGCAATGCCTAACTGTGTCTGTCTCCTTCCCAAGTGGTGACATCCTGGTCCTTCCTGGGCCCGGGCAGCACCCTTTTTCTTCAACCACGACTCTTACAGCTAGCAAGGCTTGTTTGCGGTCTTTTGCCAAAGAAACAACTCTGCATCCTCCAGCACTCCGTGGGACATCTTCTGCATGATGGAGAAGTTCCTAGCACCAATGGTTGTTGCAGAATCTTCAGATTCTTCCATCTGGAGGCAGCCATTTTGCACCTTCATCCGGAGTTTAGTGGGCTCCTGCCCCCCCCTGGACACTTTCATGACTCTTGGACTTGGTCCCCTTCCTTTACAGGTCCTCAGGTCCAGGAATCCGTCTTCAGTGTGTTGCAGTCTGTTGTTGTCTTTGAAAAATCCTCTATCACGAGTTTAGTGTGTTTCTGGGGAAATAGTAGTACTTTATTCCTACTTTCCAGGGTCTTGGGGTGGGTTATCTTGGACACCCTTAGTGTTTTCTTACACTCCCAGTGACCCTCTACACACTACACTAGCCTAGGGGTCGATTTGTGGTTTGCATTCCACTTTCAGAGTATATGGTTTGTGTTGCCCCTAGGCCTATTCCATCCTATTGTATTCTACAGTGTTTGCACTATTATTATAACTGTTTACTTACCTGATTTTGATTTCTGTGTATATTTTGTGTATTTTACTTACCTCCTAAGGGAGTATATCCTCTGAGATTTTTTTGGGCACATTGCCACTACAATAAAGTACCTTTATTTTTAGTAACTCTGAGTATTGTGTTTCTTATGATATAGTACCTATATGATATAAGTGGTATAGTAGGAGCTTTGCATGTCTCCTAGTTCAGCCTGAGCTGTTCTTCTATAGCTACCTCTATCAGCCTAAACTGCTAGAACACTACTAATAATGGATAAGTGGACCTGGCACAAGGTGTAAGTACCATCAGGTACCCACTATAAGCCAGGCCAGCCACCAGTCGTGGCCCGTACCTTTGCCCTAAGGTCGTTCCACCTCTTTCTAATACCCTCCCTTGTGCGTGGATGGTTCCCCACTCCATTCACCCTGTTGACTATCCTCTGCCATAAGTCGTTCTTCTGGGCTATGGATGTCTGCTGGACCAGTGCTCCAAACAGTTGCGGCTCCACTTTTACTATTTCTTCTACCATTACCCTGAGCTCCTCTTCTTTGAATCTGTTTTTTTTTTTGTGGTGCCATGGTGGTTGTGTTGTAGGTGGGGGTGTGTGGTATGCAGGGATTCTGGGTGTGCTGTTTGTAGTTGTGAATATGTGTAATGATGTGTGCGTGTGCTCTGTGGTGTTTGTGTGCAGTGGTGTGTTGTGTGATGCTTGCTTAGTATGAGGGTGCCTGTGGTATCTAGGTGCAGTTCCTCCTTTCAGTGTGCTCTTATCTCGCAATGTCAGGGTTTCTAGTTGCAAAGGGTTCTGGGTATGTGTTGGGGGGTTGTTTTGTAGTGCTGTGAACAGGTGTGTGTATGTGTTTCAGATGTTTCTATTGGTGTTATCCCATCTGGTGCAGTGTTGCTGCAGTGGTGGCTATTTTTGTTCCTGCGGCGGTTTGGACTGCCAATGGATTACCGCTGTGTTGGTTTCCGCAATGCTGATTTGTGACTCAGAATTTGACAGGCAGAATTTTCACAGCGTGGCGGTGGTGGTGCAGCCGCCTCCTTCATACCGTCATTTGAGCCGACTGTGTTGTTTTTTCGATCTATTTTGGGCGGTATTGTGTGGGTCACTCGTAATGCGGTGGCCTTCACTCCGCCATCGCTGGCGATGTATCGGCTGGCGTTTGCACGGCAGTCTTCGGTGATGACTGCCAAACTCGGAATGAGCACCTCTGTGTAACAAATAAACTGTGTACAGGCTTTAACACAGTGTAAAGGGAATCTACCCTTAGAAATCTATTGGATTTAAGATATGATCCTCACAATAAGTTAGACATAATGCATTTGTTGTAATTTCTTATAATAAACAGACTGAACCAATGACATTGGACATTCCTTTTTCTTAATGAACCCATCTGGCCACTAACCTTTATCATTGACCTTTTAACAAGGCAGCCATCAGGGAAAAGAGGAAAATCACCAATCCCTATAAAATGAATGTTGGCAAAACTCATCTTAGGAAGGTCTAACAAGGACTATAATTCATGGAGGAAACCAATATCAAACCCCTTGCATACTAAGGTAACTTGTAAGATTCCTTGTAGCAAAATTTCATTCTACAGCCTTCAACACAGTACAATAATAATTACCACCAAAGGCATATTTGCTTTAATAAAAACAGTTAACAATAGGTACCTCAGGTCTTCTTCCTTTTGCAATAAATGTAACCTATGTTTTTTACAATAAGTGAGACATACTGCCTTTATTATTATATCTTAATAAACAAATCAGACCAGATAATTTCTCAATTCAACAGTCAAGCCTATAGCCTTTATCACTGGCTACTCACTATAACCAATTCAGGCCTAAGGCATTACGCATACACTTTCCCAGAAAGCAATCATCAGGCACAAAGTTATAAAAGGAAGAAAATGTACAAAATGTTACAAAAGGTGCCACCATATTCAACCTATCACAAAAGAGCCTAAAGAGATTGTAACAGTTCAAATTTTCTACTGCCAGGATTTGAAAGAGGGGGTACCCAACACCAAAATATTTGTCTATGACAGTAATCTGTAAGATTGCATGTAACAATATATCTGAAATACCTATCTACAGTCTTTAACACAGTGTAAAGCCAATACACCCTTAAAGTCCTATTGGCTTTAATATATGTGTTTTAGAATACATATGCATCTCTTCACAATAAACAACTTAGATCTATGGCATCTGACATAAATTGTCCCATTGAACCAGCCAAGCCTGTAGCCTCCATCATTGGCTTGTCACCATAACCAACTGAGGTCTCTTGAAGTTTGCATAGACCGGCAACCATCAAGTATACAGCTATAAGATTACAAACATATGCAGAAAAATATTTAGCAAAACAATATACAGCAAGGATTATCCCATTAAAAATCTTCAACACCAAGTGCTTGTCAGAGGAGATAACTATTGTTGAAAACATTGATTACTAAAATAACCTTTGAGATTACATTTAACTAAACATCTGTTTATAGGCTTTAATGCACCCAAATGGAAACCCACTCTTAAATGCCTATTCGGTATTAACAACCCCTTTTTAAAATAAATGTGGCAGGCCTACTTCGTTTGTCATAACGTTTCAAATCACAAAATCAGAAAAATGACATCTGACATAAATGTTCCCAATGAACCAATCAGGCTTATAGCCTTTATCACTAGCTTGTCGCCATAAATTACTCAGGCCTACTGAATTCTGCATAAAGGTTCTAATAATGCAACCCTCAGGCATAAAGTCAGAAAATTATAAATACTCACAAAACCATAATAAACTCCCACCTACAAGGTTTAATAATGATTATTAAAGTTATAAATCTACTTGTAGGTTTGTCAAAGGGTGAAGCCAACACCAGAACACATGCCTGATCCAGTAATCTGTAAGAATCCATGTAACGCAGTACATGTCTATAGGCACTTTAACAAAATGTAATGACAATCTACCTTTAATCCACCCATCCTTGGAGGCCTATTGTCTTTATTATATCATTTCACAATAAATATATCAAGCCTACTCGTTTTGTCAGAAATGTTCGTAGTCCAAAGGTTAGACCTAAGGCCTCCAATATACCTTTTCCAATGACCTAATCTATATATAATTTTGAGGATTTCTCCTCAGGGTGTTGTCCAGCTATTTGCTCACCAAGGTACTGCTCCTCTGTTTTTGTGGTGTTATTACATCTCCAAGGTATGCCAACCACCTCCTCTCTCCTAGTGTAATGAAAGGCTCCCAACTCCTCAGTAAGCTACCCACACTTTCTCTTAGAGCGTATCCCTCAGTGTGCTGTTTTTATAGGCCAGTGCAGACTAACATAATTTCTGGTCACTTCTATGGAGCAGGGACCATGCACAAGTTAATTCTGTGCCCATCCACTGCTATCAACAGGATTGAGGTATTATTTCTCGCCTACTCCCACCTGCCTACTGCTCGTTTTTTTCTTGTTTTTAATGCTAATACTCAGTCTCATACAGCGGTCACTCTGACAGGCACCAGACGACCCAGAGTATCAGCACGTTGATTTGGATGTGAACCACAGCCTTCCGAGTTACTCTTTTGTATACACCTTTGGCCCTGTTTTCTCAGGCTGGGGCGTCTTCTCTCTCATGACAAACAAGAGAGAGAGAGGCCCTCATGTCTGCTCAAATTGTTGTCGTCTTTATTGCACCCACTCACGTTGTTTGCTAGGCATGCTGCTGAATAATGCAGTATCTCTTTATTTAAACAATCCTTCCCCCACGTCCCTCTAAAAGTGTCTCTTAATGGCCTGGAGGTGGTCTGGGATCGAGTATTTTGCTACAGGCATGCCTGTTCGCACACTGTACATGTGGGGGGCATGCAAAAGGCAGACATTAGTTTCTGGGCTCTAGACAACTCCTTGTGAAGAATTGCTGAAGCACGCACACCTGTACCTGGCCTTCCGGGATTCCTGGTCAGCAACTGTGGTTAGAGGTAATCAGTGCATGGTACGTAAAGGTTGTTAGTCGCTCGTTAACTATCAGCTAATTAAATATTGCTTAGGAGCCTAGAGAGGTGTCAGGAGGATGTATTCGAGAGGACTTTTCTGAGCTTTTCATATCAGGTGCCTTCCCTGCTGGATAACTAAAGATGGCACAACCGACTGCCTGCCAGTTGTGATCATTCAGCTTCTTTTTCCCCATCGGGTCAATTTCTGTCAGGCAGTGATGCCTTCTGCTACTGAACAGGCCCTTACCTGCTAAACGTGAATATAGCTGCCTACAACAAATATTTCCTATCTTCAACTTGGCATTTATTTAGCACATTTTGCAGTGTCTGTCACGTGTGAAGCTTTTACCAATCCTTCTTTTCAACCATCATCATTTTAATACTGGAACTTATGAGCTCTTGTGCATTCCTTAAACTAGAACTATAAACACGGAGTGCAAAGTACTATTGACTGAATAGTGATAACTCGCTGAAGGTGTCACATGACTTAATAGTGCTTGGGTTAACCAGGACAGCAACACTCTTCCTCGTCATCTTGGCATAGCGCTGAAATACTTACCTATCCAATTCCTAAACTATAGGTCAAAGCATCCTCACATGCAGCACCCCGGTGGTTATATTTCTGATTAAAAGACACCTCTGCCAGTTCATCTTGTCTATAATTTAAGTATCTGCTATTTAAGCACTTAAACCTACATAATCCCAATGACACACCTCAAGCCTCAACTTCAGGACTTCTGTTATTATGACACTAGAAAACCTCGATTGTCTGTATAAATGAACCTCAATACTGAACTGGACCATCCCTACTATTGTCGTGCACCTCAATCCTGACCTTATGTACTTTGTTTCTTACAATCCAGGACACGGGACTTCAATACACATCTACCTCAAGGTGCGAATGTACTGGCTGCTGTTACTAAACTGAATCCTTTCCAGTGGTTGCATTCCCATTCTGATCTGGAATGCTGTGTTAAGGTCACTTCCTGTCGGGTCTTTCTGAATAGCATTTCAAGCAGGTTGGGTGATTTACACAGGAGAGTTCTTTCTTAGATTTTGCTTTGTTGTGGGTAGTAATCGTAACATCTATTTGGAAACCAGTACTTATCCGAAAATCATTCTAGAAATGTCTTGTTTGTATACTCTGCGCATGCAATTGTAGATGTGCATCTGCTTTTCAAAATATGCTGTGAACACTTTACCTCTTTAAAAACTAGAGAGCTGGGGACGCTTAAGTAGAACCATCTTAACCTATCACTCTCAAGAGTGTTGATGTCATGAATGGTTTTTCATGGGAGTCTGTGGTGTTAGGTGGATATTTATTTATAAACCTAGTTCGATTTTCGTGGTTTGTTCTGCCTCTCATATTGGTGTTACGTTGATATGTTTTTTAAATAGACTAGTACATTTTTGCATGTTTATTCTGCCGCTTATAGTTAGTCCAGTGTCCAAGATAGACGTATCTGACAAACGGATCCAGTAATTTAAAAAAAAGCGTTTCTAATTTGTCGTCTAGAATTTCACCCAAGGGAAGAGGTGAGTCAGTTTGATGACTGAGCACCCAGAGCTACATAGTCTTTCACACAAAGCTAGAACAGTGCAGTAAGACGTTGGAGTCAACAGGAGAGACATCTCCCAGAACGTCAGCGTGCCAATAAAAGACAATTGTATGTTAAATTATCAGAGAGCCAGCACTGAAGTGATCTATGTCACATTCAGTCAGCTGCAATTAGGCCCACCTATGGTCTGTCAATATTTTTTTTCTCCTACACCATTGATCTCGGCTATGAAGGGGGCCATGGTGTGGCTAGGGATGGGTGGCCACCTGCTGCAGGCTGTGCAAGTGTTCGACACTTACCACAATTGATCTTTGTGTTCTGCCTGATATCTGACATGGGAGATGTCAAGCTCGGCTGGTATCCCTTTTCTCTGAATAACAGTGTGATTAGATTGCTGCTGAGAGAGTAAAGAGAAGTCTCTTATTTCTCTGTCCTTGCTCTCAATACCAGATATGTGTTTAATTTAGAGAGGGTTTGATTTGGAGAACAGTTTTGGGACACTGAGATAACTGCCCAGAATCTGAGACATTTGACCTCAATAGCCTGAGTACTTGCAAAAAGCAGCCCAGAAGTTGGTTGGCTGGGGGTTGAGTGCCACAGTAGAGCTTTGCAAAGGATACACTCATTCAAGTGACACATAGGTTGCTTATTGGTAGGTAGGGCACCCAGAATTAAGTAAATCGGTCTCGCCCACAACAGCACTTGCTAGATACATCGGACACAACAAGAGGGCTTGCAGCCCACCCATTGCTTACCATTTGTTTCTTTCATTGTCACTCTTATTTGCTGCCTACTGACTGGGCAGCGTGTGCTGGCTTTACTACCTCTTCTTTCACCTGGAGCATGGACCAAGTACTGATTGAGTCAGCTTGATTGCTGTCCTTCCACGGAATGTGCTGTGATTGAGGTACTACTTTTACTTTTTTGTTCTTCCCTGTTGTCTTTGTTGAACCTCTTGCAATTTTTGTCTATCTTTTTCTATGCCACACGCACTTTAAAGAAACCCTTTTCTCTTTTGAAATGAATGTTTATTGTGACAACGGATGTTATCTTCTTTTATTGTGAAAACAAATGTTATCTGCTTTCAAATCTATTTTAGTAAGACATAGGCACAATTGCTTTCTTTATTTGATAGGATTGTTTGCCAAAGTATTTTTTATCTATTTCATGCTTGGAGAGATTAGCTGATTTGCTCATAACCACAGGGAAGTTGTGCCATGACCTAACAAGCATTTGCAAAGCAAATGGATCTTGTCTTTGAGGCTATTGGCACTACCACTGCCTCTTGTTCCTGATATACAGCATTGGCATGGCCGAATTTGGCAATGATTTGTAGCCTTGCTGCATAGCAAAAAAAAGAAATTAAAAAAAGGACTATGTTACATCCAGTGGTAATGCACTCTTAAAAAAACACACTGCAAAGAATCCATGCTGCTGTACAGACTGGCTACAAAAGATTGCCAAAGCCAAAACCTCGTATAGGCTAGACCTATTGGCTTTGCCAATGATTGTTTAAAAATGAAGATACAACTGAAGAGCAGCAGCCTTGCGGATATTGTAAGAGGCAGGATTGACACTATGCAAAGAGAACTGGTGATGCATGTTGAAGATGTAAAGTATCCCTTATATTCCATTTCAACTGCGGTTGTCAATATGAACATCTTGTGATGGTAATAAGATTTGCATCCCGCTCAAAGAATGAAGATAAAAATAGGGCATTGTTAGGCAGGATTACGTATTCTGTCAAATTTGAAGTGAACTTTGCAGCAGGGGAGACAGTAGTGTTCAGCAGGTAAAGAAAAGAGAAAGCATTTGCATAGGGAGAGCAGAGGTTGCAAAATGATTGTAGTGTGAAGATGTGGCTATTCTTTAATCTTTTAAGATCAAGAGGGCTAGTATAGGTGCATATAGGATGGGTGCCATCAAATATCAGAAACATGATGACGTGGAGCACATGATAGTTTTCGATTAGTGTGTTTTGTATGTTGCACAGCACAACTACTCAATAGTAGTTTCTTTCTTGAGCAGGGGTAGTTGAGAACAAAGCCAGCCTCAACACATTATCTCCTCATCCGTACTACTCACGCAGTCCACATTCCTGTGTATCCTTCAGTCTCAGAGACATTAGTTACCTAGCCTGACTACAACTTTCCCCCAATATGGTGCTGTTACCCAGGGGTACCTAAGCGAAGGTACCACTTTCTGTTTTTCCTTCCATCGAGTGAAGATTGACCTCCTGATGTTAAGGTAAAATGTAAACTATTCTATTTAATGTAGAGTTATAACATTGTATGTTTCCCCCCTCGACTGGAGCTCCAGCAGTCTCAATAGATTTATGTTTTAGTCTGCACCGTCTTGCTGAACAGATTAGACCGTAGTGCTTTCCGAATTGGACTTGCTGAGCAGTCATGTTAGGAGTCACTTAAACCTGGTTTCTTTATTGACAGTAATGGTTTTATTTAGGGTTTTAGACCCTTGGGTTGATGAGGAAATGTAGGATTCCCTGCCTTCTGCTAAAGGAGGCAATGAGGACTTTTTCTCATAGTATCAAAGTCAATAGCCAGTCTCTCCCTCTGCACATTGCTGTCCGGTGTGCATCAAGTAATTTTGCATCAGTGGAGAAAGGTAGACAAAAGCCCTCCCGGAGGTTTCTAAGAAAGCACTATTTATTACAGCACTTTGAGGAAGAATTCTCTGCGTAAGTCAAGGTTGTCAATCTGATGTCCAGATTGTCTCCTCAAAGTATGGTGATCTCAGAAGATGCTCTTCCTCCTGATCCAGTAAATAAGAAAGTAAAAGAGGCTGCAAAAAGAGCTAACCCAGGAACTAATTTCTCAACTACAGCAAACACCTATACAATCAACACTATTCAATCCCTTTCAAAAGGCTCCCATACTCTGTCAGAACAAATGCCGGTGGGGATAGACTATTATTTACACTCTCCTTAATGGAACAGGAGGTCAGCTTCTTATCTGATGTGTCATTTGATAATATTTGTGCTCAGATGCTGCTTCATGGGCCATGAAAGCTGCACATAGACACATCTGGATGCACTCCTGGAATAAGGGTGCAACCAAGAAGTCCATTGTAATGATGCTGATGTTTTGGTTTGTCTACGATCTTTGGCCAACAGCTTGAGGATATAGTAAAGAAAATGTTAGCAGAAAAAAAGAAGACAATAACTTCTGTAGGTTCACTTGCTGAGGCTAGGGTTTTGATTATAAGAGGGACTTTGGTCCGTGCTCTTCCAAAGCCAACAACCCACCCTTTCAAGGCTGGTGTCTTGGCCAGGCAGCCCCTTTGAGGAACAAGTCATGTTATCAGACTTCTTCCACTATTCTTACTCCCTACACCCCAAATGCAAGACTAAGCTAAAGAACTTCCCTTAGGGAGTGTCTTCTGGCTTTTAAGGAATTTTGGCAAGGTCAGACAGACCAACAATCAGGTGGTTGGATCTGACATCAATCACTAGAAGTGGATGCATCAGTCCCTGCGGTCCTCAGCAGGGCCTTTTTGCTACAGAGACAAAGTCCCTTCTACAGTAATTTTGCAGTTTGATACCTTCCAGTCAGGCCTGGGCAACAGATGCCTTTTTGATGGCCTTTAGGTTACCTTCATTGCTTCCGACCCTTTTAACTCATCCCTAGAGTGTTCAAGAAAATCCAAGAGGATCATAGGGAGGTATGTTTGATACTTTCAGGGAGGGCAAGCAGGGCTTGGTAACCCATTCTTGTTTACATGTAGGTCCTTTCATATTGACAGTATCAATTCGTCCTCCACCTCTGAGACTTCCTCTGTATCCTTGTATGCTCTCAAGTGGCTGAATCTGGGGGTATGGTTTTTGGGAGGATGAGCCTCATTTCTCAAATTTATTCTAAAGAGGTAACCAAAAGCAGTCAACAGTCCAGGAGACCTTCTACACTAAAATCTTAAAGTTGTCATTGGCATAATTTGGAGTCCTGGTGTGGAGACAAAGGTTTTCCTCAGTTTTCTGTGACCCCAATTAGGATCCTGGATTTCTTAAGGGATGACTTCTGTTTAGGTCTAGCAGTTTTGACGATTAGTAGCCAGAGGGTAGCTATTCAGGCTTTTAGATATGCGAAAAAATGATCCATTTGCTAGTAAGCTTCTTGTTTTTAGAATGTTTTTTTTTTAATCCGAAGAACTGTTCCTTCCTGAGCTCTGTCAGTAGTACTTCAGGATTTGCAGTCACCACCTTCTGAACCTCCGAACTCTGCAGACCTTAAATTTCTCTTAGGAAATGTGATTTTTTTTTTGGTGGATATTTGTTCAGGGAGAAGCACAGAAGAAATTGTTGCTTTATTGGGCTCTGCACCTTTTTTTAAGATTATTCCCAGATAAAGTCATTCTTAGTCCAAGTCCCCTTTTCCTTCCTAAGATTCCCTCCAGATTTCATTGTACGGAAAATATTGTCTTGACAGTTCTTTTTCCCAATCCTGTTGCAGAGGAGGGAACAAGGTTGCACACCCTTGATATTCACAGGTCCCTATCTATATAGTTAAATAGGATTGCCATTTTCCAAAGGTCAATTTACTATCTGTAACCTTTAGTATTCCAGTGAAGGGTCTCTGGACTTCTTCCTCTACTCTTTCTAGATAAAAAAGCTGGTGATTTCTAAATTATATGAGATATCGGTTCAAAAACTTTATAATCCTGGGCAGAGGAGATCTATTAGGGTAGTTGGATTATCTCGGCAGCCTTCAACGGTGCCTCCCTTAGGGACATTTGTTTTGACCTAACATTGGCTTCTTCCCAGGCGCTCATGGTTTGTTCGCATCTACAGGTGGGTGGCAGTGTTTCTGCAGACTTTGATACTTGTCTTAGTTTTAGTACATGACGTGAGTTGGTGTTTGGGTTATAAACCTTAGAAAATTCAGAGGTGTTGCATTTACATTTATTCTGACTACTTTCTTTCCATGGATATTGGAGTAATCAAATCAATTAGTTCTTTGCTGGTGTATTTTCTTAACGTGTAAGGATTGTACGAGGAAAACAGCTGATGAAATAATAACCTGTTTACTTACCGGTAATCTTCACGACAGTTCTTCCTCGCCACAGCCCGGAACCACACCTTCCCTGGTTCATGTTGATTGATTTTGGTTTTCTTCTATAGTGCTTATTTTGTCTTGATTGTTTGACCAAGGGCTTCCAGGAAGTTCCTTCTTTTAGGTGATTTTGGGTAAGAGCAGCCATATTGGGGGATTTTTTGTGTGAGGGTTGCAACGAGGGACACCTAGACACAGAGTGATGAAGATTACCAGTAAGTAACTGGGTCATTCCTCTAATCCTAGAAGGACTGTGGAGGGGAGGGGAGCATGGGAGAGTCACCCTTGACAGAGAGGATATAGCTGCTGTGTTTTGTGTATGAAGACATGCCCAGGCGGCTTGGGGGGTCCCCTGCTGCCTTTTTAGGTGACCGGGTGTCCTGGATTTCCGGTACTGTCCTCTTTTTTTCAACATCTTTTCTAGTTTTCAGGGACAGTGGGTGTTGGCTGATCACAGTGGAAGGTGGGTTTCCACGTGCTCCACTGCAGCATCTTTTATGAGCCGTTTTCAAACAGCCATTTGGGTGGCAGTGATGATGCTATGAGGGATAGTATTTGGTCACCCTTTGGCCTTCCTGGTTTGATTTTTTGCGTTGGTGAGCACTATTTATTGGGTATGTTGCTCTCTTTGTTGTCCTGCTTCTGGGTTTGTGGGGTGCCTCTGTCTTAATTACATCCTAATCAAATCTTCCTAACGCTGTGTGGTGTGCAGTCCCCCGGATGGGCACGTGTGTGTGGGTACTGCTGTGGGTGGATAAGCATCAGGTGATGTGACATCCCACATGGTGCCCAGCCTGGTTTGCCCCACACAATAGTGGTTGTTGGGCGAGGAGGGGCTACAAGGAGAAGCTCGGGCCTGGTGAAAGACATTTGATTGCCAGAGGTCAAGTAAAGAGGATGGCCAGTTGTAACTGCCCCGATGGGCACATGGTACCTGGTCACCCGTGTTTACTTCTAGGGTGAAGGTATTTTAGGATGCAGGAGCAGCCCATGAGTAGGGGAGATGGGTTTTGCATCTTCAAAAAGATACAGAAGACATTGATTGGCGGCCAATGCGGACTATCTGGCACTGATGTGGGGTAGATGTAATTCCTGCTTGCAGGAGGGCATATGTTCTAGAGTAGTTTGTGCCAGGGAGCTGCCAGTGCTTCGCTGGGCACGCAGTGTCCAGTACTGAATACTGCACGTCTCAACAAGGGCGAATACTTTTTAAAGGCGAGTAGTGTCACTGTTAAGATGCAAACAGGTACACTGGGATAGTTAGTCCCCAAACTTTTAGTTTTTCTAGTTCAACTTTTTTGGTGGTGGTGAGCCGGAATGACGGGTGTCTAGCAGTCCTCGGGGTCTCGGTAATCTTTTCTACAAATGGCAGCGTGCGCAGGGGTTACTGTACTGTGCAGGGTGGGTGGTGAAGGAATAAACATTGGCAAAGCCAATAGGTTCCACCTATGCCAAACCAATTGGCTTCGTCAATGTTTTTAGCCATGTTGTATAGCAGCACACCTGTGCAGCATGGCTGGAAGTGTAAAAAAAAGAAGTGCCATGACGCATCCAACGCTGGCCGTGTCATAGCGCTTTTTGTTTTTTACTTTCAACTATGCTGCACAGCAACCACACAGCTGTGCAACATGGCTTTTAAAAAGTGATAAATCAAAAAATAGAGCTATTTGGCTTTGTCAGTCTTTTATTTGTCATGTTGTACATCTGCGTGGCTGCTATGCAGCTTTGTTGAAAGTAAAGGAAAACGAGCAGTATAAAGCAACCAGAGTTGACCAGGTCATAGCACTTTTTTGTACTTTTAGCCATGCTTCACAGCAGCTGAATTGCTGTATAACCTTGCTAGAAAAACATTGACAAAGGCAATAGACAAAGCCAATAGATCTCGCATAGGGGAGACCTTTTGGCAATGCCAATGCTTGTTTTTATAGCGTTTACTACCCTTGACGAGGCTATCAAAATGCTGATGCCAAACCATATTTTTCCTGTTATATAACCGCCATTATTCGTAGCGCATTTGCAGCAACCTTTGATTTCTCTTTGTACAATAATGATGTCCGCGAATCCTCTCATTATTCTGTAAGGGTACATCTAAACATACCGTCAATATCTGTTTAGCTGAAATATGAGTTGGTTTGTAACACAGTTTGCAGCCAATTGATTTTTTTTTCTCTAACGCCTCGTTGCTCACGATACAGCTGTACTTCTGTGATTGCACTTTATGTGGACAGCACACATCTAAATATAATGCATCTGTGTACCCCGACTTTGATTATTTCTACATGTTTCCTCGCTTTGTGATTTGAAGGAAAGAAACGTGTAATCAATACAAAATGGCCATATATCACAATCGTGCATTAAGGTGCCTCCAAATTCCTTTTGCTCTAATTATTTCGACATTAAACCACGCACGGGCTTCTGCAATTGTATGTTTTTTTTAGTGGGGGGAGGGGGGGGGGGGGGTTCTGAGCTGCTCTGCACTAAATCACTGCATGTACGGCGCTGTGTCTCCGTCATCTCCTTCTAAACATGACACCTTGTGCTGTCGGGCAGGCTCCTTAGCATGCTGGTAGCCTCGTGTATCTTTGCAGCGTGGGGAAAGCCACTGGGCCCGGCCTCCCGTAGCCCCACACCTATGCCTGGACTTTAGTGTCGCAGAGACTTTTCTGAAATAATCAGCACTATTGAGTTCATGTTTTATTTTTTACACGCCACGCTCTGCACATCTTGAGACTGATTAATTCAATTGAAAACGATCGATATTTGTTGGCTGTGGGAATTTTGTTTTTAATTCTATGGCTGTTTGTAAGCTGAAGCAATAAAGACTGTTAGTGGTAATTATATGGACACAAGGGAGGGAAACGGGTCAAACGCCAGAGGAGGCCAAACCTTGACACTTCAAACTCAAACGTTACTTTCAAGTGCTTTTACTGCGTGCCCAGATAGACTTTGAGAGCTTTCTTGTCAAGTTCGTCTCAGATGCGTTCATGATGGTCATCTAATAATTTTCTGCCAGTCAGGAATATTTAATTTGTAAACGAATGTGTGCTCAGGCTCTAAGTGTTGCTTAAAAGCCCGCGGCCGGCACAATTGAATGTCAGCGGCAGCGTTTCATTTATTATAACAATAATGCCAGGGCCCAAGCTGTTTCACACGAGCCCATTCGAGCTGGAACCCTCGCTTGTCACCTTTACCTGGAGGTTTAAGTCCTAATTTGATCATTTGTGTAAGGGGTAGTAAATAGCCAAACGCTCTGCTATAAAGTATGCACGCAGCGGCACAGTGTGGTGGGTTCTAATAAATACATGCTGGTGTTTACAGATAATTGCTGGGGCTGAGCACTTGGCAAACACCGGCTCAAATTAAGCACTTGTGTGGGTGCCACGTATTAAGGCTGCGTAGACGTGTTTTCACCTCATGTCCCTAATCCACACCAGATGGTTCCTGGCCCTTTATCTCATTCCTCCAGGTTATTTTTCATACCTGTTTTCTTTCCTTATCACTATTTCTATGTCTTTCTCTTCCACCGTCTGTATTTCTCTCCCTCTTTCTCTGGGTCAACCTAAATTGAGGAAAAATAGGTGCTGGAGCCCAAAATTGAGTGTCGGCGGGCCCCTCCTGCAACCACCAGCTCAGATTAAGCACTGACAGTAATCTATTTCCGACTACAGTGGGACTGCACCATAAAACCTCCATTCTTACTGATGTAGGTCATGTGTTTTGTGTCCCACTTTCGACATCTTTAGTCTATAACTGCACAAAGGAGCAGCCGCTCCACCCCCACTGTGTTGATTGACTAAGGAACCACAGCAGCACCTCCCAAGGCTTCATGTGATGCATAAGCTTGTAGTGCACCCCCCTGCTGTGCCTCAGGGCTGCGTGCCTTAGAAATCAATCAAGTGGCACTCATGTTACAGAGTAAATGCATCTGCCAACCTCTGGTGGCTTGGAAAGGGAAACAGAGTACTGCAAAGGAGGGGACCTGGCTATATCCAGAAGTCAAGCCAGGCCCATGGATTCCACTGGGGCCTCCAGTGGAGAGCTGCGTAATCTAAACATGGAGGGTCGCGTGACCTTCCAAAAACTACTGATTGGCTCTTGACCCCATGTTGCCATTAACAGGTGTAGTCAATCCGTGTGCTAGATTGTCACTTTTGATAGGCTGGTGGCTTTATGACAGGACTGAGGTCATATGATCCATCATTTACATGAGTTTGGATTGAAAAAATAATGAATGCTTACATGAGTGAGTTCACATCATGGTATTCACAGAACATAACAGACAGATCCCCAGTTGTTGCAAGCCAGTCAACATAGGCATCCAGCAGAGGAAAGAAAACAGAGAAGCAGATAAGGATTGCAACCCAGAGCTGTACCTGGGAAGAGTTCCTAGAACAGGAACACCTGCTGATGGAAAGGTCAGCCACCCGAGACCCCAATTGCAAACAAAGGGGAATGAATAAGGTGAAAAGGTATAGACTTCCTTTGTACAAAAGAGAGAAGTGTCCATTTATAACTGTAAATCCGACTGCCCCCCTGCAGTTGTCAAAGCATAGTGCTCAAGTCCATCAAATAAGTCCACATGACAGTATTTAGTATTTAGGCACGGGAAGAACGTAGAGTATAAAGAGTACAGGGATTTCCCCTGCATGCTGTACAGTTCTCTTCCCCTGCCTTGAATGTGTGTTCTCCTACCATGAATGTCTGGCTGTGAGAATCTGGTGTCCTTGGCTTTAATTTTGACCCTAGCCTCACACTGATCTAGTGTGTGTGTGGGAAGGCCTAAGCCTGTCCCTTGACTCGAGTGAGGTCCTGGACCTGTCCTTAACTTAAAGGGGCACTCTAACTATGCTGTATCATGGGTTTAGCATGTAGAGCAGTTGTGACAGCGTACCATGTTTTCTGAATCAGTAGTTGTGACTGAATAAAGTTTTCCTAATTTTAACCTATGCTTAATCTTTGGGTTTGTCATTAAATAACTTGTTTTTATTTTTTTAATAAAAATGTGTTTTAATTCGTAGTGTCGAGTGTCATTTGAGTGTTGTTAAGTGCAGTGTCGTACTGTAGAGCAAAGGGCATTTTTTTAATCTGGTGTCTTGGAGGCATCTAAAAGAGGATTGTACCACCTTTGCGTCACTTTTGGCGATGCAGCGGCAGAGCAAACATCTCAACCACATCTATAAGGCCACGCAAAGCCACTTTGGGTGTCTTTATATGGCCTCATAGCTATGGAGTAAGGCAAGCAACGCAAATTGCTGCATTGCCTTACTCTGCACCAGGAAGGCGTTCCATGGACGTAGCAGTGGATTTTCCCACACAACACCCATGGATTTTGGTGTATCCCCAGATTTATGAGAGCCTGTAACCTGGGCATGCGCCAAAACCTTACGACTCCCCAGGGGAGGTGCAACAAAGAGAAATATCTTAATTTCTCCTTGTTTTTTCCATTTTCTATTTGTGCTGCAATCTACAGCACACATAGAAAGAGGAAAAAGCCTCCCAAGATTGTTTTTGTGCAGAAAGGTGCAAATTCCTGCACAAAAACAATCCTGCCAACAGCGCAGACACCATTCCACCATGGTGCAAGGGTGCTTGCGTTGGCGCTAGACAGCCAAAACGGCACCAGCTCAGTTGGAAGGGACAGGAATGCGCTGTATCACATAGACATGGCACATTCCTGCCCTTTTCTTTTGACACACGGCAGCACAGCAAGATGGTTTGCTGCTCTACCCTGCACCAAAATTTCATAAATCTGGACCATACACTCTAGTAGAGTAGAGTGATGTGGCGTTGCGTATTGTGGAGTAAAATGTTATAAAGTGGAGTGGGGTAGTGTGTCAGATAGTGGAGTGAAGAATCTTAAAATGGACTGGCATGTTGTGTAGTGGAGTGGCATGTTGACAGTACAGTTGAGTGTAGTACAGTGGAGTATTGTCAACTGCAGTGTCGTCGAGTCAAGTGTCATGGACTTTCGTTGAGTATTATGTCATACAGTGGTATAGAGTGCTGAAGAGTGTTGTACCATTTAGTGGAGTACAGTTCAGCGAAGTGTCGTACAGTTCAGTGTTGTGGAGTGAAGTGTCATCCAGTAGAGTGGTGGAGGGTATCGTACACTGTATTGGAGTACAGTAGAGCAGTGTGTCACAGACTACATGGAATAAAGTGGGGGGGAGTAGCATATAGGTAGTTGTGTAGTGTGTCTTAGAGTGGGGTAGAGTGTCTTAGAGTGGCACAGAGTTGAATAGAGTGTCACACACTGGTATAGAGTGCAATAGAGTTTATACATTGGAGTGTAGGGGGCACACAGTGTATTACGGTGGCATAGTGTGTAGGAAAGTGCACTTTTATAAAGCAGGGTGCTGTAAAGTGGAGCGGCGAACATTGGAGTCACAGAGTGGGATAAACTGTTGTATGGATGAGTGGCATAGAGAAGACTGAAGTGTCATAGAGCGGAGTGGTGTCTCATATATTACAGTGCCGTGGAGTGAAATACAGTGCAGTGGCATAGCATAGAGTGGAGTAAAGTGTTAGAGTGGAGTGGCAAGTTATGTAGTGGAGTGGCATGCAGTGTCATACAGTGTTGTATAATGATGTAATGAAGTAGACTGGAGTACTGTTCTGTACATGGGAGTAGTATGTGTATGTACATACATACATATGGAGGCCTTGTGTAGCTTTGTAAATGTGACTTAAGTATTGTGTTGCCTATGCATGAGGCAATCGTAACAGAATATAATGATACATCTGGCCCTCAGTTATCCATATCCATGGTACCACGGTATACCACAGTAACTTTGCTGTATACCATGGTACATGCCAATGACAAGGCAGTATATAATATGGCTAATGGCTGCTTTTACAAAGTTGAAAGGAAGGCAGATCATATTTTAATACACTTTAACTGTCTTCTGGGTTAGGGTCCTAATTATAGGTAAGCAGTAGATTTTATTAACATTCCCTACCTATTACCACTTTATTAAAGTGGTATTAGGTAGAAAAATTAATTTATATGTTTCCATATATATTTAAAAGTATACAGAATACTGCACTAGTATCTTGAAGTACCATTTTTGAAAAGAAATGTACCTTTTTGTAAAAATAGTTTTTAAGTTACACTGCAATTTCTCTGTATTTCTGCTGCACTCCTTACACTTTTTTTAAATAAAGAATAAAATATGTAAAAAAGAAAAATACAAAACGGAAAATACACAGTAGTACACTATTTGTGAAATATAGTGTATTAATTTTTTTTAAATGTATTTACATACTATTTTTTTTCAAGTACTTCTGTACTTTCTTGGTAGTACGGCAGTACTCAGAGAAATCTTTTTTTAAATATATAACACCTATATATAATTTTTCCCCTGCCTTTACCTCTTTGATTAAGTGGTACTAGGTAGGGGAAAATTATAAATCCTATTACTTACCTATATCTAAGCCTGTAACCCAGAAACTGGGAAAGTTGTCTTAAAACAACATGGCTGCCTGTAACTTTTGTAAAGGCACTCATAAGCCAATCACATAATGCCTTGTCATTGTTAGGTAACAGCAGTACTTTTTCGAAAAAACGTGGTAACAGATATCGCTGAGCTAAAATACCTTGTAGGTTAAAAAATACTTAACCTACTTAGCTGAATTATCCAAAAGTATCATCTACGCACCATAATCTCTATTTCTGCCAAATATCATTCAAAGCCTGCTTTAACTTTTACTCTCATCTCTTTCTGTAGAATCCCTCAATGATCAGCCTAAAAACCCTTCCTTGTACAAATCTTTCCAACATACTCAATTCCCTCAAATCCACTTCTTATGAATATGATGTCTTACCTTCATCCTTCATCAAAGCTCTCTCTGGGATGGTCTTATGCCTACTCACTATTGTCAATGCCTCTTCTCTCAAGGCATCTTTCCAGAAGGTTTCAAGACAGGCTAGATCCTTCCGCTGCTAAAGAAACCAACAGAAGACCCTTATGGTCTTGCCAACTACCTGCTCATCCTTAACCTACTGTTCATTGGCTAGGTCACTTAAAAAAGCACTTTGCGTTCAACTCTAAGATCACATCAATGATTACCATCCTCTGCACAACTATTGGTCTGGCTTCAGATCACAGTACAGCATGGAGATTGATGTCATTGTAGATGATGCCCTACTGACCACTGATGAAGACGACTCGTGCCTCCTAATATTACTGGGCCTCTCAGCTTCCTTTGACGTGGTCGATTTCTCACCCTCATATGCACACTGAAGTTTCGAATATTATATAATAAGAATAGTTCAGCCCAAACTGCCAGACCAAGTATCCTCCACATGGGAATGCAAGCAACTGCAGATCAGTTTCAACCTACCTAGGTTTCCCATCTGAAGTGGGCCTTACCTGGTAGTTCAGGCTGCCCTGTTCCCATTGGTGCAGGATCAAGACTGATTTGCATAACTTGGATCTCTGCCTAAAATTGCACAGTGGTGCAAAAAATGATAGTCTGGATTGCAGCCCCAAGCGATCGCCAGTGGATGAGATTATTTCAAGCATCCCTTCCATCAGTGTGTTGTTTTTGCAGCTATTCACTGACCACAGGATCACAATTCACCTATATGCCAGTGATACACAACTCTTCTTGAAAGTCTTGTCTGGTTCAGACATCCAACACTTCAAACACTGCCACACTTGATCCAGATCGACCAAAACAGAATTCCTGTACAAACCTGGCTCAATTACATGAACACTGATGGCTTTGAACTCCAAGTTTCACTAAATGCCAAGTCACTTGAATTCGCCCTAGACACCAGCCTCACACTCAAGGAACACTTTGACAAAATAAACAAAAGTGGCCTATTATCAGTTCTTGCTTATAAGAGAAAGCAACTTCATAATTGCTGTTCAGGCCCATGTAATCTTGCATTTGGATGGTGGCAGTGCCCAGCCTTAACACCTCTTAGACTCCACCGTGGCACCTCTTAAAGGCATCCTACACACTGCAGCATGTCTCAATCAGGGCCTGAAGAAATGTGCTGACATCACCCACATCCTGAACAAGCTCCATTGGCATACATACATAACCTACACCTGCCTATATAGTCAGGCTTGAACCAGGAAGTAGAAGGAAAGAGTGGAGTGGAGGTAATGAAGCAATTACTGATCCCAGAGTACAGTGCCACCACGCCAGTGAAATGCCTCCATCTGTATTCTGTAGTATTATGTTTTCTGTGTGTATTAAAGTACTTTCTTTTTAACAAAGACAAGCACATGGTTGGACATTGACAATATTGCAGTGCTGGATGATTGCCGACTCTGAGCTTTCCCACACTATGTCCCCACACTATGTCCCTGAGAAGCCTGTGACTGCTCACCATCCCTACCTAATGAGAGTTAAATGCAGATACAGTTATACTTGGCCCAGTTTGAAGAGGCATATTAAGATGGACCAGGGACATCAGAGGCAAACAACCCCACCCTCCAGGGCTGATGCAGTATAGCCGCCACTTACTCGATGGCTCCCCAAATAGAGTCTGATAGAGTGTGCACAGCTATTGAGCTGGATGATGGCATATTTGTGCATTAGGATGTCAGTGAGAGAGAAATAAAGACAACTGAGGCCAATTCACAAAGGCATGTAAGTGTACATAAAATAGCACTCCTGTAGTACTCTTTTACAGACTTCACAGTCCTTTGAGAATTAGCCCCAGTACATCTAAAATAAGAATAATATGGGAACATCTGGCTTTACTCACATACAATTAGTTTAAAAAGAAAGGACTGCCCCCTATTTGCACTTTTAGTATTGGTGAGTTGAACGTTTTGGCCCAATTCACGAAGGCATTCAAGAGTACCAAATAGAGTACTCATGCAGCGCTACTTCCCACACTCCTATATATATGTGAATCAGCCCGATAAGGTCTTCAGTAATGTTACTGGCCAAAGGGAAAGCTATTTCTCCAACCAGGAACACAGGCTGAGAAGCAGTGGGAAGATAATTAAGTAATTACACGTATTCGCACTGTTCAAACTGATTTGTGTTCCTAAATCTTTTCACAGTCAACCAGCATCACCATAGTTCTCACTGCCCCAAGGAAGCCTATGAAAGGAGGCAAAGGAAATCCAATATTGGCTCGACAACTAGTAGCACATCCAGCAGCTCCCTGGTTCTACTGGTGTTCGAGGATGTAAGTATGACATCCTTATTTGGGGAAACCAGTCACCCGCTAACTTAATCTCTTTAACTGTAGAGAACATTTAAACTCCTCATTTTGTCCTGAACTTTCACTCTGTGTGAATACATACAGGGCAGTTGTGTTGCCATGGATCTCATAGTTCAGTTTGGAATTACGTTGCCACATGTAAGGTGGGCCTAAGTGTGCATGTAACCCACTTCCTCCCTAAAGGAGTTACTTTTCATGTAACATTTTGCATTTGTATTACAGGAAGTGAAGCAAAATGCCTTACGGTCACTGGGTCAGTTATTCAGAAAGGTGCCAGGAGTTCAAGTGTGCATACACAAGTCTCCACTTCAAAAACCATATCTCAGCTGTAGTACTTGGGTCGTAAAAGAATAAGTGATGGGGCCAAAGTGTGGCTCAGATGCTCAAAGGCCTTTGCTATTGAATCAAGGCTCCAATTCCGTCTCATGCCTCTTGAATCAACCACTAGAGAGCCCCTTTCCCTCTCTCCTGCAGGTTGCTGATTTCTCCCTTTGCAATGTTTTTCTGTTGTTCTCTTCCTCCTCCTTTCCCCTTGTGTGTTTTTCTCCCTCTTGTTCGGGTCACAGCCTGATAAAGAAAGATGACTGGACAGTGCCATCTTAAGGAGTTTGGGGACGCCAGGCAAGGCATATTTCAGGTGCCTCTTTATGTTGCAAATTTGAAGTTTATTACCCATTTCTTGTTAATTGGAGAAGGTATATTGTCAAATTATAGGTTAAACTTTAACAGGGCACGGAAAAACAGCTGAATGTGTATTGCCTGAGACCCCAAACATCCTTAAGAATGACAC
Source organism: Pleurodeles waltl (assembly GCF_031143425.1). Classification (NCBI taxonomy): domain Eukaryota; kingdom Metazoa; phylum Chordata; class Amphibia; order Caudata; family Salamandridae; genus Pleurodeles; species Pleurodeles waltl. Next base: position 599,975,745 of record NC_090446.1, on the reverse strand, counting down.
TGGGTAGATAGAGTCAGAGGTAGGGGTAGGTAGAGAGTTTTAGATAAAGAAATAGAATAGACATACTCGAACAGAGAAAAAATTATCTATCCAGGGGAACCCATTAGAGGATGGGGGCCCTGGGCAGCTGCACACTTTGCCAATGCCTTTAAATGGCTCTGAGTCTGCTGGCCCCCAAGAATGAGTGGCGGAACCCGGATGGGGTCCACCTGTCAAAAAGGACCATTTTATATTGTAGTTTCGTCACCCTATTACAGCAAAGCTCTTCTGAAACAACCCTGTGGGGCGCCGGCACCCACCCCTTCTCTTCAGAACAGGTTCTCTCCTCTGGTCCCAGTTCACCGGAGGAACGGAGGAGGTCACACTGGAACAGCCCCCCTCGAGCAGGGAGAGGTCCCAGTTCAGCTGAGGAACGGAGGAGGTCACACTGGAACAGCCCCCCTCGAGCAGGGAGAGGCACACGATGGAGATGGGACAGAACGGACAACCTCTGCTCCAGAGCATGGGGCACCCCCTTCACCCCAGGGGAAGACCGGAGGAGGCCAAGCCCCCACCCATGCACACCCGAGAGCCCCGCCCCTATAGAGGTGTATCCTGGGCGGGATACATTACGTCAAAGTAGTTACTTGGAAGGGACGCTTCCTTTCGCCCCCCCAGAAAAAAGAAAAGGTACTATATGAGAGCAGCTCCCCACCTCTTTACCAAACAATAAGGAGCCGGAGCACACGGTACCAACGCCCTTCGCCCAAGACATGGAGCTAATGTACCTCCCCTCCCCCCCCCCCCCCCACCCCTTAACGGTTTATACCCTTCTATCACCCCCGCTCTCTCCATCCTCCCTTCCCCTGCCCATCACTCTCTCCTTTTCGCTACCCTGCCTCTCCCTGGCCTCTTCTGCCTCCCGCGCGCTCCACCTCCCCCGATTCCTTCCCTTTCTCCTTCCCCTCATCCTCTCCCGGCTCGATTTTGCTTCTCTCTATTGCTACCCTCCCTTTCTCTTTTACATCTTCTTCTTTTATTCCCTCCCCGCCCCCACAAACTCTCTCCTCTTCCCGTACATTTTTCCCTCGTTATCCTTCCCCTCCGCTCTTCCGGGTTCTCCTCGCCCTCCCCCTCCCGTTGCACACGCAGACCTGTTGCCCACACACCCCACACTGGGAGACATTCAATGCTTTCCTGAAATAACAAAGCTGCCGGCGGAACAGCAGCGCTGACGGCGCGGAACAAAGGCAGGCCTGCTCAGGAAGTCACGACGTGTGTGAGGCACTGGCACCCTCAGCCTGCTGTCTGAGCTGGCAGCGCCCCTGTGCCATCACTGCCCAGACATGAATGGCTTGCATAGAGAGTTATGGGAACTTGAGCATCACTGTGTGACTGCAGATGGCCACGGGTATATTTGTATCTTTGCAGAGTAGTTGGTGTGTATCTCTTTGAAAGTGTACAAAGATCTTTGTGTGTTTACTAAGAAGTGAGGTAGTTTGTTTTGGTACCTTTGCCAACAGTTCTGGATCTTTCTGAATCTGTACACACACGCGTGGCTCTTTACGTATGTGTACAAGGAGTGGTGTTTCTCTTGGTACATTCAGTGGCAGGTGCGGATCGCCGTGAGTTGTGCTGTGGTTCCCTTGGTATCTTTACTAAAAGATGCGGATCCTTGTGTGTGTTTACTGGATTGCTGAGTGCTGTGCATCTCTAAGTATGCTTCTACAGATTGACGTGGTGCTCTTAGGATGCTTAGTGGCCGCTGTGGATTTTTTTCCCCATTTATAGATGTGTGCCTCCTAGTGTGTCTAGATATGTGTTGTGGTTCTTTTGGTAGACTCGCCAAGGGGCAAATTTATCATGGTTTTGCATCGCCCTCACTCCACAGAAGGAGGCACAAGGACGAAGCAACACTTAAGTAAGATTCATCAGGCCACATAAGGCCACCTTGTGTGGTTTGATAAATGTGGAGTAAAACAAGGCAGCGCAAATCGCTGCCCTGCGTTACTGTGCCCCGGGGAGGCCTTCCATGGGTTGGGAGTGGGTGTTCCCATGCATCTACCCATTGATTTTGGCTCTCTCCCAGATTTACTATCACTGGTAAAATTGGGAAAGAGGCAAAAATGCTACACCTTCCAGGGGAGGCACAATGAGGAGAAATGTATTTATTTATCACCGTAGTTTCCTCTTTCTAAGTGTCTTGCATTAAGCAGCACACACAGAAAGAGGAAAATTCCTCTGCGGATTGTTTTTGTGCAGGAAGGTGCCCCTTCCTGCACAAACACCATCCTGCCTGCAATGCAGATACTTCAGCACCATGGTTGCGCAGGCAGCACATTGTGTGCCATCAAAAGGAAAGGACACGAGTGAGCTGTGTAATGTTACATATGCCACATTTCTGCCACATCCCTTGGCTTGCTGCGCTGCGTACAATAGTGATAAATATGCCCCTCAGAAATTTGCATCTCTGCATGTGCACAGGCAGGCGTGAACCTCTTAGTATGTTTACAGAGAGGAGTGGTTGTCTTGGTGTTTTGAATGGTAGGTGTGGATCCTTGTGTATGTTTACAGACTGGTGTGCATACCTTACTGTGCTTTACAGAATGATCTGGTTCTCTTGCGATGTTTAATACTGATTGTGGTTCTCTTTATGTTTCAAACAGGTGTGCATCTTAGCATGACAGGTGTGGTGGTCTTGGTATGCTGAATGACAGGTGTGGATACCTGTTTATGTTTACAGACTGGTGTGCATCTCTTAGTAACTGCAGGGCATATTTACCATTATTTCCCTCAGCACAGCAAACCACCTTGCTGCACTGGGTGAAAGGGAAGGGGCAGGGATGCTCCATATTTAACATAATATGGTGCATTTCTTCCCCTCCCTTGTGCTGGCACTGTATGGCTACCTAGTGCCAACGCAGGCAGTCTTGCACCTTGGTGCACGGGCATCTGCTTTTGTGCAGGCAGGGGCACCTTCTTGCACAAATACAATCCTCGGAGGCGTCATCCTCTTTCTAAGTGTGCTGCAGAATGCATTTTGACGCATTCCCAGGTTTACCAGTTATGGGAAATCAGGGAAAGAGCCAAATCTATGGGTGGATGCGTGAGAACACCCATCCACCACCGACAGAATGCCTCCCAAGGGTGGAGTAATGCAATACGGCGATTTGCGCTGCAGTGCATGACTCCAGATTTATCAAGCCACTCAGGGCCAAGCAAGACGGCCTTAAGTGGCTTGATAAACCTTATTTTAGTGTTGCGTCGCCCTTGGGCTCCCCCTTGCATGGCGCATAGGCGATGCAACACATTGATAAATATGCCCTTGTATGTTTACAGAGAGGCATGGTTGTCTTGGTATGTTGAATGGTAGGTGTGTATCCATATGTATGTTTACAGACTGCTGTGTATACCTCACTATGCTTTACAGAATGATGTGGTTCTCTTGGAGTGTGTAATGGTAGCTGTAGGCCTCTTTATGTTTACATGCAGGCGTGGTCGTCTTGGGATGTTTAATGGCAGATGTAGATCCATGTGTATGTTTACAGACTGGTGTGCATACCGTACTATGCTTTACACAGTGATGTGGTTCTCTTGGGATGGTTAATGACAGCTGCAGTTCTTAGTACAGACAGGTGTATATATGAGTATGTTTACAGACAGGTGTGGTTATCTTGGTATGTTTAATGGCAGGCGTGGATCATTGTGTATGTTTACAGACTCGTGTGTGTATCTCACTATGCTCATATAGAATGATCTGATTCTGTAGGTATGATTAATAACGATTATGGATCTTTTTATGTCTACAAAAAGGTGCGCACCTTAGTGAGTTTACAGAGATTCGTCGTGGTTTATTTGGTTCGTTCACTAAAAGATGCCGTCTCGGAGTATGTTTACTGGCAAATATGTATCTCTTAGGATCTTAGGATATGTGCAGAGAGGCGTGCTTCTCTTAGCCTGTGAACAGGGGAGCACCAGTCTACAATCCTCAAACCAAGTGTGGATCTCAATACGCGGATGTATGTGAAAATGCGTGCATCCATTTTATGTTTAGGCGAGCATAATCTGGAAATGTAAAGACCGACATGTTTCCATTTTTATGTACTTTTCTTTGTAAGCCTTCAGATTGGCATTAACCCCTGCGGATTTTTTCTGAAATGTGTGCATTTTACTTTGAGATCACAGTAACATATTCATGTCCTTGGTTACGCATGTTTAGGCGTGGGTCTCTTGGTTTGTTCACGAACAAGTGTGCATGTGTTTGCATGCTTAAGTATGTAATTGCTTCTTAGTCAAGTGTGAACTTTTTTCTATGTTTACAGACAGGTGCGCAGCTTTTTGTATGTTTATAGAGAAGCATGTATGATTTTTCTGTATTCTCAGATGTATATGCATGGACGTCAGTTCACCGAAGTGCGAGGGGTAGGAGGAGTGACACCACACGACCTTTAACCTCCACTTTCACTCATACCCACATACTCACACATACACATAAATTCACACTTGCATACACTCTCTCGCATAAACATACTCTCGCCCGCAAGCACGCACACAACATACATTTAAAAGCATTTTTTACTTACCTCAGCTGCCATGGAGGGGCATATTCCAGCTATTTGTTGTCCATTTTTATTACACTAATAGTGAATAATACGTTATAATCACTATTAGTGAAATAAAAATTGACAGAGAGCAAAGCAAGTGGAGCCCCAATCGACGTCCATGAGAACAAGCTGCTCCTGTTTTCCAGGCAATTATTTTTGCCACTTCTGAGTCCGGGGGTCGCAAAGGCAGTGCCAGGGGTCTTAACGGGCAAACCAGGGGTCGCAGCTGCGACCCCTGGTGACCCTTAAACGACGTCCACGTGTACATGCACAATTTTTGATATCCACGGAAACGTGTGAACATCTCTTTTTATATTGAAAGCCAGGTGTGCCTATTTAGATTTATGCACAGCGATCTCATATAATACCTTATATGGTTCAAGTGTCCATCACACTGTATATTTATGAATGACCGTGAATTCCTTTTTATGTTTGCTTAGATGTGTGTGCCTCCATCTGTAGGTTTAGTAAGGTAAACGGGCCAGGCAGAGCTAATTTACAATGAAGTGCTATCCCGAGCCGTACTTCACAATGGAAGTTTCCCTTTATTTAATTTTCTGGTAGTTGGTGTTGTTAGCTGCAAAAAAACAAATCATGATCATAGTTTGTTTACAATGACTACATCTACATTTTGTTAGAGAACGCTGATCTGCAAAGACAGCTACAAAAAGCAATGGTGCTAAAACTGCGTGGCCTTGCAGTAGGTGATCTGGTGCCGAAAGCACAACAGCACATCATTGCATGTTGGCACTTTATGTAATTGGCCTCTAAGGCCCAGATTTACGTTGCATACAGGATTGCATTTCTTGGTAAGTTTACAAACAGGCGTGCAACTGTTCAATCTTTATATGTTTTCAGAGTGGTGTACCTCTGTTCATCTCTTTGTATGTTTCAGAGTGGTGTGCATGTTAGTATGTAGTTGGGAAACTCGGGCCCATATTTATACTCTGTTTGAGCAGGATCTGCATCATTTGTTTGACGCAAATCCGGCGCAAACTTAACTCCATATTTATACTTTGGCGTTAGACCCGTCTAGCACCAAAGTTTTAGAGTTTGCGTCGGTTTTGGCTTGCGGGAAACTACCTTGCGTCAATGAGATGCAAGGTAGGCGTTCCCGGGCAAAAACCCACGCTATGGCCATAGCGTCATATTTATACTCCCGTGCTGACTTCACGCACAGGAGGAGGAGGCCCTTAAATAATGCCGCTAAGCCTGCTTAGCGCCATTATTTAACGCCTGGGTATGGGTAGGTGTTAGGAGATCTCTGGGCCTTTTTTCCATGGTCAGAGACCATGGAAACAGCCCACAGATGCCCTTTCATGTCCCCAGGGACACCCCTGCCCACCCACACCCACACCTGGAGGGCACCTAAGGATGGGGGGTACCCATCCCAGGTAAGTATTTTAATTTTTTTTTCAAAGTGCCTTAGGGGGGGCCTAACTTGGGCCCCACTGCATGGCACTGTGCCCAATGGCCATGCCCAGCGGACATAAGTCCCCTGGGCCTGGCCATTGGGCTGGGGGGGGCATGACTCCTGTTTTCACTTAGAAAGGAGTCATGTCCATGGGGGTTGTACATGGAAAAAATGACGCTAATCAGGTTAGAGTAATTTTTTTTACTCTAACCTGACTAGCGCCATTCTTTCACGCACTACCTCCAGTTTCCCCTACGCCTGCCCAACCCGTTTAGCGTCAATCATTTTGACGCTTACTGGGCCTTACCGCCGGCTAGCATCATAGCATAAATATGACACCCAGCTGGCGTCCAGGAATGGCGCTAGCCGGCAGTATACTTTTAAACGCAAACCTGCACTAACGCAGGTTTGCATCAAAAAGTATAAATATGGGCCTCTGTTTCATCATGTATGGTCCTAAACAAGCGTGCTGTACGTATTAGGTAAGCCTTTGTGGGGGGAAGGGAGAGGGTAAGAAAGAGGGATGGAGAGAACGGATTAAACCTATCCCTTTGGTTCATGGTAGCTAAAACACCTAAACCCACTAGCTGGTACCAGATAATGGAACTGTCTGTTTTCTGTTTCTCCAAGGACATCTTTTATTGACATAGAAATAAGACCCATATTTATACTTTTTCAGTGCCACATTTGTGTCATTTTTTGACCCAAAAGCGGCGCAAACGTACAAAATATTATTGTATTTTGTAAGTTTGTGCCACTTTTGCGTAAAAAATTACGCAAATGCGGCGCTAAAAGAGTATAAATATGGGCTTAAGTGCTTGACGGTTTTAACCTCAGTCCAACAAAAACCTCTTAGATGCAGGAACACCAGACCCTGTGTATGACTGGCTTTGTATTTTTGTATCAATAATTTATGGATTATCCGAGCACTTCAGCCCCCAGAGACAAGGACGCTGTCTGTTTTATCACACCTGTAAGTGATTTCCATCACACCAATTTTTTTTTTATTTTTTCCAAAATATTACAAAGAAAATAAATAAAAGTCACGCTGAGCAAAGGCTCAAATCGTCCTGTGTGAGTGTCTGTGACGGGTCCCAAAAGAATCACAATTCTGCGCTTGAAAGCATGTTCAAGAGAGGGACCCTGAGCTTGAGCCAGTGCCCAGCCCAACGCTCCGGGCGTCACCAAGTGTGAAATAAGAACATGGAGCCATTAATGGAAGGGAGTGATGTGAGAAAGATTCTAACACAGGGGGGCTTGAGTGATTGACATGGGCCATGAGCTAATGAGTGTGAGAAAGGCCTCACCATCACCACAAACCGCCAGTTGTTCACCATCAAGAAAGTTCTCACAAGGATGTGGTCGAACTGCAAAAGGTTATGTCAAACCCTCATCTTCAAAGGGCATCTTGTTGGTCTCTAAAGTTACCAAAGTGTTTACTCCAAACGTTCACAGGTAGACCGGCATATTAGGAAAGTTTGAAAAATCAAGAGGGCTGGCGTTGTTTGACACACTGTAGATGCTTCTCCAACCCTATGTGTGTTTTGTGGGCACTTGAGCTTCATGAGGTCCTCTCGTGTACACCTGATTGACCAATCAGTCCTTACCTCCATCACCTGGATGGAGCCTGGATCCACTCTACTGACCAAGATGGTCCATAATCCTCTTGGCTGGTAGGTCACACGGCTGTAGTCCTTCCTAATAAAGGCATGGGCAGGGGGATTCTGCAACCCCCGTATACTCCCCGACTACTTAGTTGGGGGTCGGTCCAGCTGGGCAGCATCCTCCCCGAGCCAGCAGCCTGTAGTATCAGACTGCTCCGGCCCAGCTCCAGGCAGGGTGGGGCCGAGGCAAGGGGGGCAGAGAATGGCGCTGTAGCAGGAATGACACGGTCCGAGAAAAGGGGCTTGTTATGGCTCTGTAGGTGCTCTGGCTTCACATCTTTATCTGACGCCGGGAAAGAGGTACCAATTTTGCGGTAGATGCCGCGGGTGTCCGTGAGCACCTCACTATAGGGAGGTGGCGGCTCTGCCATTAGTACTGCCTCCTCGTAACATGGTGGCTTGGAAAGGTCAGTTTCTGAAATAGAGAGAAGAGAGCAGTTAGAAGGGATGCTCCTCAACCCCTCTTCTGCATCTTCTTGAACTACATTGCACCTATAATGTATTAAGGAACATCCTTCACCACCCTTATCCCCTTCTCTTCAGATTTCATTCTCATATATCATCTCAGCAAATCATTATGAAGAGGTCTTATCTCCACCAGACCTTCGTCTGGTATATAAGCAATCATTTAAATTATACAAAAAACACAAATAATATGCAATAAAATAAGAATCTCTGTATTGAAATGTTACCTATAAATGTAATTATATCAGTACATTTTCATTTAAAAATAATAAGGTATAAAATAATAAAAGAAAATAGCACTAGGAAAAGCAGTGCTGATTGGCAGGAAACTTCCATTTTAGATCCTCAATTTACACTGATTCATTCACCGGCATAGGCTTTTAAATAGTCTTTTTTAGAATTATATGGGCACATGGATAATTGCATTTCAGACATTGGCCGTTCCCCTAATGAAGCCTTGTGTTGGTAACATCTGCTTGAAACTTTTGAATTAAGTAAAGCACCAAAAAGCCTAGGAGTGACATTTGTACTCATAATTTTGTCTCACCATTTTTCATTTTGTTTTAAAATGTTTTTGATGAAATATACAATGATTAACAGATTGCTTGATCTATTCGTTATATGACTCAATCCAAATTGTATCACAGATGGATTTTGACTACATGATTAGCCTTATAGTATAGTCCAGCCATAACTCTGTTCTGATAATTTTGATGCCACTTGCGTGTATATATATATATATATATGTTTATATATATATATATATATATATGTATATATACATATATGTATATATATATTCACACCAGTTTGCCAATAATGTCAAGGATGCAGCACTCACAGGATTACATCAATCTTCTTTTATTACATGAAAAGACCCCAAACAAACTGACACCAACGCGTTTTGACCTTCCCGGTCTTGATCACGGTAATTATACAGTCCATTACATGCACTATTTATACTGATCCTCTAAGCCAGTGGTTCCCAACCTGTGGTCCGCGGACCCCCAGGGGTCCGTGACACATTCCCAGGGGGTCCGCAGGCCTGGGCTGGGAGAAAGACACTTCTCCAGTGGGGCCTCTGACAAACACTTGCTTCCTGTTTTTATTTTTATTACTTCCTTTGTTCAGCAGTTTTAAAAGCACTGCAAAGCTCGTGTACAACAAAAATAAAAGTGTCAAGAGAACTCTATTGACTAATGTACCTGCTGGAGAGGAATTCGAGTTTTGGTCAGTGGCAGTTTTGACTCAAAGGTAGCGCAGATGGTTAATATGCCTGCTGCAAAGAACGTGTATCATGCAAAGAACAGTATTTTATGAGCATGGCACAGTGGGTTACTGCTTTTGTCACAAGGATTCTTTTATTACTGTGCAGTTCATAATAATAATCTAGCACAGTGAGCTATGAACCGCCGTTAAAGAGCTACATGCAAACCGCATGGCACAAATTAGAAAGTTGTTTTTCCCTAGTCTAATTTTCCTTATGCTGCTAAAAAAAAAAAAAAATCAGTAGAAATACACTTATTACTAACGTCCTCGCTAATCACTGTGCTGTGTTCTCAATCCTAAATTTGTGCTGCTCCAGACCAAGAACTCTTAGAAAACGCCTACCAGTGTGGATGACATGTGAATCCTACCCCTTGTAGTACCCTGTAAAGTGCTCTGACACCCTACAGTGGTATGAGAGGTGCTTTAAAACAAATGAAGTACATGTGACGGAGAGGCTAGGGAGAGATGAGAGGGCCCCTGTGGTTTACTTCCTTTCCCCATCACTCATTTATGTGAAAGAGCTTTCTCAGATCTTACATACCTAAAAAATATCAAAACAGAAATCGCTCCGGAAATGTAGAATCTGACCTGAGGATTCACCTTTCATAAATAAAACCAAACATTGAAAAGGTAGTCGCCGAGATGCAGCGCCAACCTTCCCAATAAAATGTTTTGAATTTTGCATATTTTTTTCAATATAAACGAATTATATCTTTAGTAATTTGAGTATTTGTTTGGTGTGTACTTGTTATATTTTTTGCAAATTATTATTTTAATGTTTGAAATTTAAATCGTACAAATTGCTTGGGGTCCTCGGCTTCCAGTAATGATTCATTGGGGGTCCTCAGGAGTCAAAAGGTTGGGAAACACTGCTCTAAGCCATGCCCTTATGTGGCATTCTGGGATATGTAGTCTTCATAAAATGTGCTTATATTAACACCAAACCAATAACCTTTTTAACTCCAGTGTATGCTAATAATAAAGAAAACCAGCAAACAACTCTGTGTAAACAGAATAATAAAACAAAATAACATAAAATAAACATAACAACATATATTCTACCCATAATTTCAACTTGTTATGATATTACACTGTCCTCATTATTTTAGTTCCACCCTTACAATATCTCAACTCATATTTAATCATTTGCCTATAGGGGGTTAATACCCCAATTATTCTAAATTATAACTATTCCATTTCTTAAATTAATATACTCCATTGGTTTTTGCATCAACAGTATAATCTAATTCCTATTGTACAACCATACTTACAGATGACAATATAATTCTCCTTCATAGTTAATCCCAAATGGCATCTTGGTATTTAATCTAATAATATATCTGGACTCCAAACGCCTCAATCTCTGTATCCTATCACCTCTCCGTTCATGCTTTTGTATTGTCGCAATACCATAGTATTTCATGGACAACCAATCCAATTCTGAGTGATTTTTCAAATGTTTGGTCATAGCATACGTGGTGTTCTCATTTTGCACCACCCTTATATGTTCTAAAATACGCTTTTTCAGGGGGCATATAGTACTACCTACGTATCTATGTCCACATCAACATTCCAACACATATACAACAAAAGATGTTTCACATGTGATTCTTTCTCCAATCACAATTTCTCTTCCTCTAAAGTCTGTTATGGCCTTTTTGTTACATCCAATCTTACATGCTTTACATTTTCTACAGCAAAAGAAACCTTTGTTCCCCTCCGATAACCAATTAGGAATTTTAGACGTCTCTAAGTGACTTTTAACTAACATATCTTTCAAAGATGGTACTTTCCAATATGTAATTGAGGGGCGAGTGCCCACTCTTTGTCCAATGTCACTATCTTTTTGAATCAGGTGGCAATATTTGTTCAATATTTTCACTATTTGTTGGTTCTCTTTACTATAATCCAAGATCAATCTAATCTCATTCATTTCCATGTTTGATTGTTCTGATACATTTCTATTCTTGACCAACACCTGTTCTCGTGTCTTTTCCCCTGCCTTCATCTCACCATGTTTTATTGATTTCAATTTGTATCCCCTATTTATGAATCTCTTTCTAGTCTCATCAAATTTCTCATTCATATCTCGTTCATTTGAACAATTTCTTTTGATGCGAATAAACTCCCATCTCTCTCCCCAGGAAATAAAATAGATATATTCCATGATCTCGTTGTCAGTGATCTAGAAAAACTGCAGCCCTCTCAAAAACAAGAGAAAGAAAACTTGACGAAAGATCAACGGGAAGCATTGAAGGCAGTAACAGAGCCCAACATAAGAAGAAAACACATGTCTGAAAAACAATAGCAGCATTTAGAGGGCAGTGAAACTCAACTGATTATAAGGGTATTGGAAGACATATGATCACCCAGCAGAAAATTACTGTATGGTGGAAAGGGTTGCCCATATACACTGAGATAGAGGCACTTGGTATCCTAAACTAAAATACAGTGGGTGCTCCAGTGCTGAGCGAGGTGTTCTTGAGGCTGGGCTTGGACTTAGTAGAAGCCATAAGTATTCTCAATCAGGCTTTAAACTGGGGAAGATTTAGTGAGGCAAGAATATATTATTTTTACATATCCCTCACTGTAAGTACATTAAAGGGGTGAATGTCACCGTGTGTGTGCCTTATCCATTCTTTGCGTTATCATTAAGACAGTGGTGGAGATTGCAACACTGTGGCCCATATTTATACTTTTTTAGCCCCGCATTTGTGCCACTTTTTTAATGCAAAAGTGGCGCAAATTTACAGTTGTATTTTGTAAGTTTGCGACGCTTTTGTGTAAAAAAAGTACCCAAATACGGCACAAAAAAGTATAAATATGGGTCTGTGTATAGGAGAATTACCTTCAATGGAACCATACGTTCCTTGTTGTAAAAGGAGTTTAAGGGGCAACTAGCTCTACTAAGCAGCCATATTTACATAGACAGACAATACTTAGTGAAAATATAGGAAAAAAGAGATTTGCAAGGCTAGATGCTGGCATAGACTTTCCAATCAGGCAGAAGGGTTCAGTTCCAGTGATAGGAACATGGATATCAAAAATGACAAGTACATTTAGGATACGTAAAGGCCTGTGGAATGATTGCACATTACATTGGTAGTGTGGAAGACAGATGCTGACCTTGGCAGTGTTCTTTGCCACAGAAAAAAAATAATTGCTTGTGAAGTTGGGAACATGTGTTTTCAAGTACAAAGAAGTATCAAGATTTGACGCCTGTGAGATATTCACTGGTTAGAAGATCTTAACATAGTGTTATGATTCAGATTGCTACATCATTTTGTGGCTGGAACATTACCTAGGTCACTGGTTGCTTAGGTGACTAGAACATTGTCTAGCTCATTGATAACAGCACAAAGCACCACACAATAACACTAAGCAGGGGTCAATTGGTCCCTAACACTAACTAACAGTAACACTAAGCAGGGGTCAATTGGTGAAGCTTAGAGCACGGGTTGGTGGTCTGTAAGTTGTCCTGTGAATAAACTACTTGGAAACATATCAGAAGCGTGTGACGAGTGCCTGCTGGGGAGAAGCGAGTGACCACAAACTTCCCTGATTACCCACGAGAATTTTAGAACTGCAACGGACTGTTGCTCCAGCAGCTGATTACCTGAAAGATGGAGCTAAGTACAGCAACTTATTCCTTGATGTTGCCTGTGGAGATCTCACTTACTCGAAGGAACAGCTGGAGGAGTCTGACTGCTCAGGGAGCCATCACACTGAGGCGACAGCTAGAAGTACAATTGTGGCAGCACTCTTGTGTTAAATGGTGACATCAGCTGGAAAGGTTTGTTTGTTCTTCAGAGGAGGAATGTTCAGGAGTGTCGCTGGATATGTTTCCTGTCATACGTGTAATGTCATACACATTACCTTTAGGGTGGCAATTTTATGTCGGGCAAAATAGTGATATTGTTCATGGTCTATCATGGAGATACTTGGGGGCATATTTATACTCTGTTTGCGCGAATGTGCGTCACAAATCTTGACGCACATTCGGCGCAAACCGTGCACCATATTTAAACTTTGACGCCCGTCAAATTTCCTTCGTGTGAGTCATTTTTTTGGATGCGGGAAACAAATTTCCTTCCACCCAGTGTTCCCCCAACTCTCCCGATAAAAATGGTACCTCACTTTTGTGGGTGGGCCTACTGCCCGCGAAAGGAAATGCCCCAAAACACTATCTGGACACATCAAAATGATCAAATACAAAACTACCTGTTTTTGCTGGGGGCACCTGGGTTTTTGGTCCTGGGCTCAGCAGCCTTCTAGGGAAACCTACAAAACCCAGACATTTCTGAAAACTAGACACCCGAGGGAGTCCAGTGAGGTGTGACTTGCGTGGATCCGCCAATGTTTTCTTACCCAGAATCCTCAGCAAACCTTAAATTTAGCTAAAAAATCAAAATTTTCCCACATTTCTGTGTGGGATCACCGCACTAGGACACATTTCATACCACATTTGATACCTCATTTGTGTAGGTGGGCCAAGTGCTTGTGAAAGGGATGAGCCAAAAACATGTCTATATTGAGGGGGAACAAAGGGGGTCCAAAAGGGCAGTTTGCAAAAAAACATTTTTAAGCTGACAAGTGCAGCAGAATTTTTATCGGTATAGTTGAGACAATGCTGGGTGGTAGGAATTTTGTGGATTCCTGCAGATTCTGGAAGGTTCCATCACAAAAACGTGGGAAAAATGTGTGATTTCCAGCAAAATTGGAGGTTTGCAGGGGATTGTGGGTACAAAAATGGTGCGGGGTGCATGTGAAACACACCACCCTGGAATCACCCAGATGTTTAGTTTTCAGATGTGTCTAGGTCTTGTAGATTTTTCTACATGGCAGCGTCCCAAAGTGCAGGCCTCACCATTCCAAGTGGGACGATTTTGAGAGTAAGCCAAGCTCTCATGGTCCAAATGTAAAACTAAAACCCCAAATAATCAAATGTTTTAGAGTGCAGGGGAGAGCTGAAAGACTGTTACCCCCTTCAGTTGAGGTGGGGGCGTAACCAGGCCCATACTGGTTGGTAGCCACCACCCCAATATATTTTTTTTATTTTTATATTTCCTGGCATCTAGTAGACTTTCTGCTCCCCGGGGTGTGGATCAGGGGTAATTGCCCCATCTGCCCACTGGTGGGCAGAACAACTTTGGCCCCATTTATTTGGGGTGGGGGTATGGCCATACCCCCACCCTCTTATTTTTGAAAAAAAAACCATCCCTGGCCTCTGGTGGGCTTTCTGCCCCCCCTTGGGGGCAGATGGGCCTTCCAAAAATAGGCCCATCTGCCCCCAATGGGGGGCAGATATGGCCAACAGTAATGTGCCCCCATGGGGAGCGACCCTTATCCAAGGGGCTGCCCCCATAAAGAAAACACACGCATACACACACACCAATCCCTGGTGCCTAAGTGGTTTCTTCCCCCATGGGGGCAGATTGGCCTAACAAAAATCAGCCGATCTGCCCTCAAGGGAGGCAGAAATAGTCTAAATACAATCAGCCGATTTTAGGTCAATCTGCACCCAAGGGGGGCAGAAACCACTAGGCACCAGGGATCTTTTTTTGCGCCAATGTCACGCAAGGGGAGCGACCCCATAGGCAAGGGTCACTCCCCAGGGGGGTTGGGCGGGCAAATTTATTTTAGGCCATTTCTGCCCCCCGTGGGCAGATCGGCCTATTGTTATTGGGCCGATCTGCCCTCGGGGGGCAGAAGCCTATAGGCGCCAGGGGTACGTTTTTTGGGGATTTTTTTGTTTTGTTTTGTTTGTGTTTTTTTAGAGGTGGGGAGCGACCCCTTAGGCAAGGGTCGCTACCGGGAGGGGGGGGGGATTTATTTTAGGCCTTTTCTGCCCCCCCAGGGGCAGATTGGCCTACTGCTATTGGGCCGATCTGCCCCCGGGGGGGCAGAAGCCTCTAGGCGCCAGGGATAAAAAAAAAAAAATGTTTTGTTTTTGTTTTGTTTTTTAGAGGTGGGGAGCGACCCCTTAGACAAGGGTCGCTCCCCGGAGGGAGGGGGGGCACATTTATTTTAAGCCTTTTCTGCCTATTGTTATTAGGCCGATCTGCCCCCAGGTGTGGCAGAAACCTCTAGGTGCCAGGGATAAAAAAAAATGTTTTTTGTTTTGTTTTATTTTTTAGAGGTGGGGAGCGACCCCTTGCCTACGGGGTCGCTCCCCTTGCGTGACATTGGCACAAAAAAAAGATCCCCAGTGCCTAATGGTTTCTGCCCCCCTTGGGGGCAGTTTGACCTAAAATCGGCCGAATGGGCTAAATACAATTTGCCCCTCCAGGGGAGCGACCCTTGCCTAAGGGGTCGTTCCCCATCTGTAAAACAATAACAACAACAAAAAATCCCCAGTGCCTAGTGGTTTCTGCCCCCCGTGGGGGAAGATCGGCCTAATTAAAATAGGCTGATCTGCCCCCCAGGGGGGGCAGAAATGGCCTAAAATAAACTTGCCCCCCAGGGGAACGACCCTTGCCTAAGGGGTCGCTCCCCTTGCGTGAAATTCAGGGGAAAAAAAACTCCCTGGTGTCTAGTGGTTTCTATCCCCCTTGGGGGCAGATTGGCCTCATAAAAATAGACCAATCTGCCCCCAAGGGGGGCAGAAAGGGCCTAAATATAATTTGCCCCCTAGGGGAGCGACCCTTGCCTAAGGGGTCGCTCCCCACCTCTAAAACAGAAAAACAAAAAAAATGATCCCTTGTGCCTAGAGGTTTCTGCCCCCCCCCCCAGGGGCAGATCAGCCTAATAATAATGCCCCGGGGGGGCAGAAGAGGCCTTAAAAAAAATGCCCTCCTGGGGAGCGACCCTTGCCCAAGGGGTCTCTCCCCTAAAATGCTCAGAGAGACTTCAAAGGGAGGAAATTCCTTTCCTTCCCTTTGAAGCCTCTCAGGCCTCCTCCACGTGATCGGAAGAGAAATGCTGAGCATTTCTCTTCCGATGGGAGGAGGCCTCTGTGATAGTCAGCGCGCGATCGTGCGCTGACGTCACAGGGGGGCGAGGGGGTCAGGGGGGGTGGAAGGGCAAGTACTTCCCCTTCCATCCCTGCGTTGGGGGGTAACCCCACAGAGGGAGCGCTAGCGCTCCCTCTGGGCTCTGTGACCAGGACGGAATGGTTACGTCCTGGGCACACGAGCACTGTGCCGCAGGACGTAACCATTACGTCCCGGGCACAGAAGTGGTTAATGCGGGTGACCTTAATATTGAACGTCTGCTGTTTGCATTTGGCAGAGGCAAAAACAGTAAAGATCACCTGGTTTGAGCAAAATTACCTGCTTTCAATCCCAGACCCATTTTAACTGCTCTCTGGGGACTTCCCCTATTGTTGGACATTCAAAGTGTGGAAATTGCAGTGCATGCCAGTTTACTGTGGAGACCAAAGAGTTTGTGTTTAACAATATCAAAATCATGTTAAATCAGTTTTCAAATTGTAATACTGAAAATGTTGTATATGCCATTACCTGCCCTTGCAATCTGAATCACATTTGTCAAAAAACACAGAAGGGTGCGTACATGTATTTGTCAACACAGGAATTGCCAAAGATGTAAAGTGGCTAATGCACCATTGGTGGACCACTTCATGGAGAAGAAGCACAGTGAGAATGATCTTTGCTGACAGGTTATCACAGTTTTCAAGTCCCCGCCAACAGGGGCTAATATCAATGCCTTACTCAATAAGGAAGAACTAAAATGGATAATGCGCACTAACAGCCTTAACACTGGCCTGAACAAGATGGAGGACTGCACTGCTTTAATATCGCACCTTGTTGGACCGGTTACACTAACCAGTGCCTTTCCTGGGACTTTGTTGTTCCTTATTTCTAATTTAAATTTAAAATGTTCATATCAACCCAGACTCTAGTCTATTCTATGAACATGTGAGTCATACTATGGCTATTCACTGTAATTATTAAGATAAGACTGGGGAAGTTGGGCCCTCTGTTTCAATTTCCCTATTTTTCCCATTTTTCCTTTCTTCGTTTTGCGTCGCATTCTGGCTAATTACTAAATTGCCTTTTCTCTCTAAGAACTACTGCAAAATGACATGTTGCAATATACTATGTTTAATATGTATTAATTTGTACTTTCTTTTGTATTCATTTGTGCACGCCGATGTAACACATTATTTTTATAAAATGATTTTATTTCTAGGAACATTATATGCCCTACCGGTCCTAAAAGATGATGGTTATAGTGGTGTGGCTTCCCTGCTATATACATTTTCTCTTTTTCGCCTCTTCCACTCAGCAATGACCGCCCCACTTTTCTTCCGGCTGCCATTGCATGCTTCGGGGACTATTAAGCATGCGCTAACCTCCTTTATACCAAGCGTAGTTCCCTCTCCCTGTCACTGGTGTTTAGGACATTCTTCAATCTCCTACTTGTGTTGGTGCGTACCTCCAACATTGGAGGGATCCCCATTGCATCAGCCACTGCTTGCCACTTCAAGCGAATTCTTGTTAGTTGTAATATCATTTTGGGTTTTTACCTTTATTTTTTATATTCGACCGCACATCGCCTCGTTCAGGACGATAGAACACATGTTGACGCCTTTGAGTCTGCTTTGTCACCCCTGCATTTCTGATTGCTATTGTCTCGGGTTGATCTAGTCGGGTAATAGTCAACCTGAACTGGTGGTTATGTGCACTCTACTCACTTGCCTGTTTATATTTTGTCTTCAGTTTTTAGACTAAAGGAAGGTTATTTCGAGCCCGTAAATTTGTGTATGGCTCTTATTGCGTGATTCCTATATCATCATATGTTGCATTCCCACAGGTTAGTCAATTACAGGACAGGATGTTGTCTCTATTTATCTGCACCCTTCACACCAATTAAAACTTTTCTCACCTGGGGAGTGAGTCATTGGTTCATGCAATCCTTTATGTGGTGTCGTTCAGGGTTATTCACCAATCCGGCTTGCCTTTCTGTTTTCCATTTTCACTAAATTAGCTCATTGAATGCTATGCGTATGCTGTGTTCTTCGTATTAGACACTGGTTGGCATGGTGTGCTTCTAAGGCTGATTATGAACCTATAATGGTACGCTACTAATGCAAGTTTCCCTCTCTTTTCTTTTTTTCTCCTCTTTGTCTCTCCCCATTTTTTCTTACTGTCTACATTTTAATTTAAGCAGGCATTGGGTAATATATTCAGTATGACCCTCACCTCCGGCATAATTCTATGTCCTGATGATCCCAGCATTGGACTGAAGGATCGAAACATCATTGGCTGGAGTACCTTGACTTGGTCTTTTTATTCTTTAATTAGGTTCATGTGAGCATGGGTACTGGAGTATTGTGAGCTTATTTTTTTAATTGTAATCTCTGTCACATATATAATGCCTGAGTATTTTCACTCTATTGCCTATGTTATGATTGTTATTTTTTTCTGTGTGCTTTTTGTTTCCCCACTACATTGTCTTAATTCCAATAAAGGTGTAAACAATATACAATTGTAAATTAAGCGTAGACTCCAATGTGTTTCTATGTTACATTGACTCTTATAGTTTCACTTGAGGGACCATTGTTCCTTTTACAAAATACTTTGACTCCTGGTCCCTGAGTACTTGTGGGTTTCCCTTGTCCTTAAAGTAGTCACTCATGGCAGTAGCAAACATGTCACAGCCACCACAGTTTTTGACTGATAAGGGTGAACCAATCGTGCCTTGGAAGAGGTCGAAACAGCTTTTCAATTCTTATTTTCTTGCAATTGGTGGGGAAAAAAATCTCTGCTGTGAAGAAACAAGCCATATTATTGCATAGTTTGGGGATTGAGGGTAGGAATGTGTATGAACGTTTGGACTGATTACCACTCGGCAAGGAGAAGGTGAGCCTGAGCGTTTACATGACATGTCGGTAATGATGTTAGAGAAACATTCTGGATCCCAAATTAATATTGTACTTGAGAGGCATGCGTTTTTCATAATGGCACAAAGGAAGCAGGAAAAGAATGGGAGTTACGTAGCATCATTGAAAACTTTAGCACGTACCTGTGAGTTTGGACAGCTTACCTATTCTTTGGTCAGGGATCAAATTGTTAGGTGTAGCTATAAGATTAAGGTTCAGGAAAAACTTCTAACAAAGAATCCTGACTTGAAAGAGGCCCTGGCTATTGTGGAGTGTATGGAGAAAATCAGCATGTGGGTGCATGAGATGAGTGAGGATAAGAACACTCACAAAGGTGAGACTGCTGTACTTGAAATAAAAAAAGAATTTGACAAGAGTGGGGATTCAAGGAAATATTCTAGCAGTGAGAAACACAAGAAATATAACAACAGTGAAAATGCTAACCTTAACAAGAACATTGGTGTGAAATGTTTTAGATGTGGCAATGAAGGACATCTCTCAAATAGTCCTGGATGATTTGCTATATGCAAAAAAATGTGGAAAAAAGGGACATTATGCGATGTGTGTTGGGGGCTAAATCAGAAGGGATTTATTGTGTGGAAGGTGAAAAGAAGTTTGTGTTGAGCATGAGGGATAATGGATTGCTAGATGTGGATCCTCTGGAGATGCCTGAATGTGAGATTGCAGTCAGTGGAAAAGAATTGTGTGTGCTAGGGGTCACCATATACTAAGGTGGGGGACAAGAACTCAGACATGGTGTTTGGTTTGGACAAAATTGAGCTGTTTCCTCCTGACATCAACCCGTGGGGTAGATGTCCTTGGGTATGCCATTATGAAAATCCACAGGACTGTTACCAGAAGGCAGTGAGTAAAGTGTATGTAGCCAGAAGAGGTGACAACTTGTTGGGGTGGACAAATCAGTGTGATATGGAGATTACTCTTAATCCCAGTACTTCAGAGATAGTGTTGCCACTCTCAACAGAGTGGTTACCAGATGACGTGTGTTCTAAGTTTCCCTAGGATTGCTGAGGAACTTTGAACATGAAATTGTTTTGAACAATGGGGCTGTACCATTTGGAGCAAAGTAAGAATAGTTACTTATTTGATGATGGATTCTCAAGAACAAGAAGTGAACAAGTTGCTAGAGTCAGGAGTGATTGAAGAGACTGAGTGCTCCGAGTGACTGGCCCCAGTGGTCTTCGCCCCAAAAGATGGCGGAAAAGAGATAAGAATAAGAATGTGTGTGGATCTACATTTATTAAACAAACACATATGGGTGGGCAGGCAGCCTTTGCAAAACATTTCAGAAACATTGTCTTTGATAAAAGATGCCAAATTCTTTAGTGTCATGGATTTGTACTCTGCCTACCACAAGGTCTTGCTCCACCCTGATTCCAGACACTTGACATAATTTGTGACTCCTTTGGGTGCCTATAAGTTTAGCTGTATGCCTTTTGACTGGTATCCTCTGCTGCATGCTTCCAGAGGGTAATGAAGAAGGTTCTGGAAGGTCTTCATAAAGTATTGTTCTTTCAAGATGATATTTTAGTCTATGGAAAGGACCAACAGGAGCACGATGAGCGTTTGGGGCAAGTGTTAGGGCGGTTGCAAAAGGCTGGGTTGGTTATAAAGAAAGAGAAATGCAAGTTTTGGGTGACTTCTGTAACCTATTTAGCACAAACAAGCTCAGGTGAGAGAATGAGTCCAAAGCTGGATTTGGCCAATAGTATTGTGGAGGCACCTACACCAGAGAACAAAGATTAGTTGAGTTCCTTTCTGGGGTTGGTAGAGTTCTGCTCTAAATTCATTCCAAATCTTGAAGTTTATTGATTGTTGCTAAAAAATAATTCCTAATTTGAGTGGACGAATGAGTGTGGTGGCATTTGGTGATTTTAAGAACAGCAGTGGAAAAATACCTACACTGGGGCATTTTGATGCTTGTCAGAGAACGGTTTTGTCAACTTATGCCAGTATCCAGGGATTGGGTGCAGTGTTTCCCAGGTGGTGGAATGTGAATCAAAGGTAGTGGCATTTGCTTCTTACTCACTAAAGGGTGCTGAGGCAAGATACTCAGTAATTGAGCAAGAGGCATTTCCGGTATATTGGGCCATTCATCATTTAAACATTTTTTTGTGGGGTATACCTTTCGTGATAAAATCAGATCATCAACCACTTTCCCAGATTTTCATATGTGGAGAAGTGGGAAATTTATCCCTGAGCATTAGACAATGGATGCAAGGATTATCTGATTTCAATTTCATTGCAGAGAATGTACCAAGACCCAAGGAATAGGACGGCAGACTGTTTGTTAAGCTTACCAATTAATCTAGATGATAGTTACAATAACATTTCATTGGTTGTTTTGGCGTGTGAGTCTGTGGCCTTTTGAGCTTTTACCTTGTGATGAATGGTAAGTTTTGTTATTAAATGGCTACACCTCTAAGTGGGTGGTTACTAGGTGTGCGGCTTCTGTTACCTCGAAAACGGTGATTGAATTTCTCACTGAGGAATTTTCTAGTGAAGGTGTTCCCAAGTGTCTAATTATGGTCAATGAAGTACAATTTATTTTTCAGATCTCTCTGTTTCTCAAAGAATTATCTATTACACATTTCAGACAGCGCTGTACTCTGTACTCACCACAAGCCAACAACTTGGCTGAGAGTATGAACAAGACCGGATAAAGTTGTGCTCAAAGAGTGATACTAACAAAACGTTCTCTGAAGAATGTTTTGAGAGAAATGTGGTGGGCTTACCATAACACATCTAATTGTAATATTTCAGTGTGTCTTTTTACCCACTTGAGAGGCAGGGAGCCTCACAACAAGCTGAATTTTGCATGGTTGAATTTTAATGCTGAAAGGTAATAGGTGGCTCATTGTGATGAAGATGTGAATTTCTGCACAACATCAAACCAGAAGTATAAAGCTCAGTTTGCTGAGAAAAAGTCTTCATGTGGACATATATGGAATTTTGGGGACAACGGGTTGGTCAGTAAGCATGGGATGTAGAAGAAAGAACATTCTAAATTCATGGGTCCTTTCATTCATTATTTCAGGAGCAAGGAAGAAATTGTTAGTGTTGGACTTGGTGTGATGTGTCGAATATGTCACGGTTCACAATCCTGGATGATGACAAACCTGGTGGGAGTGACAACTTCCCTGTGCCGAAGGATTTAGTTATTAAGCTGGACAAAGCCAACAAGACTTCTTTCAATGACAGTTTTGCCCGAAGGTCAAGAGTCAGACCAGCCTGGCACAATGATTAGGTGACCGAATAGTCATTAGTATTTTGTCATTAGTAATTTGAATTATATATAACTGTTTTTTTCTTTGTCGTTTTTTCCTCTATTCTTTTATTCCCATTTATGTATTTGCTAGGTATAGGTTGTTCCTAATTATCCATTCAACTTTGTTTATGTATATTTTGAGTGGGGGGAAGGTGTGTTATGATTCAGACTGCTACATAATTTTGTGGTTGGAACATTACCTACTTACCCAGGTCACTGGTTGCTTAGGTGACTAGAACATTGCCTAGGTCGTTGATGACAGCACAAAGCACAGTACACTAAGACTAAGCTGTCAGTTGGTCAAGTTGCCAGTGTGGGTTGGTGTCCTGTAAGCTGTACTGTGAATAAACTATTTGGAAACATATCTAAAGCATTGTGGTGTTCTTGAACTTAACACATAGCTTTAAAAACTCTGAAGTTCACCCAAATACATAGTTATGGTTACAAATTTAATCTGAATAAACACTGCAATTCACTAGTCAACCAGAACTCAGACAACAGCCATGCCAACCATAACTTGCACATCAAATGCAAATTTGACTACCTTTGGCTGTGTGTAGTGAGGGTTAACAGGTCTTGTACCCAACCCCCTGCTGAGCATGGCATTATGACGAGCACAGCATGGTTTGGCCAGAGGGCCTGGTATTTGGCTGGGCCCTCAACCTAGACTTCCCTAAATAGAAGACCTGACCCGCCCGTACCTACTGCATGCTGCCAACCACCTTTCCGCACAGCCTTTTGTTCGAGAGGAGCAGGGCTTCGCTACAGGGCCTGGCATTTGGCCTGACCCAACCGTCAAAAGATAAAGAAAACATATGTTTTTTTTTTTTTGTTTTTTTTTAAATATAATCTCTATTTTCATTTGTATTACTTTTTTTCCTTTTTAGGTGGTGCATGTTGTAGACCCTGGTCCTTGTTCGCGAGAACTGAAATTAGTATTTAGTTTTGTGAACCCGGACACATAGGGGCATATTTGTATGCTGTTCGTGCCAAATGTGTGTCATTTTTTTTAACGCAAATTCCATATTTATGTTTTGACGCTAGACATGTCTAGAGTCAAAATATTGGAGTTTGCTGCATTTTTGGGATGCGTGAACCTACCTTGCGACAATGAGATGCAAGGTAGGCATTCCCATCCAAAAAATGGCGCTATCCCCATAGCGCCATATTTATCCCCCATGCAAAAATGAGGCACGTGTGGGATGCGGCCCCAAACAATGGTGCTAAGCCTGCTTAGCGCCATTATTTAACGCCTGGGTCAGACCATGCATTAGGGGACCTGTGGACCCATTTCCATGGTCAAACACCATGGAATGCGCCTACACCAAGCCCCAGGTACATCCCCACCCACACAAGAGGGACACCAGAGGATGGGGGACCCCATCCCAGGTAAGTAGGGTAAGTATTTGGGCTTTTTTTTAGTGCCATTGGGCCCCCTAAAATGGGGCCCCCTGCATGGCACTGGGTGCAATGGCCATGCCCATGGGACACTGGTCCCCTGTGCTGGCTATTGGAGTGGTGGGCATGATTCCTGTCTTTGCAAAGACAGGAGTCATGTTTTTGGATGGTTGTGTGTCTGGAAATGACACAAGGCTGGTTAGCGGCATTTTTCTTTCCTCTAACCAGCCTAGTGGCATTTTTAAATGCAAAACCACCTTTACCCCCACAGCCACCTCCACCTGTCCAGTGAATTATTTTTATTTCCTGCCCATTTGTGTCCCTTTGCCACTCCACCACCTGGGCCTGGAGGTCAGGGGATGCTTCTTCTGCTCCTTTATGATTCTTGGGATGTTTTGCAGCCAGTCACTCACAGTCTTTATGTCCATGGACCCTGCCTTCGTTCTGTGGACCCAAAATGGACCGTGGAAAAAAACTCCATCATCCAATGAAATATATTTGTTGTTTTACATTTGGGTCAACAAACTAGTCTCACCCCAGGTTCAAGGATAATTTGAAGTCCAATAGTCCAGATATCTCTGTTAGTAACTCTTTTAAGTCCACCTTGACACATTTTTATAACATTAATGTCTTGAAAACTAGTGACAATTTACACCAAATCAAATAAAGTTTTGTATGGGAGTTAAAATGACAAAGGGGGTTATTCTAACTTTGGAGGAGGTGTTAATCCGTCGCAAAAGTGACAGAAAAGTGACGGATTTACCACCAGCCGTATTACGAGTCCATTATATCCTATGGAACTCGCAATACGGCTGGTGGTATATCCGTCACTTTACCGTCACTTTTGGGACGGATTAACACTCCTCCAAAGTTAGAATAACCCCCAAGGTCTACTTGTTTTATCTCCTCTCTATTCCCCTTTCCCCCAGACAGATTTGCACGAAACTTGCCATTCCAAACCTAAACCGGATTTACTTTATTTTAGGAAAGTTTTGTCCAGATTTGTCAAATGGCGCCAAAGTGAGAAAGAAAAGAAAAACAACCTTTCAAGGGAACATCTGTCCTAACCATAAATACAGAGTTAAATATAACAGGTAGACATGCAGAGTGTAATCTGCTATTTATTGCCACTGCTAAGTGTTGCGAAGCACCATGATTCATGAACTGGCCACGATGCCGTCAGTCTCTCAACAATGGTAATGACTAGCATATTAATCTGGGTAGATCTGCATGTATCTTTTTACATCACAGCATCTATTCTTGTGTGTTTGTGGTAAAGAAAAGCTATTTACGAAAAAATCAAGATGCAAGGGGTTACGTTTATTCTGTAGGATAAAGAGGCCTTGTGACTGCTAGCAGAGGTAATACCCTGTTTACATTAATTGTAACATCTGTATCTGTGAGGCAGTGCTGTTTTTTTCTCGTCAAGTTCCCTGTACTCTGGTCAGACTGTAGTAATAAATGTGTGAACGTGTATTTATTAGTACAGCTGCTCTAAATAAGTAATCTTTGCCCACATATGTTTTCACTGCCATAGCATAAATGAGATTTGCAGACATTTCACCAAAGGCACACACCAATTCACTCTCTGAGCTGGGGTGTGCCCCTGTGGCGATATATCAGTTTTTTCTCTCCTCCCTCGCACCATGGTACGCTTTTTTTAAATTTATTTGTTTTACTTTCGTGTAACGCACTTCCATGTATATGTCATAGAGCGGCGTAAGTTTTTTTCGAGCATATCGTGAGCTGTTTTTGAATGCGGGCTTTCCTGGTCCACTCTTTTCTTTTTAAATGGGGTTCACCCACGGGCGTCAATTCTCCAAAATGCCAGGAGTAAGGGAAGTGACATCACATGCCACACCATTTGACCTTTATTTTGACTCAAACACACACGTTTACACATACACACAAATTCACACTCTATTTGACATAAACACACTCACCCACAAGCATGCATACAACTTACATTCAAAAGCATTTTTTACTCGCCTTAGCTGCCAGGTATGGTCATATTCCAGCTAATTGTACTCCATTTTTATTACACAAATAGTGAATAATATTATTCACTTTGGGAAGTAAAAAAATTGACAGAAAACCAGGAAAGTGGGTCCTCACCTACGTCCATGAGAACGAGCGGCCTCTGTTTTTCAGGCACTCATTTTGCCACTGCTGAGCCCAGGGGTCGCAAAGGCAGTGCCAGGGTTTGCAATGGGCATGCCAGGGGGGGCAGCGGCGACTCCTGGTGACACCTAAATGACGCACAGGTTTTTTTTAAAAATCAAGTGCATGGTACTGAACCCCAGATGTTTTTTTCTTCATGGGTGGGGTGTTTCCATCTGCTTGTTTTCTGCCTGCGGCATTTTGCTCCCTCCTTGTGCTGCATTGTTTGTTCTTTATATAAGCAGTGCACTGCAGGCGGAGAAATGTCCAGCAGTGCGGAGAAAACGGCAAAAAAGCCACTTGCCCCTGAATGTGGGGAGGGCCATGTATCACAAGTGGAGCCTAACTCCTATCCACCCCTCACCAATGGTCATGAACAGCTCACTATAAGTAATGTGCCTCTGCATAGATGCTTTATGGCATGGCGTTCTTTCATAGGTATTTAAAAAAAAATACGGATGGAAGGGGTTACATCTGGGCAGTGAGGTATAATCACACTGAGGAGGCTTTCTATCAACAGTTTTGTTTCACTGTGCAAAGTCATGATACCCTGCAATCATGGAGCCAGTAAACATTGTTTTTCTCGTGTCAACGTCACTCTACTGAGGTAATAACATTGGTATTTACACTTTAGTAACGAGTGAAGATTACGTTATTACTGCAGTCTAATACGTTTTATTTATCCGCATTTCGATTCCCTGGAATTGCATACATATATTTATGCCATAAATAGGAACATGCCTTGTTCTTACGATTGGATTGGACTTGAAAAAAAGCCAATGATTTTGTCCTGCCGTAGGAAGTAGAAAAGTGTAAAGATTAGAAGATAAACAATGTCAATATGAGACCATCTACGTGAAATAGCTACATTGGCAAATTGTGTTTAATGATCTTTCATAATTGAGTTTAAATGAATGAATTATGATTGTAAGGAGTTCATGAAACTTTCAAATAGGAAGGACTGATAACAGAGAACTATAATGCAGGAATGACCAAAGTACTGTAGGTCAAGATAGGCCAATTCTCGAAAAAATGTTTTTACATAAAATAAATCAAAATAGCACTGGCAAGGGGGCCGTGTCAAAGTAGACTGGGCTCCCTTGCTGCAATGTCTTATAGGGTTAATAGTAATAATAAGGAATATATGGATGTTTGGGTGAAAAGCAGCAACAGCCCATCCATACTAACCGAGGGGCCATGCCATGCCCCTCTACCTTTTTCCTGATGTGAGGAGTATCTGTCAGGCTACACAAAGTCAACCTGACAGACACTCTTCTGGTTCCGGTCAGGCAGCGTGATGAACATGCACTAAATTCTGACTCCTGGCTGCCTGGGGTGAACTTTGCTGGGCCGAAGAAGTCCTAGCTCCTGTGAGATTGACCTATTCAGCCTGGTAAAGGTGCCTTAAGGCCCTCCTCCTCATGATGAGGGGAAACATCACTGATTGCTTCTGACCTGGGCGCTTCAGTTTTGAGCCCTGAAGTGCCCAGTGTCAAGTGTCAATCAGTGTCACCTCGTCACCGAGTGTGGTGGGTCAGCAGTCTCACTGACCCATCCCACTCTGTGACAAGATTGGGGCTGCTGCCTTCTCCAGGTCAGCCAGTGAGAGAAGGCAGCAGTACCAACCCTCCTGGGACCTCCGAGGCTTCCCTGTTGGAGTTGCAGCTCTTGAGGTAAGTTTTATTACATGAGTGTGTGAGTGCGTGTGTGAATGAAATTGCGACTCAGTAACACTTTGTAAATTACGACCACTATTTTGCAACCAGTTCTTATCGGTGTATGCTGACTGCATCATTTGGCAATAAAGGGGAAACGTTCTTGTGAAGTATTTTTTGGAACAAATAAATGTAACCACCTATTAAACTAGCTTCATAATGTCAATAATTGTTGAAGCATAGTGAGAAGGTGTGTTTTTTTCAGGTATTTAGACGCAAGACAAACAAAATTTTCAGGAAAGCAATTCTCAGTTGCTGGGTGCTAATTAGCTGTTTCTACTGCCAATTTATTTCCAGCAATGTTGTTCAACTGTGATTTGCCAGAGGTGATGTCAGTGTCTGTCATGTGCATCTGATGCAAAGTTCTGGTAGGTGGCAGCGTGGAGTTCCTAAAGTTACTTCATAAAGTGCAACTAGGGCAGAGCATGAGCCCAAGGTTGGAGGAAACAGGCACGGCAGGTCAAGAAAACAAATCAGACCTGGCAAAATTGCTGAAACCAACCACCTTGCAGGAGGCCTCGTCTAAATAGTGCTTAATTTGTATAAAAATAATTGACGGCCGTTGTCAGGAGATGACTGCAGCTTGCACCCACTAGCGCTTGCAATGACAGTATTATCACTACTAGCCATCACACTTGTGACAATTCTGACTTCAAATGTGCATTAAAATGACTAATGTGTGCCGCCTGAGCTATTCTTATAGCTTTGGGTGGCAGGTACTAGTGATTTTAATGTATATTTAATTATTAAACAAAAGCTGTTGTGCTCCTCAAAAAAAAGCCAAACAGCACCCCCATGTGGCAGGGTGTCATAAGGAACTGGTGCCAGGCAGACAGGCTCAAATTAAGCACTGCGACTATAATAAGGCAATGGGGGAAGAAGTGGTCATGGCATCCCCTTTTCCTCTGACCCCGAAGCCTAACAGGAGAATGCATGTGGCAGAATGTCCATTCGGCTCTAGAGCAGAAGTGCTCTGCTTCAGATGGAGTTTGCGAGCATGTCAGTCTCTCCCTGCTGTCCAGTATCTCAGTCACAGAGGCTGACCTGTGTTATAGGATCGCCTCCTTTGGGTGAAGCCACCCTACAGGCTCGGCTTGGCCAGCCACCAGAGATGGGAAGCAGGGCGCACTGCAGCAGTACTATGCCTGTGTGGTTCCTGCAAGCATTGCTTCCGTGCAGTTTCTGCAACATTTCCCACAGCCTTAAGGATAAATACCCATGCTTCCAAAGAAACATCCAGGCAATAACAAGGTTATCCTTGTGGTCTTCCAGAGACATCTTCGCCTAGACCATCACATTAGAGGGGATCAGCCTTCGCATGCAGTGCTCAGTTGAAGGCTTTTTCTGGCACTGAAGTACAGGATAAGACCTGGAAACAGGACTGGACAAGGAATTTAGGATATTGGCAGGGCCCTGGAACTATGCAAAAGGTTTGACAAATATGTGCCAAGAAAAGGGAAATTATGTGGCAACATTTAGCAAAATTTGTAATAGTATTACTTCATTATTTTGTAATTTTTACTCATAGTAACACCGTTTGGGCAAAGATTTCATCATCTTAGAACCCGTTTAACAACCAAATACAGCAAGAAGCAACAGAAAGATGACTAATCAACTTTTGCAAAGGGCCCCTCACTGCACAGTGACACATCGCCATGTATTTAGTAACCTTTGATCCATTTGGTCCAGATTTTTTGTTTGTTAAAATCTGCAGATCATGCAGCATATGGTGGATTATGTGGCAAAATTGGAAAATCTACAATTATGCGGAAATCACCATTGCTGCAGAATCACATCATGCCAGTGGCCCTGCATATTGAAGAGGGGTGCGATACAGACAGGAGTTAGACAAGGTACAAGTTCTATGCATGAGCCACTCTGTGTGGACATGGCATTTAATGTTACTAATTTGTTGTTCAGGTTAGTGACATTGTGATGCCACATATATCAGCATGCGGGTGGGCCAAGAGGATGCTTAGGGCCTGATTTAAGAGGCCATAGCGCCACCTTAGCGCCACCATAGTGTAATTTTTTTAAGCTAGGGCAGCACTAAGGTGGCTTTTTACATGCACCATATTTACAAAGTGGAGCAATGCATGCAAGGGGGCATTCCGCTGTTAGGCAGGCCGAAAAAATGGCGCAAGAAAATCTAAGAGATTTCCTTGCGCCATTGTGTCAGCACTTTTAACGCCTGCTCAGAGCAGGTGTTAAAAGGGGGCATGCCATTGAATACAATGAGCCCCTATGTACTCAGCAGGAGTAGCGCCAACATTTTGGCGCTACTCCTGCAGAGTGCATCAATAGCATCAGGAATTCTGATGCGATTGACCCTACCCTGCACCGTGGTGCGCAGTATTTTAAATACAGCGCACACCTGGTGGTGGTAGGAGGTGCGCTAAGGGGGCACAAGGAAAGTGGAGCTCCACTGGGTGCAGTGCCACTTTTCTTAAATCAGCCCCTTGGATTCTTAAGATCTGAACGGACAGATAACAAATTCGTTGAAAAGCCTTGGTAGAGACCATCTCATTGACTGACATCCGATAAGTGTCCAAACAGTAAGTATTGGGCTTGCCTGTTAAATCTTTACCACTCAAGATCCGGATCTAAGGGCACATGAAATCTTAAATTGAGATGAAGTGACGAGGATGTGTCACTGACTGCCTGGATTCAACATCAACACACAAAGAACAGCATTATCTGCAGGAGGCACCTTGCACGTCAATTATGTTTCACAATCTCATGCTAATTATTCTTGTTCTAATCCAGTGATGATGCAGCTACATGTATCCCTCACGTGAGAGAGCCTATGATATAGATTAGGGGCCTCCTTTACTTTTTTTGCAGGCCCTGGATTTGTGATTTTGAAGCACAGTGTAAAGCCTTAATCAAGGATCTGATGACAATAAAAGGACGAACTGAAAGATTGGTTAAGCACTGCACTGGAATAGAATGAACAATTGAATTAACAGATTACTAATTTATGGTACTGCGTGAAGATTGGCAGATACTGATAAAGGGAGAAAGCATCACAATGCATCACCAGTCAATAAAACCCGCTACTCCTCTTATCATTCACTGACATTATGCTTGTCTTTCACCCTGTGCGAGTTCCAGCGCATTTTGTCTAGGTTTGTGCTATAGAAATACTACATACACATATACATAGATACCAGTATGGAATAAAGGAGGGAGCCTGAAGCACTGTGTGTTGTGTCTGATTAGCAACATTTATGACAATAACTTATTCATTGACAACAGTTATATGGATTGATATTGGGGGCAGTGAGTACAAGAGGAGACTGCCCTCCATGCTGCGGCCATGCTAGTCTCAAAATACCTCTAATATGGCCATAGGCCATATCACACTCGCACTCCCCTCCTTATTATGGCCCCCGATATCAGTAAGATGCATTTGATAGAACTGGCTGGTTCATGTATTTGTCTTTACACCCCTACATTCCTAAATATCTTTGATTTTGAACTGACTATGTCTGTCTAGTGTTTCCCAAGGTTACAGGTCAAGTTAACTATTGACTGCGGTATCAAAGATTCAAGAAAGGACCTTCCTCGGGCAATGTACCTAAACTATGAAGCTCTTTGCCTTTATCCATTAGGCTGCTTATCTCCTTCATTCTCATGAAATGCTCCATGAAACCCCCCCTGCTTGAGAAACAACCTTAAAATATGATCCCCGTGCCTGCTCTATTATGAAATGCCCATGTCACTGTTAAAAGTCTTTCACAGAATGTAACATCAACCCTGTTAAACTGGACACACAAAACAGTACCAGCTCACTGTTCTGCCTTTTGAAAATTTAGCACAAAAAAAACCCATAAATGTGAAACAAGGGAACTGTAAACTGCCTTTGTATCCTGCCACATTATTTGAAAGAACTATGTAACTCTAAAATCGTTAGATATATTTTGTATTATGAGTTGTAAATAATATCGTGATATGCTATGAAGCCCCTTTTCTCCCCGGAGCTTTGTGCATGTCAGTAACAAAACTTAAAAAATAAAGAATGAAAATAGTTTCACCAACGTCTAATATAGTAAGGGGCATATTTACACTTGCTTTGCGCTGAATTAGTGTTCCTTTTTTACACTAATTCAGCGCAACCTTAACTCCATGTTTATATTTTGACGCTAGACATGTCTAACGTCAAAATATTGGAGTTAAAGTCATTTTTTGGATGCGTGAAACCACGTTGCATCAATGAGATGCAAGGTGGGTGTTCCCGTCCAAAAAATTACTCCAAGCCCTAGCGCCTTATTTATCCTCCCTTGCAAAAAAGAAGCACGGGAGGGAGGCGGGCCTAAATAATGGTACTAAGCCATTATTTAATGCCTGGGTCAGGGCAGGCGTTAGGGGACCTCTGGACCTATTTCCATGGACATATATGATGGAATGGGTCCACAGGTGCCTTCTCCAAGCCCCAGGAATACCCCCACCCACACCAGAGGGACACCGGAGGATGAGGGACCCCAGCCCAGGTAAGTAGGGTAAGTATTTTCTTAAATTATTTAAAGTGTCATTGGGGGCCCTGAAATGGGCCCCCCTACATGGCACTGGGCGCAATGGCCATGCCCAGGGTACCCTGGTCCCCCTGTGCTGGCCATTAGGGTGGTGGGCATGACTCCTGTTTTTTATAAGACAAGAGTCATGGTATGGATGGTTTTGCGTCAGGAAATGACGTTAGGCTGGTTAGAGGCACATTTTTTGCCTCTAACCAGCCTAACTTCATTTTTTGGTGCAAAACCCCCTTCCCCCATACTGCCACCCCCACGCGGCTAACGTCATTTTCCTAGACGCTAGCCCACCCTTTGTGCCAGCTTGCGGGATTCCATTAATTTGGCTTCTGGCTGACACTCTGGAATGTCGCAAGCCAGTGCTATACTTTTTTACGCAAAACTGCGTTTGCGCAGTTTTGCGTCAAAAAGTATAAATATGGGCCTAAGTGTGTTAATTCATGTCAAGATTTTAGTGAATACTGTGTAAAGACTTATTCATTGACTTAATTTTTTAGGGCAACTAAAAATTAAGTAAAGCACCCAACCTAGGTACTAAGGGCCTGATGTATATGTAAATGCGGCGCTAAAAAGGTGTAAACCAGGCCCTAAATTACCTATTTGCTTTACATTGATTCAATATCCATACTTATTTCATATGTTTTCTTTGAAAACTGTGAACATTTCCTAATCATGAAAATTAATTTACTAAATTTCCTCCAAGCATTTCATGAACCAATCTTTTACCAATAGTCAAATTTAAATACATTTCAAAAAGCAAAAACAGAAATCTGTACTGCAAACCAAACTTTACATTCTAGTTGTATTCTCTGAAATCGCTGTGATGTCAGGAGTCATGTTGTTTTCTGCGGAGAGGAAGTTCCTATTTTCAGTCTACTGTTTGAGTCTAAGGGCCTAATTACGATCTTGGCTGGTGGGGTTACTCCAGCACGAACGTGACGGATACACTGTCCTCCGTATTACGATCCCATTATATCCTTTGGAGATCGTAACACAGTAGACAGAATATCCGTCACAGTTGTGACGGAGTTTTCCACCCGCCAAGATCGTAATCAGGCCCTAACTCTGCTCTGTGATGGTCTCTTCAGCCCTTGCAGCGGGACTGCCTACAGTCTGCAAACATCAGCACCAGCCTGTTAGGGTGACAGTCATTCTGCTTAGTATGTTTTTGTAGTTTTTGCCCATGCACTGTTATTTATTATTGCACCTGACACTTAGAGATTTAGGGGGTCATTCTGACCCTGGCGGTAGACTACCGCCAGGGCCAACGACCGCGGGAGCACCGCCAACAGGCTGGCGGTGCTCCCATGGGCATTCTGACCGCGGCGGTACAGCCGCGGTCAGATACGGGAAACCGGCGGTGTCCCGCCAGTTTCCCGCTGCCCAGGGGAATCCTCCATGGCGGCGCGGGGATTCCGACCCCCTTACCACCAGCCTGGTTCTGGCGGTTTTGACCGCCAGAACCTGGCTGGCGTAACGGGTGTCGTGGGGCCCCTGGGGGCCCCTGCAGTGCCCATGCCAATGGCATGGGCACTGCAGGAGCCCCCTAACAGGGCCCCACCAAGATTTTCAGTGTCTGCCAAGCAGACACTGAAAATCGCGACGGGTGCAACTGCACCCGTCACACCCCTTCCACTCCGCCGGCTCCATTCGGAGCCGGCATCCTCATGGAAGGGGGTTTCCCGCTGGGCTGGCGGGCGGCCTTCTGGCGGTCGCCCGCCAGCCCAGCGGGAAACTCAGAATTACCGCGGCGGTCTTCTGACTGCGTAGCGGTATTCTGCCGGCGGGACTTTGGCGGGCGGCCTCCGCCGCCCGGCAAAGTCAGAATGACCCCCTTAGAGTTTGGCGGATGGGTTTCTCCATCACAAACGTGACAGATATCCCGTCCGCCATATTACGATTCCCGTAAGACTATAGAGGGATCGTAATAAGGGTGCGGGATATTCGCCACTTTGTGAAGAGTAAACCATTCTGCCAAACTCTAAATCAGGCCCTAGTTTTGGATTACATGATTTAAACGATCTTGTTTCATAATACAGTTATGTGTTTGACGTTTTTAATTATCCTACACATTCAGCTTCTGGCAAAATTGTAAATTGCCTCCTAAAAAGATAATGTTTATTTCTTATTTAACCTGATAGGTGCGGGCGTCGGCCACTGGCCGACGCCCACACACCCTCCCTGGTGCGGGTCACGACCAGTGGCCGACACCAGGAAGGGTATCAATAAATCCTCGGGTGCGTCGCACCCGAGGATTTTTTTTTTTTTTTAAACCCCCCCCGGGAGACACGGAAGCTTCCGTGTCTCCCCCCGCCCCCCCACCCGCCCCTTTGTGACATCAGCGCGCCTCGCGGCGCGCTGACGTTGCAAAGGTGTTTTCCCCATCAAAGCAGGAAGCAGCCTTGCGGCCGCTTCCTGCTTTGATGGGGAAAACGGCCTTTCTCACGTTCGGGAAGGCCTCGTAAGAAAGGGGAGTGTCTCCCCTTTCTTACGAGGCCTTCCTGAAAGTGTTTCCTGGCCCCCGATCGCAGCACAGCTGCGATCGGGGGCCAGGAAACACTTTCAGGAAGGCCTCGTAAGAAAGGGGAGACACTCCCCTTTCTTACGAGGCCTTCCTGAAAGTGTTTCCTGGCCCCCCGGTCGCAGCTGTGCTGCGATCGGGGGCCAGGAAACACTTTCAGGTTTCCTGGCCCCCCGATCGCAGCACAGCTGCGATCGGGGGGCCAGGAAACACTTTGAAAAGGCCTCGTAAGAAAGGGGAGACTCTCCCCTTTCTTACGAGGCCTTCTCAAACTGTTTCTGGCCCCCGATCGCAGCTGTGCTGCGATCGGGGGCCAGAAACAGTTTGAGAAGGCCTCGTAAGAAAGGGGGAGAGTCTCCCCTTTCTTACGAGGCCTTCTCAAAGTGTTTCCTGGCCCCCGATCGCAGCACAGCTGCGATCGGGGGCCAGGAAACACCACTAGATGCCAGGGATTTCACTTTGGGGGGGCGGCCCCCTCGGAAAACGGGCCGCCCCCCCCCCGGGGGCATAATTAATAAAAATAAAAAAAGGTAGGTGCCCCCTGGGGGGGGGGGGGCGCGATCGCGCCCCCCTCCCTCTAGGGGATTGTTTTTTTTTTTTTTTTTAAATAATGAAAAAAAAAAAAAAAATGACAGGGGGTCGCCCGTCGGCAGGGTGACCCCCTGTGGGGGCAATTTTTTTTTTAGATGTTGTAGGGTTTCCCTGGGGGCCATTTTGGCCCCCAAGGAAACTATACAACAACTAAAAAAAATAGATCTATATATAGATCTATATTTATATATCTATGTAGATAGATATATCTATGTACATGGATATATCTATAGATATATCCATGTACATAGATATATATATATATATAGAGGTAGATCTATATATACCAAAGAGATTTATAAAGTGTGCTACTCACCTGTGAGGGTCTCAAGGCGGTTGGGGGGGGGGCGGGGGGAGGGAAAGGGGCTGGGAGGTTCACTGTTCGAAAAGCCAGGTTTTGAGGCCCTTCCTGAAAAGAAGTAGGTTTTGGGTCTTGCGAAGGTGGGTTGTGAGGGCGTTCCAGGTTTTGGGTGCAAGGTAGGAGAAGGATCTGCCCCCGGTGGTGGTGTGTTTGATGCGGGGGACAGAGGCGAGAGAGAGGTCAGCTGAGCGGACGTTTTGTGTGGGGGTGTGGAAGGTGACTCTCGTTGAGGTAGGCAGGGCCTGTGTTGTGGAGTGATTTGTGTGCGAGGATGAGGATCTTGAAGGTGATCCTTTTGTCAATGGGGAGCCAGTGGAGGGATTTGAGGTGTGGAGAGATGTGTTCGTGTCGGCGGAGGTCGAGGATGAGTCGTGCTGCTGAGTTCTAGATGCGTGTAGTTTGCGCTTGAGTTTTAGAGTGGTGCCGGCGTAGAGGGCGTTTCCGTAATCAAGCCTGCTGCTGTGTGCGTGAGTGACAGTTTTTCTGGTCTCTGTGGGGATCCATTTGAATGTTTTTCAGTATACGGAGTGTGTTGAAGCATGAGGAGGTGAGAGCGTTGATTTGTTGGGTCATCGAGAGGGAGGAGTCTAGGATGATGCTGAGGTTGCGTGCGTGGTTGGCGGGGGTGGGTGCAGGGCCTAGCGTGGTGGGCCACCATGAGGGGTCCCAGGTGTTTTTGTGTGGGCCAAAGAGGATTATTTCGGTTTTGCTTGAGTTGAGTTTCAGGTGATTGGCTGTCATATATATATCACTTTTGTCAATATGTGTGTGGTTTCCCTGGGGGGAAAAGGGTCCGACTTGTCTAGTGGCAGTTTTAGTGCCATAAAGAAGCGCAGAAGGTTTATATGCCTACTGCAAAGAGCAAATCTGTATTTTATGTAAATAGCTGAGTACATTAGCAAAGTCTATGGAGAGATGAAGGGCACTTTTGCTGGGTGGTAATGAGGGAATCCGAGGAGGAGGGAGTGGGAGCACCAATAATGACTGTTGGACTGGGCGCAGGAGGTGCTAAAGACTGTGACGAATGGTATGTGACAAGGTGTTTTTTGAGTGTCTTGAAAGTACGTGCTGATTGAGGGAAGAAGCGCAGGTAAGGTGGCCTCTACTGTTGCACGTATCTCACACACCATCAATTTTGTGACTGTCTACGTAGGCTAGTGTTTTAGAGCAACAGTTTAGCCAATAGCAGAGATGGCATCTTGATGGATGACTGCTGCCTACACTCGGGTTATAGAGGACCGCTCTGACATAGGATCAGAGACTGAGACATCAGATACTGAGACAGCATCTGAGGGATAGGACAATGGCGCAGACTCTGGGAGTGATTTTTCAGTCAGAGGAGTCCCATTCGATAACTCCTCTTCCAGTACATTATGAGGGAGGTGATGAGGACAGTCCTGCTGTCCCTTCGCAAGCTGTTTGTGCAACTGGGTAATAGTGGGTTAGGTCAACCCAGAGAGCAGGTGAATGTGGCGGCAAGCAGAGAGAGAGTGCTCTCTTGGGAGCTCCCCAATTTAGTTCAGCCCCAAATTCCACCACCCAAATCATATTGTGGAGACATCAAAATTATCCATGGCAAAACAAACTGGTTTTGTAAGGCAGGCACCTGTGTTTTTGGTCCTGGATTCGGCGGCCATATAGAGAAACACACTAAACCCAAACATTTCTGGAAACTAGACATTCGGGGGAGTCCACAGAGGTGTGACTTGTGTGGCTTCCCCAAAGTTTTCTTACCCAGAATACCCTGCAAAGCTGAAATGTTGAAAAAAAACTAAATGTTTCTCGCATTTCTGTCACACAAACTACAGGAATATGCTGGGATCCACAATATTCCTACCACCCAGTGACTCCTCACCTGTCCTGATAAAAACACTACCCCACTTGAGTGCCTACACCTAGTGTCTGTGTCAGGAATGGATCACCCCAGGGTCAACAGCTGCCTCACGTAAGGACCAACATTGACCGTTGTGTGATCTATTCCTGTCGCAGGCACCAGGCCTAACCACACAAGTGAGGTATCATTTTTATCGGGAGGCTTGGGGGAACGCTGGGTGGAAGGAAATTTGTGGCTCCTCTCAGATTCCAGAACTTTCTGTCACCGAAATGTGAGGAAAACTTGTTTTTTTAGCCACTTTTTGAGGTTTGCAAAGGATTCTGGGTAACAGAACCTGGTCCGAGCCCCGCGAGTCACCCCATCTTGGATTCCCCTAGGTCTCTAGTTTTCAGAAATGTACAGGTTTGGTAGGTTTCCCTAGGTGCCGGCTGAGCTAGAGGCCAAAATCTACAGGTAGGCACTTTGCAAAAAACAGCTCTGTTTTCTGTGATGTGTCCACGTTGTGTTTTGGGGCATTTCCTGTCGCGTGCGCTAGGCCTACCCACACAAGTGAGGTATCATTTTTATCGGGAGACTTGGGGGGACGCTGCGTGGAAGGAAATTTGGGGCTCCTCTCCGATTCCAGAACTTTCTGTCACCGAAATGTGAGGAAAACTTGTTTTTTTAGCCACTTTTTGAGGTTTGCAAAGGATTCTGGGTAACAGAACCTGGTCAGAGCCCCGCGAGTCACCCCATCTTGGATTCCCCTAGGTCTCTAGTTTTCAAAAATGTACAGGTTTGGTAGGTTTCCCTAGGTGCCGGCTGAGCTAGAGGCCAAAATCTACAGGTAGGCACTTTGCAAAAAACAGCTCTGTTTTCTGTGATGTGTCCACGTTGTGTTTTGGGGCATTTCCTGTCGCGGGCGCTAGGCCTACCCACACAAGTGAGGTATCATTTTTATCGGGAGACTTGGGGGGACGCTGGGTGGAAGGAAATTTGAGGCTCCTCTCCGATTCCAGAACTTTCTGTCACCGAAATGTGAGGAAAACTTGTTTTTTTAGCCACTTTTTGAGGTTTGCAAAGGATTCTGGGTAACAGAACCTGGTCAGAGCCCCGCGAGTCACCCCATCTTGGATTCCCCTAGGTCTCTAGTTTTCAAAAATGTACAGGTTTGGTAGGTTTCCCTAGGTGCCGGCTGAGCTAGAGGCCAAAATCTACAGGTAGGCACTTTGCAAAAAACAGCTCTGTTTTCTGTGATGTGTCCACGTTGTGTTTTGGGGCATTTCCTGTTGCGGGCGCTAGGCCTACCCACACAAGTGAGGTATCATTTTTATCGGGAGACTTGGGGGGACGCTGCGTGGAAGGAAATTTGAGGCTCCTCTCCGATTCCAGAACTTTCTGTCACCGAAATGTGAGGAAAACTTGTTTTTTTAGTCACTTTTTGAGGTTTGCAAAGGATTCTGGGTAACAGAACCTGGTCAGAGCCCCGCGAGTCACCCCATCTTGGATTCCCCTAGGTCTCTAGTTTTCAAAAATGTACAGGTTTGGTAGGTTTCCCTAGGTGCCGGCTGAGCTAGAGGCCAAAATCTACAGGTAGGCACTTTGCAAAAAACAGCTCAGTTTTCTGTGATGTGTCCACGTTGTGTTTTGGGGCATTTCCTGTCGCGGGCGCTAGGCCTACCCACACAAGTGAGGTATCATTTTTATCGGGAGACTTGGGGGGACGCTGGGTGGAAGGAAATTTGAGGCTCCTCTCAGATTCCAGAACTTTCTGTCACCGAAATGTGAGGAAAACTTGTTTTTTTAGCCACTTTTTGAGGTTTGTAAAGGATTCTGGGTAACAGAACCTGGTCAGAGCCCCGCGAGTCACCCCATCTTGGATTCCCCTAGGTCTCTAGTTTTCAAAAATGTACAGGTTTGGTAGGTTTCCCTAGGTGCCGGCTGAGCTAGAGGCCAAAATCTACAGGTAGGCACTTTGCAAAAAACAGCTCTGTTTTCTGTGATGTGTCCACGTTGTGTTTTGGGGCATTTCCTGTCGCGGGCGCTAGGCCTACCCACACAAGTGAGGTATCATTTTTATCGGGAGACTTGGGGGGACGCTGGGTGGAAGGAAATTTGAGGCTCCTCTCAGATTCCAGAACTTTCTGTCACCGAAATGTGAGGAAAACTTGTTTTTTTAGCCACTTTTTGAGGTTTGCAAAGGATTCTGGGTAACAGAACCTGGTCAGAGCCCCGCGAGTCACCCCATCTTGAATTCCCCTAGGTCTCTAGTTTTCAAAAATGTACAGGTTTGGTAGGTTTCCCTATGTGCCGGCTGAGCTAGAGGCCATAATCCACAGGTAGGCACTTTGCAAAAAAACAGCTCTGTATTTTGTGAAAAAATGGGATGTGTCCACGTTGTGTTTTGGGGCATTTCCTGTCGCGGGCGCTAGGCCTACCCACACAAGTGAGGTATCATTTTTTTCGGGAGACTTGGGGGAACATAGAATA
Source organism: Pleurodeles waltl (assembly GCF_031143425.1). NCBI lineage: Eukaryota > Metazoa > Chordata > Amphibia > Caudata > Salamandridae > Pleurodeles > Pleurodeles waltl. The sequence goes on along the minus strand of NC_090446.1, from coordinate 599,935,642 downwards.
GCAAAACAAGTGTTATTGCCCCTTATCTTTCTCTACATTTTTTCCTTCCAAATATAAGAGAGTGTGTAAAAAAGACGTCTATTTGAGAAATGCCCTGCAATTCACATGCTAGTATGGGCACCTCGGAATTCAAAGATGTGCAAATAACCACTGCTCCTCAAAACCTTATCTTGATCCCATTTTGGAAATGCAAAGGTTTTCTTGATACCTCTTTTTCACTCCTCATATTTCAGCAAATGAATTGCTGTATACCCAGTATAGAATGAAAACCAACTGCAGGGTGCACCTCATTTATTGGCTCTGGGTACCTAGGGTTCTTGATGAACCTATAAGCCCTTTATATCCCCGCAACCAGAAGAGTCCAGCAGACAAAACGGTATATTGCTTTCTGAAATCTGACATCGCAGGAAAAAGTTACAGAGTAAAACATAAAGAAAAATGGCTGTTGTTTTCAGCTCAATTTCAATATTTTTTTATTTCAGCTGTTATTTTCTGTAGGAAAACCTTGTAGGATCTACACAAATGACCCCTTGCTGAATTCAGAATTTTGTCTAGTTTTCAGAAATGTTTAGCTTTCCGGGATCCAGCATTGGTTTCACACCCATTCCTGTCACTAACTGGAAGGAGGTTGAAAGCACCAAAAATAGTAAAAATGGGGTATGTCCCAGTAAAATGCCAAATTTGTGTTGGAAAATGTGGTTTTCTGATTCAAGTCTGCCCGTTCCTGAAAGGTGGGGAGATAGTGATTTCAGCACCAGAAACCTTTTGTTGATGGCATTTTCAGGGAAAAAACCACAAGCCTTCTTCGGCGGCCCTTTTTTCCCATTTTTTGGGAAAAAACTAAATTTTCACTGTATTTTGGCTATTTTCTTGGTCTCCTCCAGGGTAAACCACAAACTCTGGGTACCATTAGAATCCCTAGGATGTTGGAAAAAAAGGACGCAAATTTGGCGTGGTTAGCTTATGTGGACAAAAAGTTATGAAGCCCTAAGCGCGAACTACCCCAAATAGCCAAAAAAGGGCTCAGCACTGGGGGGGAAAAGGCCCAGCAGCTAAGGGGTTAAACTAACCTTAAGGATCCACTGTGTTTATTACTGTAAACCCTGCAGCCCCCCGGGATATTGGAATATTGGGCTGCCCCTTGTTTCATAGAAAGGCGAAGCACGAGTCAGGCTTGAATTCAATTTGAAATGTCACACTTTAGATCTCGAGACTCAATCTCAGAAAACGCGTTTTAGGGGCGAAATTTCAAGTCATGATTCAATAAAGGGCAAGGCGAGGAACAAGGAATGCACCACCTAATGCAGTGAATTATACATGGTGAACATATTTGACAAGGACATCAGGAGAGTTACGTTTACTGACAGAATCGCACTCAGCTCATGCCTACTTAATGTTCAAGTCTATTTGAAAAAGAACGGGTTCCCACATGAGCTTCCAGCATAATCTATGGGATCTCTCTGGAAAGAAAGAATTTGAATATCTCGGCGATACATACGGCTTGGAAACCACACAAGATGGTTTGATGTGCTCCTCTGATGCACATGTGAGACGCAAGTTTGCTCAGTGTGGAGATCACATATTAGCCCTAGCTGAAGTTAGATCTAAATATGCAGGACATCTTTCTATTAACATCTGCCGCTTTTGTGGTTATAGAGGAAAAACGCTGTGCATGTTTTGTGCTTCGGTCCTCTCTTTAAAGCAGTGGGATTCAGAGGGTACTCCAATTTATTTTTAGAGAAGATAGAACACGCGGGCATAAAAGTGCAGTCCAGTGCTGTGCAGGGGAAGGACTTTCTTCTTATTGGATCCATAGTAAACGTTTTGGATCAAGTTGAAACATCTGCAATGACCCGGTCATGGCAGCCCTAAAAAGGAGCCAGTCAAGGGGAAAGAACCAAAAGATTATCTGAGACATATTTGAGTGTGAGTCCCAGTCCAACCTATGACACTTGTTTATTTCACGCCACTTGGCATTGAGTACTAGCAATTATGAGTTCATCTGATTATGGACATACGTTGTTTGTGGAGAGTTTACTTGGGTCAAAGGCATCATGTTGTAAATTACGCATTAAGGGGCATATCTATACTTGTTCTGCACCAAATTTGCGTCATTGTTTTTAATCGCGAATTCGGTGCAAAACGAACTCCATATTTATACTTTGGCGCTAGACCCGTCTAGTGCCAAAGTTATGGAGTTAAAGTCATTTTTGGGATGTGGAAACCTGCTTTGCGTCAATGAGATGCAAAGTAGGCGTACTCGTGCAAAAAAAGACTCTATGGCCTTAGCGCCACATTTATCCCTCCGTGCTAAAATCACGCACAGGGGGAAGAGGGGTCAACCATTATTTAACACTGGGGTCAGGGCAGGCTTTAGGGGACCTGTGGGCCTATTTCATAGAATAAGCCCACATGTGCCCTCCCCAAGCCCCAGGGACACCCCCACCCACACCAGAGGGACAGCGGAGGATGGGGGGACCCCATCCCAGGTAAGTATAGGTAAGTACTGGTAAGTATTTTTTTTTAAGTGCCATTGGGGGCCCTGAAATGGCCCACCCTACAAGACACAGTGTGCAATGGCCATGCCAAGGGGACTCTGGTCCACTGTGCTGGCCATTGGGGTGGTGGGCATAACTCCTGTCTTTTCTAAGACAGGAGTCATGTGGTATGGATGGTTTTGCGCCAGAAAATAATGCTAGCGTGGTTAATCTTTTTTTAAACTCTAACCTGCCTAACATCATTTTTTGGTGCAAAACTCCCTTCTTCCATACTGTCAGCCCACCTGGCTAACGTAATTTGTTTTACGCTAGCCTACCCTTTGCACTGGCTTGCACTATTCCATAAATATGGTTCCCGGCTGGTGCTCAGAAATGGTGCAAGCCGGTGCTAAACTTTTTGGTGCAAAACTGAGTTAATGCAGCTTTGCACCAAAAAGCATAAATCAGGGCCTAAATATGCAGGAATAATACCAGCTTTAAATGATAACAGCAACTGCTATGGCATGTTCCAAACGTTAAAGAACACGTTATATTAAAACAAACTGATTTATTAGACCCAAATTTAACTGATACCAAGGATAAATGAGGTGGCTATAGGTCTCTACTTGTAAACCATGTGTTAAAATAATATTATTTAAGGATGATTACAAAACACAAGACAACTAATTTAGTGGTTAGACAATCAAGTGTCAGCAAATCCAATAGGGCCTCAATAAAATATGGCAACGTCATACTGAAATAAAGCTTTCACATTTCATTCACTCGTCTGAGTAGTAATGATGAACTAAAAAGAACTATTCAAGGAGAGAGGATTTAGGATGTACTCATACATATGGAATCGTGCAATAAGCTTTACCTCATTTGTGTAATTAGGTAATATTGCACCATTAACACAATCTATTAATCGATTGACACATAAGTAGGGAAGTACATTTTGAGCTATTAAAGAAGGTAACATGTTCATAGTATTTTGTTACGTCACATAATAATAATAATGATAATAATAATGATAATAATAATGATAATAATACAAACATACACACACTTCCACAGATTAAATCATCTTGAGGCACTTAGAACAAGTGTTAGTAGCTACCAGTGGGCTTCTCCCAGTGTGGAGCTGCTGTTATAAGGTATCCAATCAATGGTACTTATTTTATTGACCTCAGAAGGATGAGAGGCTGAGTAGACCTGTAGAGATTTAAACATGTGATGTTCAGGGCGCCCACAGATCTCAGGGGTAGATGCACGATCCCTTACGGGCTTACTCAAATAAGAGCTCAAAATATTCCTTCTCAATGAATTTCTTACATAAGAAACGGTCATATATCTTGGCCTGCCCAGCCAATCAAATGTTACCAAATCAACCATAGTCCTTGCAAGCAATATAGCAATACTGCTGCTGATTAAGATGAAGCTAAACTCCACTGCTAAGCTAAACCTGTGTGATCGGTTGCGATCATACTTAACTAAGTAATGTGTACTGGCCCTAGCGAGATATTCTGCAATTATACCCTAAACCATAGTGCTCGGGCAGGGCTGCTGGACTAAATCATATATGATATTGATACCGATGTCTACCAACCAATTCAGAGAATAATACATGTACAACAATGAACGAACTTTCTCAAACATAGTTTAAGCCTTTCACTATCACCCTAGCATGTTTCCTCATTAAGGAACACAGCTCATGCTAGCTCACAGACTCGCCAACTAAGGAACCACCCAATTGGAAGTTTAGGGCCATATGTACGAAGAAATTTTCCCATAGACACAGAATAGGTAAAACCCCTTGATACATCTGGCCCTTAATGACTTACAGACTTTAAGATGAGGAGCTGGCTCTATTGACAACTGTGGGAGAGAATTCCGTTCTACATCCACTTGGTTGGAGAAGCTGCTGCCTCATTGATTTGCTTGTTAATACTTCGAAGTATTCAGGAGCATTGTTTTGGAAGAAGTATTCAGGAGCATTGTTTTGGAAGAAGTATTCAGGAGCATTGTTTTGAAAGATCTAGAAGTTCTGAGCAAAGATTAGAGCAGGAACCTACAATAGAGGAACTGGGACCGTATTGCCAAGAGAGATTAGTGAACGCTAAGAATAAGCCTGTGAGTGAGGAAAGAACTTTTAACATAATAGAAATGTGATCAGCAACCTTCCTGCACATGGGACGGATGTGGACAGGTACTTCAAGCTCCCCAGCAATGACCGGACTGGGGAGCAACAGGGTTGTTGCACCGCGCCGGGCTGCTCTGCAGATGTGGTACACGATGGCAAGACGTGCACAAGGTGACAGCCACAGGGGAGTCTGGAATACATGGAACCCAAGGAAATAGATGGAAAAGCCAGAATCTAGAGCGCAGCCTTCTTCAGAAACTCATCTCGCAGGATGCATAGTAGCCACCATTGTGGCACGATCTTGGCCTGCTTACACCTGCGGCTGAGAGAAACGAGTACCAGCCCCACATGACCACAGGATATGGCTTACACACAGGCCGGCTAGCCAGGAGGAGCCACGGCGAGCACAGGTGGCCTTTCAGAGGTGTGGGGCGTGGTCAATAAGAGTAATCTCATAGCGCTAGTGTTGTGCGTGGTAGGGCAGCCACGAAAGAATATTGTTATTAATGCTCATCCCCAGACCGAGGCAGGAGTACAAAGGGTAACACGTAGGAGAGTGAGGAGGTAAGAAACTCGTAACAAGGCGGTAAATAGGGTATCAAGGATATTATATATGAATAATTGAGTCCTTGATTGAGATGATCACTAAAACATAATTGGAGTTGCAATGGCATATGATAGTTGTAGCTTATATTATTTCTAGATTCATGGATTTAACAATGAGAACCAGACAAGCATTTTACTATATCTAGATTCCTCTCCAATTACTAATGTAGTTGTAGTGCTGCTATTAACGAGTGGTTTTCTGGTATCACAACTGTTGACCTTTGTTGTGAACCTGTAATAGATTTGCTAAAAGTCTTTAAAGTTTGTTTAAAAAAAATACTATGGCAAAAAATAATAAAAATCTGTGTTTTTTCACAGAGGACAAGAAGTCCGTGATCTAGAGAGGGGCAGTGGGACTGACAGTTATCAGGGAGGAGTCAGTTAGGTGCAAGGCGACTTAAGCTGATGTGGCTGCACTGTTCTTAACCCGTACACTCATGTCACTTCTTCCCCGTCCTGCATTACCCTGTTAGTGGGAAATCATTCTGTTTGAGTGCGCTTTGGGGTTGTGGGAACGCAGTTTATTCCTGACTTTTATTTTCGCCCACGCAGGTGGTACGTAATCGTTCCTCATGCGCATCTACTAATGCAACCCATTCCTATTTCTGACAGGTCTCTATTCCAGTCTTCGGTTTAGAAGGGGGTGACCTGCCGCGCTGCTTAGGCTTGACTTGCCACCTTGTTGACTGTCCTTCCACTGGCTTCTGCTGCTGGTGCCAGGTCCCCCCACGGTGACCCTGCTTTTAGCATCCCAAGGCCCATGAGTAAGGGACGCCAATATTATTTGGCCATTCTTGCAACCTCATCATTGTCCTTTTGGGGACAGACTGCCATCACTACTGTCACTTCACCAAAAGGATTACACCACCTTACAGTTCCCCGGAGTCAACCTGTTCCTCCAACCTCTCCTTGTTTATTGATATTCTGCCAAGATAAGTGCTTCTATAGTGTTCATTACAAATGCTTATATATATATTCTTTGTCAAAAGCACCCTCTCATCTGCATAGTGTGCCAGCATCCTTCAAATGACAAACTCCTGTCTGATGTTGTCTCATCCCATCATGGCTATGCTTAGGTTCCCCTGTGACTTCTCTACTGCACAGTGAGATATTGCTCCCCTCCATTCAAATCTCGGTATTAGTTCAGACTATATGATTGTCATTGTGCCTAGCAACCTGGCCAACTTGACAAGACCTCTCCTCATAGTGATGAGCGGCCGCTTCCATCCATCATCGTTCAATCATTGCCCTTGAGGTGGATAACCAATATATCTGGCCACCTGTGTCCAGACGGCAGTTTGGTGACCTCTGGGAGGAGCTGACCTAACTCATAGCTGGCATCCAAATCACTTCACTTTATAGCTATTGAGCCACAGTCTTTTGGACTTTTTTCTCTTGTTTGCCCTTTGCTGGGCCCCGGTAATACAAGTGTGCCCTATGACCTCTACCTCCATGTTGTCCTCGAGCCCTGCAGACACACACATAAGACAATAGCAGGCGATGAGCCCTATTGATATTGATCTTGCTTAATGTAAGTCTTGAACGGTTTGGATTGCTACAGGCCCAGCTGTAGGATGACATTTCTGCTCATGCCGTATCCTGCAGCGGTGAGTGCCTGTTCATTTCTAAAAGTGTGGATGCCAAATCACTCTTCTGGTAGCGCTATTGAGTTTAGGGCTTTGTACATCACCTCTTTACGTTGGTACTTGATCAAAAATGACCCATCCAAGTGTTTGAATATGGGCTGTTCCCCAGCAGTCTCTTTATTAGGTTCCCCCTCATCACGCACAAAGGGCAGGACTGAAGCTTGTATAGCCAATCAAGTTGACTTTGTTGCTCTACCCTACCTGGTCAGATTTTGACCTTCTTAGCCTCTGTACGAGATGCTTTTTATACCATGCCGTCGTTTTTCTCCTTAGGCATTAGTCACCACCAGTCCTTTGGATTGGCTCACCAACTCACTAACTCTGTAGGTACAAAAGAAGGCCACTGAGAATGCCGCCTTAAACATCAGTGTTTCAAAGTCTGAGTAGCACTGCCAGGCTTTCAACCTCGGAAACAATTTGTCAAAGTCAATAGGACTTCTGGTCTCTTACTCTTCGCTTATGTCAGGTCTACCTGAATCCAAACCTCTGATGGGAATAGTATTTGCTGCTGCATTGTTTTTTTAAATAAATATTTTCCTTTGCATGTTCGTCAAACATTACATAATGACCAACCGTGCACTTAAAAACAACAATTGCATTGGAGGGGATCTGCTTTTGTTCTGTTTTCACAATGTTACAGTACCGTACAGTTAAGACATGACTAACAACTCGGCGTCTGGAGAAGTTATGCGTTAGACTACTATGATGGTGGGACTGTTTTCAAGAGGCGGCCCTTCTACTCTGTCCCCTTCACTAATGATGTGATCCTTCTTCCAAGGATCCCAAACCTAATAAAACTTCTTCTTGCACCCTATTGCCTTATATGTTACCTTTTTGGCCATCATGTATATATGGATGCCTGTTCTCCATCCCCTAATTGTAGGTATCTCTGCCATCCACCCCCAATATTTAGCCACATACCTTTTTGCCACTAAAAGGCCCAAATTACTGAAAAGGAGCTTGTGTAATGGTATTTCTATGTCAGTTGGTATTCCCAGTAGGGCATATTTAGGGTCAACTGGAATTTCCTTGCCTAGACCTACTGTAAAGTACGTTTGTCTGTAGAAACAATCCCTTGTCAGCCCCACACCGTAGACAGCTGGGAGATGTTGCCCTACCGAATTTGTGTAGATGCACCCTATCATAGTATACTTCATGTAAGATTTTGAACTATATAAGCCTTAATCTAGTTTGGCTTGCCGTCTCCCTGGGTGCATCTGGGCTGCCCACGAATCAGTGTCAGCCATCTCTTCTCCTCCCCTTCCCATCTCTCCCCCAGTTTCTTTATCGTATCCAGCATGTGGTTGTTAATCGTTTTGTACATCTAGGAGATCGCTTTTCCCTCTAGTTCCCCTTGGAGTCATCTCCCCTCAAGTGGGGCACATTCAGGAATTCCCACTGGGTCTAGCCTCTCTGCCTGCCAGGCATGCGTAAGCTGTGGGTAGTTGTAGTGTTGTGAGTTAACTAGTTGGTATTCCCGTTGCAGAGACCCGAATGTTTTGAGATCCCCTTCCTCTGTCAAGTCTCCCAATTTGGAAACACAAATTGGGTCCCAGGTCCAAAAACCTTGTAGTTTCCCAATTTCCTTCAGGCGAGTACCCACCCATAGGGGGGGTTTCACGCATGAGTTTTGCATGCCAACTCATACATTTCCCATCCCACTATCCAGGCCTCTACCTTCATCTGTGTGGTGTTCAGTAACTTCTTCACCCTTTTCCCTCCATACAAGTAGTTAGTGTAAGTATGATTTATGTTTGAAGTGGGTTCTCTCCTGTAAGTATGCAGGGTGATCCCCAGGCGCGTGTCCACTGTTCTTGACTCCTATTAGGCCTGCTGCCCAGTAGTACACCTGCACGTCCAGAAGAGCTATTCCCCCCATTAGATGTATTATGCTGAAGTGTCTGTAGGGCCACACGTGGGAGCCTCCGATTACACAATAGTTTCTGAACTTCCCCCTCAATTCTGGTGAAGGTTTCTTCCGGAACCTCAAGGTATGTGGTTTGGAGGACATATAATAGCTTTGGTAAGGTGATCATCATGTACATGGCGGCCCTGCCTATTAGTGTTAATGGTAAATTCTCCCTTTCTCTGTGGAACTCCAACATAACTTTCTGGATGTTTTGGTTGAGGCTGTGTGCCCTATTAAGGGTCACGTATATCCCCAGATCTTTAAACCCTCCTTGTCTATACATAGATTGCCTAGAAGATCTAGCAGGACCAGGTCGCCCCCAACATGGTACAAGCTTGATTTGTCCCAGTTAACCGTGCAACCTGAGTGAGCTCCATATCTTGCAAATATTCTGAATACTCCGGGCAGTGTCTCATTCGGGTGGGTGACATGTAGCAGAATATCGCCAGCATTTAATGACATCCTTTCATCCTCCCCCACCCTTATACAGAAGCCTGTTACGTCTTGGTGTGCTCAAACTATGCAGGCTAGGAGTTCCAATGTGACAGCAAACAATAATGGAGACAGGTGACATCCCTGCCTCGTATCTCTATCAGTGGTAAATTACAGTGATGTTTCTCAGTTTACGCAGATCGCAGCCACTGGGTTGTTATATAGTAATGCTATCCACACCAGAAATTTGGGTCCAAATCCAAATTTAGCCAGGGCTCCCACCATGAAAGGCCAATGATCAGCATCAAATGCCTTTTTGGCATCTAGAGACAGCAGCACATCGGGGTCCTCTTGTCTTCGCACAGCATATAGCCAGTTATGGAGCATACAGAGGTTATATCTAGTCTACCTCTTGGGAATAAAGCCTGATGTTGTAGTTGGACTCTCGCACCTAGGCGAGACTGCTGGTTTAGGGATGAGAGAACTTTAGTTTGTAGGCGACTAGGCCAATCCTACAACAAGTTGCAATTGTCAGCCCACCCCTCCCAGCTCAAAAGCAGTACCTCACCAAAATTCCAAACAGTAAAAGATGATTTCTGGCAGCCTTACGCATGGACTCTAGACTGGGACATCTCAGGGAAGTCGTGGTGGAACAGAAGTTATCCTTTTCTCACGTAAGCAATAAGTCTCAGTCACAAACGAGCAATGAAGGAGATGCAGGAAAGTTTCCAATAGGTTTATTGAAATTACTGCAATCTCTGGTAAAATACATGAGCTACAAAGATTAGGATAATGCATAATAAAAGAATGACTGTGAAGATTATAGTCGTGAATATGAAGACCCCCACCATCTTGCAATAAACATGAACTGTAAAATACCTAGCATAGAGAACGTAAACCCTAACCTAGCAAGAGCTAGGTATGATAAACTTAATCTGCCAGTACCATATCCATGAGAAGCGCCCCCCAACTCTTGTTACCTTGGAATGAGGTCTCTAGGTCAGACTCCGTGGTGACAAGAAGGCTGGGTCTGCATCAAGGTAACGTGCAGCATAGATGCCATCAATAGCATCTAGTAGGAATCCCTCTGATAACCTTGCCTGTGAGAGATGTATTTATACAGATCTTCTAGGACCCTTGACTCAGGTTTGTTCCCAAACAATAGGTAAGGGGGCAGGCTTGTGGTTGCAATTATGTAAACAATTCCCACCAAAAGTACATTATGTTCCTGTAATACGTAAGTGGAAAGGGACTTGATGTGAATACCTACGTACATCATTTGATTTTGACGCTGATAGTGACACCTTCACAGAGTGGCACTGATCACGCATATCAAAACATTGCTCCAATTCTAACAAAGGCAGCCATCTTAAAATAAATAATAAAATAAATAGGCTAAGACAGAGCACGCTAAGTAGGTTAAAAGTCACTAGATGATGTGGGCACAGGCCTGCAAGTCAGAAGGCTAAGCTAAACTCCTGAGGCCCATTAAAACTAAACAGGATTCACTACACTGATTCATCCTGATGAACCAGGGGGTTATGACTGCTATCAATCTCATGGCAAGTATCGATGCCAGGATCTTTGTCTCAATATTAAGGAGGGAGATTGGTGGTAGGAGCTGTAGTCCTTGGAAGGTTTTCCTGCCTTTGGGATTACCACTATTGAGGCCCTACAGAGGGCTAGAGGGAGAATTCCACCATCTCTAGCTTCTGTAAACATTTGAAGTAGGTATGGGCTCGGGAAATCGGCATTCCTCCTGAAAAACTCTATTGGGATACCACTCGGGACTGGTGTTTGGCCTGGTTTCAGTTTGCCTATTGCTTTTATTATCTCTGACAAAACTATTCCTTCCACAAGGGATGCAGCGTCTTTCGATGTCAGGAGTGGGACCTGCACTTCTGCCAGATATTCCTTTATTTGTGAGGCCTCCGATAGTGGATGTGCTCTGTAGAGTTCCCTGTTCAATAGGGTGAACTCATTAGCTGTCCCCTAGTCTGTGTCGTATCTCTTATTATTATCACACTGTATACTGTGCATGCAAAGTGCCTCTATCTCTCTCCTCCCCAACCATGCCAAGTCTTCCTGCCTTGTCTTCCACATTGTACAAGTGGTGTTGCGACGCTAGTGCTTAGGACTTCGCTTCGTTGTGTGCTAATGAGTGGTAATCCTTACATTGAAGGGCTACCCTGCATAAGCTACCTGGGTCTATTCCCGCCTCTGGTTGCCTGTCCAATTCCATGAATTGCTTTTTGAGGCTTTCTATGTCCTGTTCTCCATTTTGTTCTTGTAGGCTATTATGTTATGCACCCTTTACCTCAATATGCCGAGTTCGTAATCAGGCCCTCAGTCTTCAGCTCGCTCCCTTGCTACAGGGCCTGGTCCTGAAGGCGAGCCAGAGAGGTGAGTGGTCGGACAGTCCTCTAGTCAAGTATTCTCCTTCATCTATCCCTCCCACCTCTCACACTGGTGTAAAGGTGTAGTCCAGCCAGGAGAATACCCTGTATGCGTCTACGAAATAGGAGTAATGCGAAGTATAAGGGTGTTGTGAACGCCAGAGATCTGTTAAACCCAGCGCCTCCGCAAAACCTACCAGTGGAGTTTCTCTCAAATGTGCCGGCATGGCACCTGAGTGGTCCATTTCTGGATTGACTACGTCATTAAAGTTGCCCCCTATGAAATGGAGGGAAATGCTCATTTCCAATAGGATCTCAACTATTTTATCTAGAGTTTGTCGCTGCAACCACGGGTGAGCATATATATTCTTGCCAATGTTACATCAGTCCTGCCCCACATCCCCTTGACGGCCATTTACATGCCACTGGGGTCCCTCCAGGTCTTCTCTAACCTGAAAGAAGGGGGTTTCCTGATCAAGATTGCCACTATCCAGAAGCCTGTGGTGAATCCGGCATTCGCCAACAAGGTATAGGCCCCTCTACCCAGGAAGCTATAAAGGGAACCTTTCAGATGGGTGTCTTGAAGCAAGACCACATCTGCGTGTGTCTACTCATATATGTAGCTACCAGTCCGCACTTGACTTTGTTGCCTAGGCCATTCGCATTCTAAGACATTGTCGTTATCCGATGGTGTATCTCCCTGCATCTACCTTGGGTGTCTGTCTGAATGCTGGTGTAGTGTTCTTTTTTACTGTATATTTTTCCAATAATGTAAAACTCCACATGTCTTGACCCAACTCCACCCCCAATGTTGATAGGTACTAGTCCCATGCACCCCCCTCCTCACCCTCCAACCCTCTGTGAGCACAGTTTCCCCTAAATATAACAATAACTACTCAACATAGGGTCCAGAGAGGTCTGTAGCCCACCACCCCACCCACTAATTCAGAACCTGTAACTCAGTAGTACTTAGAGCCCACCACCCCTGTACCTGGTGGCTTTGTACTTTTTGTTTGGATCCATTTTACTCCGACTTGGTGAGTCAGCCCTGTTGGTGCTAGGAGTGATGCACTTCGGTGCCCCTGAATTGCCTGTTCAAATAATTTGTCATTGGGAAGGATTACCTCAGGATCGCCTGACTCATGTTCCAGATTGACTATGGCAGTTGCCAGGGGGTTCAATGAGTCCAATTCCATCTCCTGGTCTGTTTGGGATTGTCCATGCATCAGGGTCCTTGCTGTGTCAGTCTTTTTGCATTTTCTGGTAGCCACTGACTGGTCCCCCTCTCCGTCCAAGGACTGCGTGGTTTGTCTGGCTGAGGTCTTGAACCTCCATGGTGTTGCCTCTCCTTTCCTCTGGAAAACTTGGACTCTTCTCTTGGGTCATTGTTTGTTCTTAGGGCAAACTCCTGCCTCACTGTCCAGGTGTGTTTTGAACCTCTGGCCTCTGCTCCCTCTCAGCCAGGGGCGCTCTTCCAACCATTCCCACACCTCTTTAGGAATCTGGAAAAAGTGAATCTTGCCTTGAAAGATTACCTTCAGTTTAGCCAGGAATCAGAGCATATATTGTAATTGAAGACTGCATAGCTTGGCTTTGACTTAGTTGAAGGAGCACCTTTGATGCTCAACCTCTGGGGTAAAGTCTGGGAAGTTCTGGATCCTGGAGTTCTTGTGGTGCACCTCCCCAATTTTTTCAAAATTTGGTGAGGATCATGTACCTGTCTTGATAGTTCAGGAATTATGCTATGACCGGTCTCGAAGGGGGGGGGGGGCTACAGGTGGCGGCTTATTGCCCAGTGCTCAGTTTGGTGTAGCCACCCTTCTAGAAAGCGATGCATATTTGGACACTCCACATCTTCTAGAAACCCCACAAATCAGAGGTTATTCCTCCAGGCTCTGTTTTCCGCATTTTCCAGTATCCACACCACATGTTTGACTGTGTGGACCTTGGTCACTTCTTTTCGGAAGGTCTGCATTGTGTCTTCCAATTCAGATATCCTAATATCAGCCTGGGTAAACTCTCCCTGCCACATTTCTAAGATCCTGGCAAAGGAAGGAGATCTCGGATCCCTTAAGGGCTTCACAGGAGGACTGGATAGCCTACAGTAGAATAGCATTGGCCGACATAGGTTGTCTGGTTGGTGGCATGGTTGCCTCCACAGGAGGAGCGACCACTCTTGTGTATTTATCAATTTTTCCTAGACTGGGATGCCTGGGTTCCTTTCCACATGTCCTTTCTACTGCAATGCTCACTACCCCTCAGTGTCAATTTAGTCGGCCTGTAGTTGGCGTTGTGGATTCCTCGTGTTGGTTGGCACCCAGTGACACCCTGGTTTCTCGGCACTCGTATCTGCGAATAGTGTTATCTCCTTCAACTTGTTGCCTTGGCTGGTAACTTCTGAATGGGGAATGGCCCACCTCAATCCCCCAGTCAACTGCCTTTGTTTTGTGTGATTTGTGGCTCAGTGTCTAAATGGGCCCGCCGCATTGCTTTGTCCCCCTCTTTGGTTGCCCTGTGGTCTTGGGATGTGTTGTATCGCTCCATTACCATCCTTTTTTGTCTGCCAGGTTAATTGTCTTCTGGCCTGTGGTAGGGAGGGATTCCCACCAATATACTTTATTCCCCCAACAATCCTCCTTGCAGCTTCCCTTATAGCCAGAGTATTTTTGATAGCCGGTGTTGTAAAGTCCTAGTTCACTGGAGGGCAGAGGACCTCCCATTAAGCCCCATTCTCTTTCCTTGTGGCCTGGGCAGTGCTTTAGTCCCTTCCTTCTACCACTGCTCACTGTCAAAAAGGGGAGGGGATTCTCTGAGTCCTACACATTTCCTTTCCGGCCCGCAGTCTCGGATGAGACCCAGTGCTGCAGATATTCACCAGATGTGCATGCTGCATGGACTCTCCCACTGCTGCCTCCTTACATGGTGTCTTTATTTCCTGTTCGCCACTCACCAGCATTGGTGCAGAGCAATGCAGAGCAGCCAATCACAAAGGCTCGCCCCTACCTGCTCCCTGAATTGAGGCTGCCGGTATTGTCTGTGTACGCACTGGGCTGTGTGGGTCCTCTGCACTTGTGACCCAGAGGAGTGCCCTCTTCCTCCAGTGCGATGTTGCTGGTGAACCCAGGTAAAGTCCGAGGAATGTCTGCACCTGGTCTAGAACCCTCACCCCTTTGCTGTAGTTGTGGGGCCCCTTGGTGCTCCCCACAGTTCTCCGGAGCTGGGTTTTTACATTCTAGTCAGTGTGGTGAGGGCTGCGGCTGCAGAGGGGGGGACGCTGTTTAGCTCAGCCCTGGTCTGCGCCCCAGTGGGCTTGGCTCGATCTTTGTTCCCTCCCTCTCTTATGCTGCTTACCGCAGGTGGCTCTCTGAGGTCTACTGGATTGCCCGTCGTGACCAATTCAGCCCACTCCTATGGGTGCGTTTGATGTGTCCACAGACTCTAGATCTTCGCGACTGCCCTTCTTCCTCCCCTCTGCCCTCTGATATTAATGTGTGGTTGGTCAGGCTTCACTGCCCCCTATTACCATCCTCTCCAGGCCTATGGGCCTGGATATGGTATGCGGGCAGGTGTGGGGCTGTGTGGGCCTCCTGCTCTGGGGTCCCGGGGGAGGCGTTCTTCTTCCTCTGGCGTGAAATGGCGATGACAAACCAGGGTCCCGGCCTACCTCTGCAATCGGGTGATGGCTCTGGATTACAAAGTTTCCAAGGTCAGGTCTTCTAGCCAGCAGTTCACTGATTGTGACTCACCACTCAGGGTACCTATTCGCATTCCTCCTCTTGGGGGGACATGACAGGCGAGAGTCACTGCCCCAGAGGACTCCTCTACCCCGTGGGCATACTCCAGCCCCAACGCCACACAGGTTAAGCCACTGCCAAGTGTCCCAGTCGGCTCATGCCACTTCTCATTCCCTCAACCCCCTGGGTCTGCAAGGTGGCAGTGTCTGTTTTGGCACCAATCTCATTGGACGGTATAGGATAAAACAGAATTAATCAAAGGGCCTGCTGTGACGCTCGTTACTGAGCGTCTGCCTCTGCTGCCATCTTGGCCCCGTCCACTTGCTGCTGCATTGTTGATCAATGGCATGACATCTTGATTATCTGACCATAATATAATTTTCTTATAGCTCAGCTGTTACTTCCATATGTATTATGGTATGTGTTTTTGTAAAGTGCACTATCAACCATGACGGGATCCTGGCATTGAGCAGGTTTGTGTGCGTAGACCTGCCAATGGTAGATTGGTTAATTGAAAAAACATTTTTGCAGCTTCTTGCGAAATACAATAACTGAGGAGGAGGTGCTGGTGTGGAGTGGGAGGTAGTGCCATGCTTCAGAAGTGATGTAAGAGTTTGCCTGTCCCCCTGATCAGGTTCTGTGTATGAGCTGAATGTTTGTGAGTAGGAGTCCTGTAGAGCGCAAGTGTCTAGGTAATTGGTGGAAGGAGATGCAGCTGTGCAGGAAGGTGGGGACAGAGTTGTGGAGTGCCTTGAATGTGTGTGTGAGGTGTTTGAACTGAGCCTGTTTGTGTATCAGTAGCCAGTGTATGCCCTGGAGGTGTAATGAGAGTTTTATTTATTTTTATTTGAGTAGTTTTATATAGCGCAAACATGACCCGTCAGTGTATCAGAGAGCTTTACAAATAGCAGACATGTCATACATATAGGGAGAAATGCAATAAGGAATAAGCAAGCAGCAATACAGACACATTACAACACTCGGCCTGGCAGATTCAAGTTCCGGAGGTGCCCACAGGACAATAGTCTAGCTGAGGGACTTCAGGGCTGCTACTAAAGTAATCTATTCAACCAAAGCATTTTTACTTCTTTTTTGATGGAGGTACTCAAGGGGTTTGACCTGATTTCAGGAGGCAGTGTGTTTCATATTCTTGGAGCTAGACTGGAGAAGGAACAGTTGTATATGTTTTCTTTTTACTGAACTTCTTTGGTTTCAACAGTAGAGAGTTAGTGCTTCTTAGGGAACGACTGCCACCAGACAGCTCAAATTTATTGGTCAGGCAGATGGGAGTGTTAATGTGAAGGGCCTTGTGTGTCATGCAAGTTATCTTTATCTGGATCCCTGCTTCAAACGGGAGTCATTTTAGGTCTGGTGTAATGTAGTTCAATCTCCTGGATCCTGGGATGAGCGTAGCAGCTGAGTTCAAAGTGGCCCTTAGCGACACCAGCCTTCCCTTGGGTAAGCCTGCAAGACTAGTACTACTGTAATCTAATCAGGAGATGACAGGTAACTGAAAGTCATCAGGTGGCACAACAGGTTTGAGTTTCCTTAGCGTATTCAGTTGGTAATTGGCTCCCCTGGTGGCTGCACTGATATGATCTTCCTCATTCAGCTATTTGTCCAAGGTTATACCTAATGATCTAGTAGAGACAATAACATTGGGGGAGCAGTCGAGAGCTGTGAGTTGTTTCAGCCATTCTTCTATAGGGAGTCAAGTGATTGTGGGGGGCGATCAAGAGGAATTCCATTTTGAGTGTGTTGAGCATAAGGTGACTACGGGTTAACCATTGTTGAGTTTTTCAGTAGGGTGTAGTTGAGAGTTTTGATATCTTCATCAGGTGAGGAGATTTTCAAATAAAATTGTGTATCATCCGCGTACATGTGTTAATGAATGTTTGAGTGCTTCAGAATTTCAGTAAGAGGTTCCATGTACAAATTAAATAACA
This sequence comes from Pleurodeles waltl, assembly GCF_031143425.1. NCBI lineage: Eukaryota > Metazoa > Chordata > Amphibia > Caudata > Salamandridae > Pleurodeles > Pleurodeles waltl. The sequence continues at coordinate 599,918,356 of NC_090446.1, read as the reverse complement.
TGGGTTAGAGTGTGGATCCTTTGCACTCTAATTGAGACTGGAGTGATGTCAGAAAGGGTTGGATTGACTTTGATTATTTGAGCTCTGTTATGTAGGAACAAAGCAAGCCAGTTTTAAAGAGTTTTGTGTGGGAGTTTCAGAATGAGTCTGGGTTGTGGATGGTTTGTAGTCTTCTAGTGAGTTGTTTGGTTACCTTAGCCTAGTGGGTGTTCCCATAGTCCAATCTGCTGGTGACAAGGGCATGAGTGCCAGCTTTCTAGTGATGCTTGGGAGCTATTTGAAAATCTTCCCCCAACATTCTCAGGAAGCAGCATGCAGTGAAGGCGTTCACTTGTGCTGTCCTGTCCAGTTTGCTGTTGATGATTATTCAGAGTTTCCTGGCGTGGGTTCTGGGTGTTGTTCTAAATTCAGCTGGCCATCACTTGGAGTCCTTGCCGAAGATTACTGCTTCTGTCTTGCAGATGTTAAGCTTGTGACAGTTGGCTTCAAGTTAGCAACTTAGGACAGCCAGGTGGTAAACTTGTTTCTTATGTTGGTAGTCTTGTCCGTGAGGAAGAGTATGAGTTGCATGTCATCTGCATAGAAGGTGTTGATATTGTGTGCACAGATGACATTGGCAAGAGGGATCATGTATGCACTGATGAGGGTGGTGCTGTGCGATGAACCTTGAGGTACTCCACAGATGAGTTTTCAGTCTTCCCAGGTATAGAGTGCCAGGCTTATAGCTTGTGTTCTATCTGTTAAGAAGTAGCAGATCCAGTGAAGAGGGGTCCTTGGATGCCAATCTTGTGCAGGCCCCTGATAATGGTGGGGTGTGAGATGGTGTCAAATGCTGCAGAGAGATCCAGAAGAATGATGAGGGCTGCCATGTCTCCTCTGTCAAGGATCATGCGGATGTCATTGATGGCAGCAATGAGTGCTATTTCTGTACTGTGGTTGGGCCTGAATTCAGACTGCGTGGCATTGAGGAGCTGATGGTTGTTGAGGTGCCTGGTGAGGCATCAGTTGATTCGTTTCTCTAAGACCTTTGCTAGGTACGTTAAGAGAGAGATACTTCTGGAGAGTCATCACCATTGGGAAGAGCTCCAGCAAAGCAATATTGTTTGTTAACCCCCTTCACTTCAAACTTCGCACACCACGCTTAACCCAGTATAGCCTCAAAACCCTAACTGCCTACACCATCTGTGAACAGCTCTTGATGTTGTTGACAAGATCCACAGTTTCCTCCATTTCAGGGTACTGTTGAACCCCACCAGAAAACATTTGCAATATAAGAGATACTGACTAACCATTGCATTCAGGTGGGTGTGGTGATGTTTCACCTGTGCCCTCTGGTCAGTTATGCCAACCTTCTTGCAAATGCCTTGCTGGGTAGGATTACCCTTCCAGCAAAATCTTTTGTCCCCAAGACAGTGTGATTTCCCTCTGGTGTGGCCTTGCTCTTATGAGCCTTTGCTGAAACAGTCTTCTTTAAAGGCTGTTGTTTCTGCTTATATATCTAGCTTGCATTCCCCAGAATTGAATCTATCGCTACCCGTAGGAATGTTTTTGTGTCTGAATCTGTTTATTGGTTTTCACAATATACATCTTATTGACAATACAGAATATATGAGGATAAGAGGTATGACTTTGGTGTAACACAACAATAGGTGTTACAACGAAGATAGTTTGTCTAGCATCAATGAGCATGATGATACTGCTAATAAACAGTCACATTTTTCTAATTTTGTTTGTCAAAAGGAACAAAGTCATAAAAATGAGAAAAACAAATGTAATAACATTGAAACATTATTAGAATAACCATACTACATTCCCCCTTCTTATATATGCCTGCAAATCAGGGAATGTTATCCATTCAAAGACCACTTTGGTTGTTGTTACCAGTACCTGGGCCAAGGAGAGTTACTTGACCCAAACGCCAGTAAGAGGTTTGTGGCTATTTGCGGAGTCTTAGGGTGTCCTCCCTATGCAATGCTACGCTCTCCGCCTGGGCCCATGTGAGTAAAGAAGCGCACCAGGCCTGCAGTGGCAGGGATTCAGATGATTTCCGCTGTCTGGTACTGAGACGCTTAGCTGTTATGAAAGCCAAGTCCCAAAAAAATGTGTGGTGGCTTTATTCTTCTTTTGTCTACGGTATAGTCCCAAGAGACACACATCCCTGATATGTAGGCCCTGTTGGTCAGTACATTTTGATAGGTGGGATGTTACTCCCTGCCAGAATGTCTGCAATCGTGGACAATTCCATAACATGTGAAGTACTGGTTCGGTGGCAGTATCAATAGATTTTAGCTCGGGTGAGGTAGGCCCTATGTATGATGTAGAATCGTATCAAGGTAAATCGGGCATTTCAGGGACCATGTGTCGGGCCCTCTAATAGTGCAGCCAACTATTTATCCAAACAAAGTTGGGCTAGAGCAGTCTCCCATCTGCGGCAAAGAGCTGTTAATGGTGGGACAGGGTGGATGTGTAATGAATCTGCAAACCAACATATTAGGTGTCGGCCCTTTCTTATCACATGTAGGTACTGAATTGTGAGGTGTGTGGGGCGTTGGTGTGATATGCACCCAAAAACTCTCCTAACGAGGTCAATAAGGAGATGTGTAGTAAAAATTGTTCAGTGAAATGTATGCGAGAATGCCTTCTCGGCACAGGTCGCCAAGTGCATGAATTCTAGCAGCACGGCATGTGATCAGTTTTGCTGTTGATGGAAAGGCTTCACCTCTAGGAGTGCCAAGGATAGCTAGCGCTGATGCATAAAGGGCTAGGGATCGTGTAAGTTAGAGGCACTAATGGTAGCAACGTTAGGCTACACTTACCAAGAGGGCATCATGGACCTCTGTTTTATGGCATGGGTGGAATAAGAGGAGGAGAGCAGACAGGCTCCAGGCAGGTAGGGTCGTAGCTGTGTCCGACAGCTGTCGACTGGCCAACCATTTTGCCACCCATTTGATTTGGGAAGCGAGATAGTAATGCTCCAGGTGCGGTACCACGAGGCTGCCCTGATTAAGGGGTGAATTTCATTTCTTCAAGGCTACCCTGCAATGAGATGTGTGTCATATGTGGTGTGTGCTGCTCGAAGGAGTGAAAAAATTATGCTAGGCTATAGATGGGCAAATTAGTGAAGTAGTATAGAAGGTGGGGTATAAGTAATGTGTGCCAAAAGGTCATTTGGGACCACAGGGACGTGGCGGCTCGTGTTCTGTTATAATTGAATAGGTCAGTCAGGGAGTGGTATATGTGCACACTTAAGCATCTAAGGGCCAGATGTATCAAGGTTTTTTGCATTCGCAAACGGTGCGAATGCAAAAAGCCAGTTCAGAATGTATGAAAGACATTCTGAACGCAATTTTAAGGAATCGCTAAAATAGCGATTCCTTAAAATTGCGACCCCGTTTAGAGAGTCGTAAATTGCGACTCTCTAAATAAGAAATCGCAATAAGGATTCCTTATTTGCGTTTTCTTAGCACATGTATGAAGCCATTCCTAAATGCGATTTGGGTATTTAGGAATCTCTATTTACCACCAGGTTGAACCTGGTGGTAACCATGTGCAAAATTTAAAAATGCATTTTAAATGCATTTTTAAAATGTACATGTAAAGCACACATGCCCTTTTGGCATTTGTGCACCTTACATGTCCCAAAAAAATATTTTGTGGTGCAGCAGAGGGGGCCTTAGGCCCCCAGCACAAAGGGGTTTTGCATTTCCAAAATTGCGATTTCTGGTTAAGAAATCGCAATTTTGGAAATGCAAAAACTTCGCAGATATGGGCCAACAGGCCCATAGGTGCGAATGGGGCCGGTATCGCAATTTGCGATTCGGTAATAGCATTTGCGATTTTTAAGAAATCGCTATTACCGATTCGCAAATGTGATACATGGCATTTTGCGAGTCGGAAATAGCGATTTCCTAAAAATCGCTATTTCCGAATCGCAAAAGGCCTTCATGATACATCTGGCCCTAAATGTTGAGGGTCACCAAAGGAGCCTAGTGTTTCCATGGGTAATGTGTGGTTCATGAAATTCTGGTGTGAAGGGTAATATGCAGGATTTCATCCAATTAACATGCAGTCCCAAAGCGGATGCAAAGTGTTCAAGGGCCAGCAATATGGGGGCAGGAATCAGCATAAAAGGAAACAATGTGGGTCCCATCCCCTATGGTTATGCCCCATGTATCACCATGTTTCTGCATCGCTACCACAAGCGGCTCAATGACCAGAGAGAAAAGAAGAGAGTACAACGGGCAGCCTTGTCTGGTGCCTCGATGCATAGAAATTGGGTTGGATACAAGGGAGCCCGTTTTGACCATCACCAGTGGTTGGATGTATAGCAGCTGCGCCAGGCGGAGAAAGCGATTTCCAATACTATAGCATGCTAGTGTATTAAATAAAAAAGGCCATTCCAACAAGTCAAAAGCCTTTTTGAGGTCTAAAACCAGGCAACTGGTGTTAGGCCAGCATTGTTGAGAGTAAGTCATGACATGAAAAAATCACTGCAGGTTTAGTGAGGTATTAGGTACAGGAACAAAACCCATTCTGGGTCGGATATATCAGAGATGTGACCAAGAGGGCCAGATGATCCTCTAGGATTTTAGCTAGAACCTTATAATCTGTATTGAGAAGGGTGAGTGGGCGATAGGATCCCATAAACATGGGGTCCTTATATGGATTCGGGAGGGAGATGAGGAGTGCCTCGCACTGGGAGGCTGGGAGACAGTTAGCTGATAGATCTTCAGTATATAGTGACAGCAACAGGGGAGCAAGTAGGAAGGCATACGTTTTTATAAAACTCAGCAGGGAGTCCATCTGGCCCTGGGTGGAGGCAAGCAAATGTATTGCTTCCTCAATTTCAAATTGCATGATGGGATCATCAAGTTTGGAGTGCTGTTCTGGCGTGATATGGGGCAATGTTATCATAGAGAAGACGTAATTGATGTTGTGAGGGCCCACAGGTGAGACCGATTAATATAAGTGTATGTAGGGGTCAGTCAGTTCATTGTGTATTTCAAGCTCAGTATAAATTAATATGTCCTGGGCAGATGGCAGCACCGCTAATAGGGGTCGGGGTTTATTGTGTCAAATAAGCCACATTAGAAGCTGGCCAGATTTGTCCGCTGCTGCATGTGCACAAGCCGAGTGGGCAGTATAGTTCAGGCATTGCAACCTTTCCAGCAGGGAAGAGTGTCCCAGTCAGGGCATGTCGCCTGGACACTGTATGGTCTGGCGTTCAAGAGCAATGAGAGTGTGTTCCAGTTTGGAAATGTTTCTGTGAAGTGTTTGGGCACATGGACCATTGCATCCCAAGACAGTGCCCCCTCATTGTAACTTTAAATGCGTCCTGTTCTATTGATTTGGTGGATGCTGTGTCAGTGTTAGTATCGAAGTAGTCAGCAATTGCCGTACCGAAGGAGGCTCGAAGCTGGGTCTTCCAGAAGTGATGTTTGTAGGTACCAGCTGGGGATGGGAGAGGGACACGTATCCCAGGCTAACTGTAGGATTTGAGGGTTGTAGTCCTAATGGGTTCGGCCCAAACAATCTGTGCTAGAGATAGTTGGGAGTAAGGAGAAGGAGACAATAATTCTATTGATACAAACATGTAACCGGCTTGTGTATGAAAAATAGGAGTATACCCTCATGTCTGGGTTACAGGATCGCCAGATGGTGGCCAGTTGCCAGTGTTGGAGCCCGGTGTGTAATGCTAACAAGTTAGAGGTGGTGGGTACCTGTGGCAAGGGAGGAAAGGAGCGGTTGAGGGTGGTGTCTAGGACACAGTTAAAGTCTTCTCCTATCAGTCATGGCAGTTCTTTCCAGCAAGACATTGCCCCCAACAGGATATGGAATAATGTAGCTTGCTCGGAGTTCGGGCATATATGGAACCCAGGACGATGTGACGGCCATCAAGTAGGCCATGGCTGAACATGCAGTGGCCCTCCGCATCTATGGTGATATCGTTCACCACAAAGAGGGTTACGGGTTTCACCTAAAACAACACTCCTCTAGCATAGTGGAGTGCCAGCGTCACTGTAGCCTGGAGGCCTCAGCCTGTGGTAGGTGCGTTTCCTGCAATAGGACAATGTGGGCACAGCGGTGTTTGAGATATGGGTATACTGAGTAGTGGCGCAAGGGGATGTGCCTGCCCCTCACATTCCATGTGATGATGTTAAGGGAGCGGTCATAGGTATGGTGTACGGTACCTCAAAGGGGGGGGGCATGACATGTTGGGCAATGCAGGCACTGGTAGGTAGTTTGGGTCATGCAAGGACAGGAGGGGCAAGAGTAAGTGGCATACATTTTAAATGAAGAGGGATGTAACATATCATAAACATTGAACCATGAATACCAAAAGAGCGGAGGGACAAGGGGTATCTGTTCAAAGAGCCAAGCAACATATTTGGTGAAGATTATATAGCTTAGTGAACGGAAAAGCTGGGGAGGGCGAAAAACATGGCAGCCAAAGAGGTGTATCCCCTTAGCGGAAGGAGAAATGGATTTGAGTTAGCTTGGCAAACATTGTGCTAGTTGGGCGGCATTGAGAGGGCACATGCATACTACAAGAGCGTAATCAAATATAGATAGGTGCATTAGGCAAAAAAACTGTAAAGGAAAATGAATTAGTAAAGCAATAACTCATGGACCTGTCCATGTTCAAGTTCATGTGCTGGAACCCAGAGCAAAATGGTGCAGCCAGACCATATTCAAATGATACCTTCTGCTGTCTGCGGCATAACATCGGGGGGACCAGTGAATCCACTCTGGATGGCCAAGTGATAGAGGAGCCATCATTGCTCATTGACTTGGCAGAGTCCTCTTCAGGGTCGGAGACCTGCATAACCTCCAGTACAGTGGCAGCTATCTGCAAAGCCGTCCGCCTCTCTTATATGGCTTGTTCAAGGTTAGGTGAGTTCTTCGGCTGTGATGGGCGGTTGGAGTGGGATCGATGTCCATGGCGGCAGCTCGAGGCAGGTCAGTGGATGATTTTGATCTGGCTACGGGATGGATCGGAGACGTGTGGCCATTGGACTCCAACCACTTCCAAGTGTCTTTGGGGGAATTGAACATTGCTGTTTTCCATGTCTGAGATCAGCCTCAGCCATGCTGGGATGTCCAGTGTGCGGAGATAGCGCTTGACTGGCAGAAAGGAATTCTGTTGTTTTTGCACAAATACAGAGTAGTCTAAGAAGACTATTATTCGGGAGTTCTCTACCGTGATGTCCTTAAGTTTTCACGTTTCACATAAGATGGAGTCTCTCACAGTAGTGGAGTAGCTGGAATAGGAATAGGTGAAGGCCCGCTCCCGGGGGCTGTCTCCATGACAGACAAAAAGGGCACGCTCTACCGAGAAGAACTTGGATAGCACTGCTGGAGGAAGCAGGTCACAAAGTGATGGCTCAACATATGCCACCATGTTCGGCCCTTCAACCCCCTCCGGTAGGCTGACCAACGCACATTGCTTCTACCGGAGTAAAACTCTGCATCCTCAGCCAGATGCTCCAAGGTGTGAATGCGATCTGCTAGAGATTGAAATGAAGCATCTAGTTCCTGGGTTTTTGGTTGCAGTTCAGTAAGAAGGTGTTCAGCATGCTTGACTTTGTCTGCCAGTTTACAATGATCGGCATGCAGCAACCTGAGGTCAGCTGTTGTATGGTCTATTTTGCTCTCCAGGGATGTGCGAGTGCTTGCCAGAGAGGTTCCAAGTTTTCCACCTCTGCTAATATGAAGTGCAGTTTATCGCCAATGGAGTTAGCGGGGTCTGGGTGTTCCTGTGTGTCAGGGACCCCAGCCTGCTGGCTGGAGGTGGCAGAGGGGTGTGCTGACGCACCATGTGTTCCAGTACCTAGGCGGACCATTGGCATGTTAGTGGGGCCATGGAGGTTTTGGTGAGTCCTCAAGGGGCCCACTCACCAATGCTCATAGGTGGCATGAGCGTGGCAGCACGAGTAGCCCCACGTGTCCAGGAGTAGGGAGGCAGAGACACAGTCTGTAGCATGATGCAGGTCCGGTGGCAAGTGTTCCTAGGAGAATCCGTAGGTAGAGTGCTTAAGTTTGAATGTTTACACGTGCATTAACAGTAGAGAGTGGAAGATAATTACGTTGAGCAGTTTATCAGCCTGTAGGTAATTTGGCAGCGAGGCAGTGGTCCTCACCCTGTCACAGGAACTGATCAGCAGGATCTCGGAGATGGGAGCACAGCCTAGTCACGGTGTGCTGCAAGGAACGCAGCAGGCTGTGTTGCGGATGCAGGGTTTGGCAGACTATTAGGAGCCCAAGTGTGGGGTCAAGCAGTACAGTTGTGTTGTCATCAAGAAATGTGCATGGATCGTCAGGCAGGAGAATGTTCCCAAGTGCTGAAGAGTGTGTCTCCCGTACCAATGGCAGGGCGACTTTTCACCATTTTTGGTGGCATCTCCTCCACAGGGCACGCGGTCACGAGTGAGTCACTGTGGGAGCAGGAGCACTCGGGGGGGAACCGTAGAGAAAAGGCCTCCTCCAGCAATTTCAGCCATAATCGAAGTGCCCAGGATTCTCAGGGCAGCAAAGCTCACCGCTTCCTACTGGTGCGGCCGTTTCTTCTTTGCGCAGCCAGAGAAAGGGTGAGGCAAGGTCGCAAATCTCAGGGCCAAGGCCCTGTAGAGGGCGCAGGCCAGTATAATTTCACGGCCTGCCACCATCGTGTCTCAGGAGCCGCAATAAAACACGCACACACGCGCTCTGTAGTTCGTGCGCAGAAAAGACCTTGCGGCCCCCGTCTCCGGTTATTTTTAAGCCCCTCGCTCCGGACTCCGTACTTCGTCACGGAGTGGGGCAGTGTGCACAAGTAGCGCCCGGGAGGCTCCTTACATCCCCCCCCCGGTTTTAGTACGTCACAACCAACACCAGAACAAAATACAAATCACCCAAACCAAGGACAGAGAGAGAGAGAGAGAGAGAGAGAGAGAGAGAGAGAGAGAGAGAGAGAGAGAGAGAGAGAGAGAGAGAAAGATTTATATATATATATATATATGTATATATATATCTCATCAACAGTCCTCTTCAGCACAGGAAGTCCTTCAGCCGCTGGCTGGGATGGGGGTTTGGCCACAAGTGGTACCTGGTCCGTCCATCTCGGGGCTCAGACCTCCCTGCAGGCTGCTCGTCAGGGGAGTCGACTCTTACCGGGACATCGCGGCCCAACTCCTCGGTTCTTCGTGACTCTTCTGTCGACCAACCTGACTGCAAACCATCCCCGGTTTCAAACTCTCTGCATTCTTCCTCCTCTCCGTCTCCTGTGCCAACACCCCGTTCCGAGGGCACCACCTTCCGGAACCACGATACGTTCCTTGTCACCTGCCGTCTTCCTCTCGTGGCAGTCACCATGGTCCCTACGATGCTCTCCACTCTCCAAACATCGGGCTCGAACGGGGTGCGAAACTTCCTTCCAGGGTGGCGGTCCTTCAGAATGACCATGTCTCCGACGTGCAGGTCAGGGCGCTTTGCCCTTCTGTTAGCGCTGGCCTTAGCGTTAGTCATTCCTCTTTTCTCTTGCGTCCTGGATATGTCCAAAGCAGCTGGAAGCCAGCCTCCACCCGCTGGTACACAGTCTCTGGGTGGCGAGCTGAAAAGCAAAGTCGCCGGGGCACACCCTGTGGTGCTGTGGGGGGTTTGACGGTAGGCCCTCAGGAAAGTGTGGAGGCAAAGCTCGGGGTTCTCTTGCTGGCTCACACTTATTCGCAGGGTGCGATTCAATGTCCTCATGAAGCGCTCAACGTCTCCATTCGCCTGAGGCCATTACAGGGTGATTCTTCTATGCGTTATGGCCAGTGAGCGCAAGTAATCATGGAACTCCTGACCATGGAAAGCGGGTCCATTGTCAGTTCGTATCTCATCCGGTAAACCCAACAAAGCGAACGTCTTTTACAGAACAGGACGGACGTGTTCGAACGCCGTCGACACCACCAACTCTACCAGGGGGAACCGGGTACACGTGTCGACCATCACAGCCGTCAGACGCCCATCTGGGAAACTGCCAAAATCTAGGCTGATTCTGGACCAGGGACGAGTGCTGGGTGGCTCCGTCACAACAGGGGCAGGGACATTTTCCTGAGCGGTGATGGCACATGGATGACACTTGCCTATCACATCGCCACCATGGTGTCCATTCCTGGGAACCACACCTTACTTCGCAGGTGCGCCTTCGTCTTCGCGGATCCTTGATGGCCTTGGTGCGCCAGATCTACCACTCGACCTTGTAGGCTGCGGGGTATCACCAACCGTTGCCCTCTTAGGAGAAGACCCTTGGGACTCACCGAGAGTTCCAGCCTCACTTTCCACAGTTGTTGCATCGCTCTCCTCATATCTGTGTCAGACACCGACTGTTTGTCCAGGAAATGTTTCCAGGAGCGAGTGTGTAGGGCCTCCTTCGCCCGGCTTATGAGGGCGTCTCCAGCTGAGGCGTCGGCAATTTCACCTACTGTGAGAGCCGTAGGGCAGGCCATGTCCACTATCATGCTTACGAAACTCTCTACCCGCTCACCCTCTTCATCTGATTGTTCCTCCGAGCACGGTGGCAAAGGATGTCGCGACAGATAGTCTGCGGGATTGTTAACTCCGGGGCGGTATACCACTTGGAACTGATACGACTGCAGAAGAACAGCCCACCTCTCGATGTGTGGAGGAGCAAGCCTGGTGGAGCCTGCAAAGAGGGATACCAACGGCTTGTGATCGGTGACGACTCTGAACTTGTTTCCGCATAGATATAAGTGGAAATGCTGACAGGCCCAGCTAATGGATAACACCTCTCTTTCGCTTTGTGCGTACTGAGCTTCCGTGTTCATGAGGGCTCGGCTGGCGTAAGCGACCGGCGTCCACTGCTGGTGCCTCTGTTCCTGCAGCAGCACTGCTCCTAGCCCAACGGGGCTGGCATCTACTACCACTTCAGTTCTCCTCTGTGGGTGAAAATAAGCCATCACTGCAGTGTCTAGTAGGGCTGCCTTCACGGCCCTGAAAGCTTTGTCCTCTTCCGGACCCCACTCCAACGGAATGTTGGTCTTCGCGAGTCGCCGGAGGGGATCGGAGAGCGTGGCACGATTGGGGATGAACCTCTCGCAGTGGGTCGCCATCCCGAGGAAGCTCCTGACCTCTGTGGTGTTGCGGGGTATTGACGCTCCTCTTATGGCTTCCACCTTCTTGGGGTCAACTCTCAGCCCCTCCCTCGAGAAAATGTAGCCAAAAAAATCGACAGAGTTGCGGTAGTAGGCGTTAGCCCCGCCTCTGACAATCGTCGGAGAGTGTCTCGCAGGTGCTTATGATGGTCTTCTAGAGAGCTGGAGAAAATCAAAATGTCATCACTTAAATTGATAATGCCTGCCAGGCCGGACAGAGTCTCTCAGATGGCGTTCTGGAAAATCTCGGCCGCTGATGATACTCCAAAACTTAAACGTCTGTACCGGCGGAGCCCCACATGTGTTGAAAAGGTGGTAATATTGCAGCTCTCCAGGGTTAGCTCTAGTTGGTGGTATCCTGAGTTCAAATCTAGCTTGGAGAACCATTGTGCTACGTTCAAGTCCGCTATGATGTCATCCATGGTGGGTGTGATGTGGCGCTCCCGTTTGATGGCACTGTTGGGGAGGCGCATGTCCACACAGAGATGAATGGCTCCGGGCTGTTTGGGTTTTGGGGCGATGACCAGAGGTGAAACCCATGGTGTGGGTCCGCTCACTTTCTCTATTACCCCTAGCTCTTCAAGGGTCCTCAGTTCTTGTTCCACCTGAAGCCTCAGGTGAAACGGCACCCTCCGATGTCTCAAGGCCGCGGGGTGAACAGCCGGGTCCACATGTAAATGAAACTGCTTGCCTTTCAGCTTCCCCAGTCCGCGGAAGAGGTCTGGGAATTGTTCTAACACCGCTTCTGCATGTGAATCGTGTACCTGGCGGGCGAAGAACACCAGCTCCAGATCTTCTGCCATGTGACAACCTAGGAGGGTGCCCTTTTTTCCTACTGCCACGTGGAATTTTGCTCGTGTGGCATGTCCGTCGCTGCTGACCGTGACTTCTATTGCTCCTCTGAGTGGAAGTGGCTCCATGCCAACTCTACACGTATATCTTAGTGCGGCACGGTTTAAGCTCTGGTGGAGGAGATAGTCTGTTGTATTGCTCAACGTCCATAACATTGACCGATGCTCCGGTGTCAATGAGTGCTGATATCGGCGTGTCGTTGACTTTTATGGTGCACATGGGAGGAGGCCGCCGCCTCTGATCCCGTCTGTCAGCAAAAGAGACCACAAATATTTCCTCTTCGTCCTCATCGACATACTGGGTGGTGTCCGGGCGTCGGTCCGCCGCTGCCAGGGTTGCCGCCGGTCCGTCATCCAGCGCCAACCGCTTTACCATGGCCCTTCACGCGGGAGTGGTTCCAGTACGAGGTCGCCCGCCTCGGCAGACCTTGGTGAAGTGGTTGGGTTTGCCGCATCTGGAGCAGTTCTTGCCTCTTGCCGGGCACGCACCTGGCGTGCGGTGTTCACCGCCGCAATTGCCGCACCCCTTTTCCTCCATCTGGTCCTGCTGAGCCCGACAGGGCGAGCTTTGGCTACGGGAGACGGCGCCCACCTGGTCTTCTTTTACAGGGTCCAGTTTGGCTGAGCGTGGAGCGATGGATGACCGTGCCAGGGCGGCCGTCATGTCTTTGGCGCGGCTGCTAGATAGTTCATGCGATCGCGCTAGGATGAGGATGTCATCCAGCGAGATACCTGGCTGTCGTAGGATCAGCTTTCTCAGAGTTGAGGAACGACATCCCTGGGTTATCTGCGACCGGATTTCTTCGTGTTGATTGATGCCTGTGCAGGTACTTGCCAGCTTGCGCAGACACGCGTAGAACATGTCTACCGACTCGGTGTCGGTCTGCTGGGCTTGCCGCAACTTGAACTTTTCATAATCAGGGTTGAGCTGCGGGTCAAAGTACTTGTTGAGTGCTTCTACCGCCGTGTCGAAGTCGCGTCATCCCCAGTGTCCGGCAGCGTTTCGAACAGATCATAGAGCTCATCTCCCCCGAAGTGCAGCATCAGAGACCGTTGCACCGCACCATCTGTCTCACGCGTGGCTCGGAAGTAGTGTTGTAGCCTTCTAAGCCAGTGGCGCCATCGGGGCGCGGCTGTGGTGGGGTCCGTCAGCTGGCTGAATGGTGGCAGTGCCGTGACGGATGAGTGGGATCCATGGTGGTGGACTGGGCGGTGGGCGTTGGCATCTGCAGGGGAGCTTATGACCACGCTTGGGAATTAGCCGCAGTTCCCTTTGTGCGCCTGGTGTGGATGAGGAGTGGAGCGACAAGAGTAAGGATACCTCCTTCCCTCGTCCTGAGGGATGCAGCTTCTTGGGCAGCGTAGACGCCCTGCCTTGAGTCCACTGAGTGGGGTGGCAGCCTTTAATGTCTTGCTCCAGCGCAGTCTGCCCCTGACAGCAGGACAGCCTCTGGTCAAACACCTCTGCAGGGCTGGCAGTGGGAGGGGCAGGTACTGGTCCTTGCACTCCAGCACATGGTGACAGGCAAACTGAGAGGAGGGGGGGGGGGTCAGACTCAGTCTTTGCTGTGCCGTGGAGATGAGTGTGTCCTCCAGTCTCTTCAAGGGAGAAGCAGCCAGGACGCCCAGCAGACTGCGCCAGACATGCACGTTGTGGAGGGCCTCGAGATTTCCTGAGGCCTGCCGGCCTGGTTTCTGCGCTGGGCCCGAAGGCACTGGGGCCGTGGAGCAGGATAAAGGAAAAAAAGTTCTGCTCCGGTGGAGCAGGCGCAGGCGAGTGCAGCACGTGGGCACCGCCTCATCACCAAATGTAGAGGGCGCGGGCAGGTACAATTTCACGGCCTGCCGCCCTCGTGTCTCAGGAGCCGCAATAAAACACGCACACACACGCTCTGTAGTTCGAGCACAGAAAAGACCTCGCGGCCCCGCCTCCGTTTATTTTTAAGCCCCTCGCTCCGGACTTTGTCACGGAGTGGGGCAGGGAGCACAAGTAGCGCCCGGGAGGCTCCTTATAGGCCCTACAATCCAAGAGAGAGGTGCTGAGAGAAAAAGGGGGGTCCCCACACTCAGCATGCCGCAGAGGAGTCTCTATGGCTCAGAAAGCACCTCAGGCGTGCTGTAGGCCTTACCGGTGTACAGATGTTGCAGTTGGCAGAGACAGCAGAGCAGGGCCATCGTAGTGTCCATGCACGTGTATTGAATAGAGCAGGTCCGGCATGTGGTGCGGGTGAACGAGGCAGACAGAAAGGGCTGCCACCGACCTGATCATGGAGCCTCCCAGGCACAGATGCAGTCTGTGAGGTTCATGGTGCCCGCACCCAGGTCGTAGGCTCCGTCAGGCAGCTCGCCCTCCACCGCCCTGCACGGGAGCGAGAAAACAGCAGCTTCCTGTCGGTCCAAACAACTTGGAGTGCTGCTCGGGTGATGAAGATGGCAGGCTCACAGCAAGATAATTGGCAGATTAGCAGGGATAAACGGTGGAGCTTCCTCAAAGAGTGTCCACCTTCTTTGCCTCACAGGCCACGCCCCCTTCCCATAAGCATTTTATTGAGGTAGCCGAGCATATTGTCTTCTCTTGTGCCGGTGGGATGCATAACTCTCCTGTTAAGTGTGCAAAGGCTTTTAATAGGGTGCTGCACTAGTCAGAAATTGGTTACCCCATGTAGAAGAAGCATCCAGGTGATGCACCTTTCTTTCCATTCAAATATGCCGAGTGTAGCGCCCCTCAAAAAACATGCTAAACATCTTGAAAAAGGCACATGACACTGAGCACGTCTTGGGCAAGGGCTTATCATAAAAGAAGTGGCCCTCACATTGAAAAGCTAGCAATCTGAAAGTGTGCAGGTGGAATAGTAGCAGGTAAAAGGTGGATTTAATACCTGCCTTTGCCATTAAAAAGCCTTTCCCTAAGGCTCTGACTAACTCAATTGTGTCTTCTATGCTTGCGTAAGCTAATGAGCACTCCTCCAGATCTCGCCGACATTCACTGACTCTCCCACCGAGTTTGATAGGCGGTGAATCACCATAAAATGGCCAGGCTCTTTCTTTCAGACTATCCCAGTACTGAAACTGTAAATTTAAGGAACAATTTTGTTTGAATTTTGCAATGCAGCCTACTAGGTGTGGTTTATTCTGCTCTCATTGCAACCCCATACCTTTCTTTGAATGATATGGCGCACCTCTATTGGCTCCCCTTTTGAACCCCCCACCCCATGTCATCTTGTGCTACATGCCAACAGACCCAATTCAGGTGGCCAAGTTCTGTCTCTTTAAAGCCAAAAATGGTTTCATTTTAGCAATTACCCACCTGACATTGCCTTTGATTCAATATACGTCAATGGGAAGAATGAAGTCTCCCAATTTCTTATTCAAAATCCCCAACTTTCTTGTTACAAAATGTTGCCATGTAAGCGCTATATATCTCAGGCTTCGTCTCTTCTTCTGTGCCTTTCTCCAAGCCTTTCCTCCCTAAACTTGAGGAGCAGTGGGAGTGCTTTTCCTGGTCAGTAAAGTACCTGGGTGGGAGGCCCGGCTCTCTGCAGGTTGAGCTCCATTCCCCCAGGCCTGCTTTGCTGACTGGGCATTCATTCTATTTACTGCAGCTATTCATACATCTTTCAGACACCTTATTCGACCTTCAGACAGAAAGGCAAAATCCTCTGCCTTATTAAGAGTTTTAAATATAGATAGATTGCAACAACCCATGGAAGTTTCTTCTCTGGTCACTTCCTCTTTACAGGAAGCTGAGCAATCAACACAGAGTTTTGCAAATTCATCAGAAAACCTCTACCGGCTCAATTAGCAGAGGCAGATCTATAACTTTTAATCTTATCCTGAAAAGTATCTTTGTGAATTGATGGTCTTTTGGATTCTATTGGAGAGCACACGATTTTGTTATACAATGCTTTTTTTCTAGTTATTTAATTACTATACGTGTTCGATTTTCATTGATGGGTCATTCTCTTTTGAGATTTTTGGTTAGCCAAGGTATTTTAGTAAAATTACACACTTCATATCCTTATAGGGTCTTTCAGCCAGCCCTCTCTATCTACTGGTCTGCTGATGTGTCATTCACGTTTTTCTGGTGCCTAGCATTAGGCACTGAGTCATCCCACTTCAGTCACCGTGAATGCGGTCACAAAACAATCACAGTTAGCACCAATTTCAAATTGGTGCTAACCCATTCGAAAACGGGAATGGGTTCCTCTTTGTGAATGTATTCAAAAACATTTTTGAAGAGCACTGCCTACTCTTCAAAATTGAAATTGAAACGTTTCATTTTCTTTCTTTTTAAACGCAGCCTGTTTTCCTTTAGGGAAAACTGGCCGCATTTAAAAAAGACAAGATTGCTTTATTTAAAAGCAATCACAGACATGCTGGTCTGCTGACACCAGCAAGCCACCATCCCTGTGATTTTTGCGATTCCCGGTGGGTCGCAAATTGCGACCTACCTCATTAATATTAATGAGGCAGGTCTATTTGCGACCCACCAGGAATCGCAAAAGAAGCTCAATGGAGTTTCTTTCATTTGGAATTGCGATTCCCTAATTACGATTCACATGGATTCGCAATTGGGAAATCACAAATCCAAATATTTGTACAGGTGGCCCTTAGTGTCAGAGTCAACTATGGCACTGAGTGCTGTTTGAGAACACATTAGTCAAAATGTTTTATTTTGGCAAGGACCTAGCGCTTCCCCAAAAATATAGTTTTACAAAAACCATGACAAAACAAGCATTGACATAGCCAAAAAACTGCCAGCCAACGCCAGCAGTATTTGCTTTGTCAATGCTTTTTCTGGGTTGATCCCTTCATAAGGCTTCAGGAGATGAATTTTTTGCTGGTGCATTTTCATTGAAAGCTTAGTTCAAGTAAGAACTCATAGGCTCCATTAGTGTTATAGGTTACTTTTTAAAAGCCAAGAGGTGGTGTAACAGCGGTTAATTCAGCACTTAATGCGGATACCGTAATTGTTTTTCAGTGGCTCATTGGCATCAAACGTTTCTTTGAACAGCTCATTTTATGCAAGAGTTGAAGTAGCACAGCAAAATGTTCCGTTCAACTAAGCGGAACAGGTGCACCAATCTCGATGTTGTCTATATTTCCAAAGACCAAACCCTGCGTGTAATTCAATTTGTTTGTTCGAGCAGGTTGGAGTTGTTTCAGTACTATAATTTGCAGATTATCAATTGAGGATTGTGAAGACAGACGTGCAGAGTTTTCAAAGTATGCACTAAAATCACCTATCACTTGCAGAGCTTGAGGAATATATATTCTTTGATGACGAGCTTGAATTAGCAGATGATACTACACCACTACCATTAGATACTTCTCATAGCTGCCAAGCTTCCCAGGTCCATCTGTAATCTGCTGCTCCAGTCCAAGCTTTTTTCTTTGAATTTTGGGACTTGTAATTCTATTTTATAATGAAATAAAGCAGACTACAAGTCCCAGAATTCAAAGAAAAAAAACCTGTGTGGGAGCAGCACATCACACATGACTTGGAAACTTGGCAGGTCTGACTACTAGTCAATTTTCGGAAATAAACTGAAAACTGGTGTGATGACTAATTAAAGTCAGAACCCCCAATGATCTGTAAGCATCATTCCTGCTGTCCATAGTTAGGGAAGCTGAACAGTATATTTTGTTGCATGACACATCCCCAGTGTCTGAGAGTGACTACCATGCCAGTACAACAGCCTAGTTTGGGTATAACCTCCTTCATGACTTTGGAGTGCCCTAACATGTTATTGTCCCTCTACCGGTCAAAGGCTTATCAGCCATCCAGGTAAAGGAAATGTAAAAAAAAAAAAAAAAAAATAGACGAGGTCCAAAGTATCAATCACGATTTAAGCCTTTTGGTAAATGGAGCTGCTTTGCAAGAAATAATGAAGGGCGCACGTCTTTGCCTGGTTTGTGCCTTGACACAGATGGCTTGCCTTGGCTTTCCCCCA